>NC_053023.1:464359180-464670736 GCF_003073215.2 Triticum urartu | reverse complement strand
CATCATATTAGGACTAGTTTCATAACCAAAGCAAATTACCATGCTGTTTAGGACTCTCAAAATAATATAAGTGAAGCATGAGAGTTCATCTATTTCTTCAAAATAAAACTACCACCATGCTCTAAAAGATATAAGTGAAGCACTAGAGAAACAACAAACTACTCCAAAAGATATAAGTGAAGATCAATGAGTAGTTGAATAATTATACAACTATGTGAAGGCTCTCTAACATTTAGGAATTTCAGATATTGATACTTTATTAAAACAGCAAGCAAAGCAAAATAAAATGACATTCTAAGAATGGCAAACATCATGTGAAGAAGCAAAAACTTAGGATCAACCGAACTAACCGATAGTTGTTGAAGAAGAAAGGTGGGATGCCAACCGGGGCATCCCCAAGCTTATATGCTTGAGACTTCTTGAAATATTATCTTGGGGTGCCTGGGGCATCCCCAAGCTTGAGATTTTGTGTCTCCTTAATTCCTCTCATATCACGGTCTCCCTAAATCTCAAAAGCTTCATCCACACAAAACTCAACAAGGACTCGTGAGATAAGTTAGTATAAACCATTGCAAAGACCTTATCATAATCTACTGTAGCAAATCACTAAAATTATTATTCAACATTGCATACTAAATGCCTCTGCATATTTAATAGTCATATCCTCAAATAGAATCATTAAAGAAGCAAACATATGCAAACAATGCAAACATAACAGCTATCTGCCAAAACTGGACAGTCTGTACAGAATGCAGCAACATCCATACTTACCTAGCTCCAAAAATTATGAAAGAAAATTACCACCGTAGTAAATTTATCATAGCTTAATATGCAAAAGGTTTCAACATTTTATCACATTCCTACTTTTCTAGGGAATTATTGGAACAGCGGTAAACTTTCTGATTTCAAACAGCAACATGAAGACTTGTAACATAGGCATAGTAAAGACTATCAATGCCACTTTTATTGGAATAAAGGATGCAAAAAATTGTTATAAATAACAGCAAGCAAATCCTAACAAAATAAATTGACGCTCCAAGCAAAACACATATCATGTGGTGAATAAAAATATAGCTCCAAGTAAAATTACCGATGAACGAAGACGAAAGAGGGGATGCCTTCCTGGCCATCCCCAAGCTTAGGCTTTTGGGTGTCCTTAGATTATCTTGGGGGTGCCATGGGCATCCCCAAGCTTAGGCTCTTGCCACTCCTTGTTCGATAATCCATCAAATCTTTACCCAAAACTTGAAAACTTCACAACACAAAACTTAAAGTAGAAAATCTCGTGAGCTCCATTAGTATAAGAAAATAAATCACCACTTAGGTACTGTAATGAACTCATTCTTTATTTATATTGGTGTTAAACCTAATGTATTACAACTTCTCTATGGTTTATAAACTCTTTTACTAGCTATAGATTCATCAAAATAAGTAAACAACACATGAAAAACATAATCTGTTAAAACCAGAACAGTCTGTAGTAATCTGTGGCTAACGCAAACTTCTGGAACACCAAAAATTCTAAAATAAATTTCTGGACGTGAAGAATTTATCTATTAATCATCTGCAAAAAGAATTAACTAAATATCACTCTCCAATAAAAAATGGCAGCAATTCTCGTGAGCGCTAAAGTTTCTGTTTTTTACAGCATGATCGCAAAGACTTTCCCCAAGTCTTCCCAAAGGTTCTACTTGGCACAAACACTAATTAAAAGCATAAAACCACACTAAATAGAGGTTAGATGAATTATTTTTTACTAAACAGGGTCAAAAAGCAAGGAACAAAAATGAAGTTGGGTTGCCTCCCAACAAGCGCTATCATTTAACGCCCCTAGCTAGGCATGATGATTTCAATGATGCTCACATAAAGGATAAGAATTAAAACATAAAGAGAGCATCATGAAGAATATGACTAGCACATTTAAGTCTAACCCACTTCCTATGCATAGGGATTTGTGAGCAAAGAACATGTGGGAACAAGAATCAACTTGCATAGGAAGGTAAAACAAGCATAACTTCAAAATTTTAAGCACATAGAGAGAGGAAACTTGATATTATTGCAATTCGTACAAGCATATATTCCTCCCTCATAATAATTTTCAGTAGCATCATGAATGAATTCAACAATATAACCAGAACCTAAAGCATTTTTTCATGATCTACAAGCATACAAAATTTACTACTCTCCACATAAGAAAAATTCTTCTCATGAATAATAGTGGGAGAAAGCTCAACAAAATAATTATCATGTGAGGCATAATCCAATTGAAAAGTAAAATCATGATGACAAGTTTCATTGATATCATTATTCTTTATAGAATACAAGTCATCACAATAATATATCAACTTTGTTCTCATAATCAATTGGAACCTCTTCCGGAATAGTGGATTCATCACAAAATAAAGTCATGACCTCTCCAAATCCACTTTCATCAATATAATCATCATAAATAGGAGGCATGCTTTCATCATAATAAATTTGCTCATCAAAACTTGCGGGACAAAAAATATCATCTTCATCAAACATAGCTTCCCCAAGGTTGTGGCTTTTCATATCATTAGCATCATGGATATTCAAGAAATTCATACTAACAACATTGCAATCATGCTCATAATTCAAATATTTAGTGCCAAACATTTCAATGCATTCTTCTTCTAACACTTTGGCACAATTTTCCTTTCCATCATACTCACGAAAGATATTAAAAAGATGAAGCGTATGAGGTAGACTCAATTCCATTTTTTTGTAATTTTCTTTTATAAAGTAAACTAGTGATAAAACAAGAAACTAAAAGACTCGACTGCAAGATCTAAAGATATACCTTCAAGCACTGACCTCCCCGGCAATGGAGCCAGAAAAGAGCTTGATGTCTACTACACAACCTTCTTCTTGTAGACGTTGTTGGGCCTCCAAGTGCAGAGGTTTGTAGGACAGTAGAAAATTTCCCTCAAATGGATGACCTAAGGTTTATCAATCCATAGGAGGCGTAGGATGAAGATGGTCTCTCTCAAGCAACCCTGCAACCAAATAAAAAAGAGTCTCTTGTGTCCCCAACACACCCAATACAATGGTAAATTGTATAGGTGCACTAGTTCGACGAAGAGATGGTGATACAAGTGGTATATGGATAGTAGATATAGGTTTTTGTAATCTGAAAAATATAAAAACAGCAAGGTAACTAATGATAAAAGTGAGCGTAAATCGTATTGCAATGCGTTGAAACAAGGCCTAGGGTTCATACTTTCACTAGTGCAAGTTCTCTCAACAATAATAACTTAATCGGATCATATAACTATCCCTCAACATGCAACAAAGAGTCACTCCAAAGTCACTAATAGCGGAGAACAAACGAAGAGATTATGGTAGGGTACGAAACCACCTCAAAGTTATTCTTTCCAATCAATCTGTTGGGCTATTCCTATAACTGTCACAAACATCCCTAGAGTTCGTACTAGAATAACACCTTAAGACACAAATCAACCAAAACCCTAATGTCACCTAGATACTCCAATGTCACCTCAAGTATCCATGGGTATGATTATACGATATGCGTCACACAATCTCATATTCATCTATTCAACCAACACATAGAACCTCAAAGAGTGCCCCAAAGTTTCTACAGGAGAATCACGACGAAAACGTGTGCCAACCCCTATGCATAGGTTCATGGGCGGAACCCGCATGTTGATCACCAAAACATACATCAAGTGAATCACGTGATATCCCATTGTCACCACAGATACGCACGGCAAAACATACATCAAGTGTTCTCAAATCTTTAAAGACTCAATCTGATAAGATAACTTCAAAGGGGAAAATCAATCCATTACAAGAGAGTGGAGGAGGAGAAGAAACATAAGATCCAACTATAATAGCAAAGCTCGCGATACATCAAGATCATGCCAAATCAAGAACACGAGAGAGAGAGAGATCAAACACATAGCTACTGGTACATACCCTCAGCCTCGAGGGAGAACTACTCCCTCCTCATCATGAAGAGCAACGGGATGATGAAGATGGCCACCGGAGAGGGATTCCCCCTCCGGCAGGGTGCCGGAACGGGTCTAGATTGGCTTTCAGTGGCTACGGAGGCTTCTGGGGGCGGAACTCCCGATCTATTGTGCTCCCCGATCGTTTTAGGGTATATGGAGATATATAGGCGGAACAAGTACGTCAGGGGAGCCATGAGGGGCCCACGAGGGTGGAGGGCGTGCCCAGGGGGTGGGCGCGCCCCCTGCCTCGTGGCTTCCTCATTGCTTCCCTTACGTGGACTCCAAGTCTCCCGGGTTGCTTTCCTTCCAAAAATAAGTTCTGTGAAGTTTCAGGTCAATTGGACTCCATTTGATTTTCCTTTTCTGTGATACTTTAAAACAAGGAAAAACAGAAAACTGGCACTGGGCTCTAGGTTAAAAGGTTAGTCCCAAAAATCATATAAAATAGCATATAAATGCATATAAAACATCCGAGGTTGATAATATAATAGCATGGAACAATCAAAAATTATAGATACGTTGGAGACGTATCACGCAATGCGGTTAATTCTTCGGCCGCGAGGGCTTCAGATAATGCCTCAAGGGCCAGGGATGCGGTTTTATTTTTGGCGCGGAGTGCTATGTTTGGATCACTGACGAGAGTGATCATGCCGTTGGGCTCGGGCATCTTAAGCTTCATGTACCCGTAATGAGGTACAACTTGGAAGCGTGTAAATGCCTATCGCCCAAGAGGGCGTGATATCCGCTGTTGAAAGGGGCCACTTGGAAGGTTATTTCTTCTGACCGATAATTCTCTGGCATGCCGAATACCACGTCGAGTGTTAGTTTTCCTGCACACCGCGCCTCATGACTGGGAATGATTCCTCGGAAGGTTGTGCTGCTTTGCTTGATGCGGCTCCTGTCTATCTCCATTTTGTGGAGTGTATCTTCATACATGAGGTCTAGTCTGCTGTCGCCATCCATGAGAACCTTGGTGAGCCGAAAGTCATCCTCGATTGGACTGAGGACCAAGGCAGCTGGTGCTCGGGTTGTCCTGTATTTTGGTTCGTCACCGACATTGAAAGTTATAGCCATGTCATTCGAAGGGTTTATTTCTGCTATTTGACAGACTTCGGCGAGTCCGTGGAGTGCCCTTTTGCGCCTATTGTTTGAGGCGAATGTCTCGAAGACTGTCAGTACTTTGGGGTCGTCGTCTTCCGGGGGGTGTTGTTCTGGGGTATTCTTGGTGAGGATATCCTCGCCTCTCTTGGCCACTTGCCAGAATCTAACATGCTCTAACGCTATGTGTTGGTATGTTATCCGGTGTTGTGTGTATTTTGCATGGCCCATTGAGCCATCCTTCCAGAACGGTTCCGCGCCTCGGACTGGACTTATATTTCTTTACTATTAGAATGGGCGTGTTGCAAGGGTGTGCCCTTTTCGCCTGAATGAGGGATTGAGTGGGGACCGATGGTTCCCAATGGGCTGCCTGAGTTTTCCAGCTGCTTTCCATTGCGATGTACTTCTGTACGATAGTTGCCAAGTCGGCGAACTGTACTATGCGACGGCGGTTGATGGCGTTGAGGATTCCTTCGTCCGTGCAATTGTTGCAGAACACTGAGATCACTTCCTCGTCATGGCAATCTTTAATCTTGTCTTTGACAAGAAGGAATTTGGCCCAGAAGTGGTGGACCGTTTCCTGAGACTGTTGTTGCATGCTCATGAGAGCGCTTATATTTGGGTAGGTGGGTGGTTTTAAATCTGAACCCTGACCCAATTTTCGATCCGGAGTCTGAAGGACTTCTTAGGCCCATCGTCCGATTCTATGTTCGGAGGGCAGCATGCATCTCCTCGCAGGTGGGTGTCCGGCTCTTCAAAGCCGGAGATCCGGACATAGTCTGTCTTTAGTATGGAGGAAGAGTTGTTTTCTCGCTCCTCGACTATCGCTACCTGGTGGGTGATCGGTGGAGATTTGATTTCTCTCTGATCGGGTTTAATCCCAATTCGATCGTAGTCTGTGGCGACCCCCAGGGCGGCGATGCGATCTAGGAGCTCGTTTAAAGACGAAAGCTCTGCTGGATCCATCTACTTGGAGTGTTCAGAGTCGATACGAAGGGGATTTTCGATGACCCGGGCGGTCATCATCGGCTTAACAACAGAACGGGCGGTCATGGTAAAGCTTCCTAGCCGTAGGGTTTGGCCTGGGGCCAGTGCTCCTCCGGCGGTGATATTCTCCTTGAGAACATGGTGAGCCACTGATCCTGTCGTCGACGTCACAGTGGAACTCTCAATGAAAGCACCAATGTCGGTGTCAAAACCGGCAGATCTCGGGTAGGGGGTCCCGAACTGTGCGTCTAAGGTCGATGGTAACAGGAGACAGGGGACACGATGTTTACCTAGGTTCGGGCCCTCTCTATGGAGGTAATACCCTACGTCCTGCTTGATTGATCTTGATGAATATGAGTATTACAAGAGTTGATCTACCACGAGATCGTAATGACTAAACCCTAAAAGCCTAGTCTGACTATGATTATGAGGATTCGGCCTATCTACGAACCTAGACCTCCGGTTTACATAGACATGGGAGGGATCTAGGGTTACACAAGGTCGGTTATAGAGAAAGGAATCTTCATAGTTGGTCGCCAAGCTTGCCTTCTACGCCAAGGAGAGTCCCGTCCGTACACGGGTGCAATCTTCGGTCTTCGTATCTTCACAGCCCATCGGTCCGGCCCATGGCTAACAGGCCGGACGCCCGAGGACCCCTTAGTCCAGGAATCCCTCACTCTCCCCCTAGGCGTAATGGAGGAGGCAAATCCTTGTTCCCCGATGTCACACTCGACAAGGTAACCCTGAAGTGCCCAGCGGGCATCAGCTGGTTGTGGAACATGAGATCCAAGGGTTTCGTTATCACCCCCTTTCTGTGTCCACCTTCTGGCCTTTGATCATGTAGAGTACGGTGCACGAGGTTTCGTCGGCCTACAAACACATGTCTGCGGCGTAAAACATCTGAAAGGAAACGGAAATGGAATATTCTAGATATATATGTTCGTGCAACATGTAATTACCGTGAGGGCGTCGAGCTCAACCAAAGATGAAGGCCCGCCTAGCACGCCAGAGACTGAGGACGGGCTTCTATGAGCGGGTGCGGGTGCGAGACGAGGCCCGCTTACGTGAGCAAGTGATGATGCGGTGGTGTTGTTGTTCATGAAGTTGCTCGTGATGAAACTGGGCAACAGGAAATCATGTACCATCTTGTCTGGATTTTCCTTCGTCCAGTTGATGATAGCCAGGACCAAGTTAGTAGAGAAATCATTTTTGAAGGCAGTTACAGCGGCATTGACTGCTGCTGTAGGAACTCATTTTTCTCCTCGGCTATTTTTTCGCGTCCTCAGCTGATTTTTTCTCAAACGCAAGCTTCACCTTCTCATCGATGTTCGCCTGACTAAACTTGTTTTTCTGCTTCTTGGCCTCCGGGCCCTCGTTGTAAAACACCTTCCATGTGGCGCTGTCTCCGGTGCCGTGCGCACGACCATATTGCGGCCGCTGACCCAAAGGACGTCCCTTATGTTCGTTCCAGGCCCGGTTGAGAGGGGTGTCCCACTTGTGCCTCATCGTAGAAGTAGGGCTTTCGGCTGTAATCTAGTGTTGCTTCTCCTGCAGAAGGAACGTGAACAGTTTAGGAATGTGTAGTCGACTAGATTTGGAGCTAAATAAAGGTGGTAAAAGAATAATTACCAGTAGTCTAATCAATTTCCTCATGATCTGGTCCGTGTAAAAAACCTTCTTTTCCTTGTCCCACTTGTAGCGGGCCCTGATAAAGTCACGATCCAAGGGGTTGGTGAACTTCACGAAGGGGTCTGGGAGACCCGCGGCTTCACGTTTCACATCCTCCTTACTCATATGGGCCCTTTACCGAGGTAGCCACGGCTTCCGTGGCGATGCTTCCCCGTGTTCCTTTGCTGAAGGCTCTTGAATTTTGCAGCCTTAGCCTTGGCTGCCTCGGTAGCGCAAGTGTCCTTGAACTTTTCGAACTCCTCTTTCGTAAGTGTCGAGAGTCTTGGACAGGGTTCCTCAACCTCAATAGCTCATTTCACCCTCCCTTTCTAGGAGGCAAAATCATTGATGAACAAGCCCATGGCGTGATTGTTAATCTTTTGTCATCTTCGGATCATCCCACGGTTGTTCTATGTTATCATCCCGGTCGGGGAACTTGAATCTCCTGTGCAACTTCATCAGGAGGAACTGCATCAAATGTACTTTAGTCCTTAAGTCATCATCATTGATGCTCGCGCATTCCCGTAGGATGCATCCTACTTGGTTCCCACAGCACTTGCGAGGTTCTTCCGGCTCTAATGGCACAAACTTGCCAGGTGCCATCTTTGTGATGACCAGTCATCCAATGCCTACTTTCTTAGGTTTTCATATCCTCTGCTTCTTTTGCTTCTTCTTTTCGGTAGCGGCATCGGCGCCGGTACCTTCCCCGCCGGTATCTTCCCCGCCGGTACCTTCCCCGCCGGTCTCGACGCCGCCATCGGTGCCGGCGACGTTGGTGTCGATGTCGGCATCAGTACCATCATCGAGGCCGACCTGCAAACCTTGACGTTGCTTAGCAGTCAAAAAGATGAGGTACTCTTGTTCACCCTCATAATCAAACTTGTCTGCATCTTGGTCAGAAGGCCCGGTTTCTTCGTTGTTCGACATTGTTTCCTATGATTAAGTCTCCTCATTTAATTCTAAAACTATAAAAAAATGAGAAATGACACTAAAAAATATCTATGTTTTCCGGAATGTCGTTTCCCAGCAACTCGCGGCACTCGATATGCCTACCGTCTAGCACAAGTCATGCCAAAATTCACGGAAAATTTCGGCCTGACCTTTGCTAAAAAAATGGACATATCGAGCGCCTGAAATTCACTGGAACAGAAATGAATCAACATTCCAGCGTAACATAGGCCACTCGGATCATTTACCCTGCACATAATCATCATTTTCCAGATATGACATGTCCAAAACATCACATCTCCAAATGACATGTCCAAATTCCAAATGTGACATGTCCAAAACATCACACATCCACATATCACATGTCCACTTCAAATTTGCATATAAAAGGAAGAAAAATGCAAGAAGTCAGAACAATATTTGAAAGTAAAATTCAGCCTACCTAAATTTTCTTTAACAAGGGATGTTGATTTGGACAATTTCTTAAACTAATTCTGTTTTTAATACTAATTCTAATAAACTAACTAAATTCATAATTAAATAAATAACCTAATTAACCTACTGCCCTAACTAAAACCTAAGTAAATTAACGAAAGAACCCTAGCTAGTAGAGAGAGGAGGAGCGGTGGGGGGCTTACAGAGGGTGCAGGCCCGACGACGACCGAGGTTGGGAGGGGTCGGGGTCGGGGCCGGCGTCGAGCGCAGGGGTCGGGGGCAAGCGCCAGAGCAATGGTCGGGGTCGGGGTGAGCGCAGGGGCGCGGAGAGCGCATGGCTCCAGCGACGCGATGGGGGAAGAGAGAGTTGGGATTTGGGGGGAAAAGAGGCAGGATGAAGCATGGAGAGAAGGATTTTGGGGGTTAAGTGGATATAGCAGTAGCGCATTTAAACCAAACGCGCTACTGCTATTACATGTAGCTATAGCGGTTTCACAAGGAAACCGCTACTGCTACCTTGACTAGTTGTAGCTCTTTTTCAGAAATGTGCTACTACTATAACCAGTACCCATAGCAGTTTTCCTATCTGTTTTCTTCTATTTTCTTTTCCTTTATTTTCTCTCACTTTTCTTTTCTTTTTTTCCGAGAGCAGTGAACGAAGGGAAGGCGATATATATTGCATCATTTGACGGTTAAGTATGTATACAAAATAGGAACATATATATTACATCATTGGACCCATGCATAATGGCTAAGTGTGTATACAAAATAGGAACATATATATTACATCATTTGACCGATAACATTAGGTTCCTCAGCATTGAAGTTTTCGTTTTTGAGTGAGCTTCTTTCCCTTCTTGTTCGTTGAAGAGTAATTGAGCCCCTCATTGTGACTTTTTCTTTTCCATGGAGTACGATTTTTCTTAGGTAATGTAGTGTTGATTCTTCTTTTGACCTATACTTCATATCATCGTCATCTTCCCTCATTGGGTTGCCGTACTGATTGTAGTCTTCCTCGTTGGCGACTCCATCCATTCCAATGATGTTCCTTTTGCCTCTCCTCACGACAACACAGCTAGGATTGCACGGGTCGGTTATGAAGAAGCATTGTGTCACGTTCTTAGCGTGTACCAATGGCTCTTTTTTGCGATAGCATTCACGGTAGCCCATCTGACATGGAACATCGTCGTGTTGTGCAGTCCAGAGCAGTCAAGCTCCCAGATCTCCTCGACCCTTCCGTAAAATCTCTCAGTTGCGCCGTTGTCGCTACCGGTCATGCATTCCATTATAACCCCTGAGTTCTCATCATCACTGTCCATATCTTTGGCCTCCATGTAGAACGTGTATCCGTTGATATCGTATGCCTGATAGGTGACGAGGTTGGGTGAGCGGTGAAGTCTACTACACAACCTTCTTCTTGTAGACATTGTTGGGCCTCCAAGTGTAGAGGTTCGTAGGACAGTAGAAAATTTCCCTCAAGTGGATGACCTAAGGTTTATAAATCCGTAGGAGGCGTAGGATGAAGATGGTCTCTCTCAAGAAACCCTGCAACCAAATAACAAAGAGTCTCTTGTGTCCCCAACACACCAAATACAATGGTAAATTGTATAGGTGCACTAGTTCAACGAAGAGATGGTGATACAAGTAGTATATGGATAGTAGATATAGGTTTTTGTAATATGAAAATATAAAAACAGCAAGGTAACTAGTGATAAAAGTGAGCACAAACAGTATTGCAATGCGTTGAAACAAGGCCTAGGGTTCATACTTTCACTAGTGCAAGTTCTCTCAACAATAATAACATAATTGGATCACATAACTATCCCTCAACATGCAACAAAGAGTCACTCCAAAGTGACTAATAGCGGAGAACAAACGAAGAGATTATGGTAGGGTACGAAACCACATCAAAGTTATTCTTCCCAATCAATCCGTTGGGCTATTCCTATAAGTGTCACAAACAGCCCTAGAGTTCGTACTAGAATAACACCTTAAGACACAAATCAACCAAAACCCTAATGTCACCTAGATACTCCAATGTCACCTCAAGTATCCATGGGTATGATTGTACGATATGCATCACACAATCTCAGATTCATCTATTCAACCAACACATAGGACCTCAAAGAATGCCCCAAAATTTCTACCGGAGAATCACGACGAAAAGGTGTGCCAACCCCTATGCATAAGTTCATGGGAGGAACCCGCAAGTTGGTCACGAAAAGATACATCAAGTGAATCACGTGATATCCCATTGTCACCAAAGATATGCACCGCAAGACATACATCAAGTGTTCTCAAATCTCTCAAGACTCAATCCGATAAGATAACTTCAAAGGGGAAACTCAATCCATTACAAGAGAGTAGAGGCGGAGAAGAAACATAAGATCCAACTATAATAGCAAAGCTCGCGATACATCAAGATCGTGCCAAATCAAGAACACGAGAGAGAGATCAAACACATAGCTACTGGTACATACCCTCAGCCCCGAGGGAGAACTACTCCCTCCTCGTCATGGAGAGCACCAGGATGATGAAGATGGCCACCGAAGAGGGATTCCCCCTCTGGCAGGGTGCCGGAACGGGTCGCGGAACTCCCGATCCATTCTGCTCCCTGATTGTTTTAGGGTATATGGAGATATATTGGCGGAAGAAGTACGTCAGGGGAGCCACGAGGGGCCCACGAGGGTGGAGGGCGCGCCCCCCTACATCATGGCTTCCTCGAAGCTTCCTTGACGTGGACTCCAAGTATCTCGGGTTGCTTTCCTTCCAAAAATAAGTTCCATGAAGTTTCAGGTCAATTGGACTCCATTTGATTTTCCTTTTATGTGATACTCTAAAACAAGGAAAAAACAGAAACTGGCACTGGGCTCTCGGTTAATAGGTTAGTCCCAAAAATAAAATATAAGTGTATAACAAAACCCATAAACATCCAAAACAGAAGATAATATAGCTTGGAGCAATCAAAAATTATAGATATGTTGGAGACGTGCATCCCCAAGCTTAATTCATGCTCGTCCTTGAGTAGGTAAATGATAAAAACAGAAATTTTTATGCGGAGTGCTACTTGGCATAATTTCAATGTAATTATTCTTAATTGTGGCATGAATATTCAGATCCGAAAGATTCAAGATAAAAGTTCATATTGACATAAAAATAATAATACTTCAAGCATACTAACTAAGCAATCATGTCTTCTGAAAATAACATGGCCAAAGAAAGTTCATCCCTACAAAATCATATAGTTTGGTCATGCTCCATTTTCGTCACACAAGAATGTTCTCATCATGCACAACCCCGATGAAAAGCCAAGCAATTGTTTCATACTTTAGTAATCTCAAACCTATAAACTTTCACGCAATATATGAGCACGAGCCATGGACATAACACCATGGGTGGAATAGAATATGATGATGGGGGTTATGTGGAGAAGACAAAAAGGAGAAATTCTCACATCAACGAGGCTAATCAATGAGCTATGGAGATGCCCATTGACTGATGTTAATGCAAGGAGTAGGGAGTGCCATGAAACGGATGCACTAGAGCTATAAATGTATGAAAGCTCAACAAAAGAAACTAAGTGGATGTGCATCCAACTTGCTTGCTCACTAAGACCTAGGGCACTTGAGGAGGCCCATTGTTGGAATATACAAGCCAAGTTCTATAATGAAAAATTCCCACTAGTGTCTGAAAGTGACAAAACAAGAGACTCTCTATCATGAGGATTATGGTGCTACTTTGAAGCACAAGTGTGGCCAAGGATAGTAGCATTGCCCCTTCTCTCTTTTTCTCTCATTTTTTGGGCCTTCTCTTTTTTTATGACCTTCCTCTCTTTTTTGGGGGCCTTCTCCCCCTTTTTTATGGCCTTTCTCTCCCCTTTTTTTATATTCCTCACTTGGGACAATGCTATAGAAAATGATGATCATCACACTTCTATTTATTTACAACTCAATGATTACAACTCGATACTAGAACATAGTATGACTCTATATGAATGCCTCTGGCGGTGTACCGGGGTTGCGATGAATCAAGAGTGAAATGTATGAAAAATTATGAACGTTGGCTTTGCCACAAATACTATGTCAACTACATGATCATGCTAAGCAATATGACAATGATTATGCGTATCATAATAAACGGAACGGTGGAAAGTTGCATGGAAATATATCTCGGAATGGCTATGGAAATGCCATAATAGGTAGGTATGGTGGCTGTTTTGAGGAAGATATAAGGAGGTTTATGTGTGACAGAGCGTATCATATCACGGGGTTTGGATGCACCGGCAAAGTTTGCACCAATTCTCAATGTGAGAAAGGGCAATGCACGGTACCGAAGAGGCTAGCAATGATGGAAGGGTGAGAGTGCGTATAATCCATGGAGTCAACATTAGTCATAAAGAACTCATATACTTATTGCAAAAATCTACAAGTCATCAAAAACCTCGGCACTATGCGCATGCTCCTAGGGGGATAGATTGGTAGGAAAATACTATCACTCGTTCCCGACCGCCACTCATAAGGAATACAATCAAATAACACTTCATGTTTGAAATTTGTTACACAACGTTTACCATACGTGCATGCTACGGGACTTGCAAACTTCAACACAAGCATTTCTCAATTTCACAACTACTCAACTAGCACGACTTTGATATTATTACCTCCATATCTCAAAACAATCATCAAGTATCAAACTTCTCTTAGTATTCAATGCACTCTATATGGAAGTTTTTATTAGTCTTGAATACCTAGTATATTAGGATTATTTAAGCAAACTACCATGCTGTTTAGGACTCTCAAAATAATATAAGTGAAGCATGGGAGTTCCTCTTTTCTATAAAATAAAACCACCACCGTGCTCTAAAAGGATATAAGTGAAGCACTAGAGCAACGACAAACTACTCCGAAAGATATAAGTGAAGATCAATGAGTAGTTGAATAATTATGCAACTATGTGAAGACTCTCTAACATTTAAGAATTTCAGATCTTGGTATTTTATTCAAACAGCAAGAAAAACAAAAGAAAATAAAATGACGCTCCAAGCAAAACACATATCATGTGGTGAATAAAAATATAGCTCCAAGTAAAGTTACCGATGAACGAAGACGAAAGAGGGGATGCCTTCCGGGGTATCCCCAAGCTTAGGCTCTTGTTTATCCTTGAATATTACCTTGGGGTGCCTTCGACATCCCCAAGCTTAGGCTCTTGCCACTCCTTATTCCATAGTCCATCGAATCTTTACCCAAAACTTGAAAACTTCACAACACAAAACTTAACAGAAAACTCCTGAGCTCCGTTAGCGAAAGAAAACAAAACACCACTTCAAGGTACTGTAATGAACTCATTATTTATTTATATTGGTGTTAAACCAACTGTATTCCAACTTCTCTATGGTTTATAAACTCTTTTACTAGCCATAGATTCATCAAAATAAGTAAACAACACAATGAAAACATAATCTGTCAAAAACAGAACAGTCTGTAGTAATCTGAATCAAACATATACTTATGGAACTCATAAAATTCTCAAATACATTTCTGGACATGAGGAATTTATCTATTAATAATCTTCAAAAATAATAAACTAAATAGCACTCTCTAATAAAAATGGCAGCAGTTCTCGTGAGCGCTAAAGTTTCTATTTTTTACAACAAGATTAACAAGACTTCCCCCAAGTCTTCCCAACGGTTCTACTTGGCACAAACACTAATTAAAACATAAAACCACATCTAAACAGAGGCTAGATCTATTATTTATTACTAAACAGGAGCAAAAAGCAAGGAACAAAAATAAAGTTAGGTTGCCTCTCAACAAGCGCTATCGTTTAACGCCCCAAGCTAGGCATGATGATTTCAATGATGCTCATATAAAAGATAAGAATTGAAACAAAAAGAGAGCATCATGAAGAATATGAATATCACATTTAAGTCTAACCCACTTCCTATGCATAGGGATTTTGTGAGCAAACAACTTGTGGGAACAAGAATCATTTTGCATAGGAAGGTAAAACAAGCATAACTTCAAAATTTTAAGCACATAGAGAGGAAACTTGATATTATTGCAATTCCTACAAGCATAAGTTCCTCCCTCATAATAATTTTTAGTAGCATCATGAATGAATTCAACAATATAACCAGCACCTAAAGCATTCTTTTCATGATCTCCAAGCATAGAAAATTTACTACTCTCCACATAAGCAAGATTCTTCTCATTCGGAATAGTGGAAGCATCATAAGAGACTCGAATACTATAAATTGTTTCCACATTAAAAGAGTAATGTTAATAAAAAGGATAATCATAATCATGACAAGTTTTATAAATATAATCACTACTTTTTATAGCATAAGTATCATCACAGTAATCATCATAAGTAGGAGGCATGCTATCATCATTATAAATTTGCATATCAAAACTTGGGAGACTAAAAATATCATATTCATCAAACATAGCATCCCCAAGCTTGGGCCTTTTCATATCATAAGCATAAACACTCTCATCATTAACAGTATGGATAGCACCAATATTATATCAATTATCATATTCTTCCAAGCAAGTGCCAAAAAGATTTTCAAGATCATAAGAAGTATCATTATCTTCCACAATTATATTCTCATGAGGCACAATAGTAATAGGAGCAACATTATTTGGGGGAAATATATTTTTACCTCTCTTCCTTTTTCTTTTCTTCTTATTCACCACATCATGTGTGGGTTCAATCCTCTTTTTGGAGCTCCTTATTAATGAGATTGGTTGAATAGGAGGCTCCTCCTCGTTACCTGATTCATCATAAGAAATAATAGGAGTGTATTGGGAAGTCTCTTCCCTTTCATTAGTATTCTCTTCATCTTCTATTTGTTTTCATTTATTTATGTAGTTGGAAATATAAGGATTTTCAATACAATTCACCGCACAATACATATAAATTTCCTCTAGATCAAATCCAAAAAGTTTATAACGGGAAAATTCTGGAAGATAGTTAGTTATACGTTTCATTTCTTCGTAGCCCATAAGCAAACTAAGTTCATTATAATGTGCAAGGGAAATCAAGTCATCACAATATTTGGATACGATTAGATCTTGAAACAATTTGCATCGGATAGCTAAATGACCCTGTTCGTTGCAAAGTCCACAAGTACAGCCAAGAAAATTTAAATTTTCAGCACAATCATCTAGCCTTTCTTGCAACAATTTACTTTCTAAGTACTTATGCCTCTTGCAATATCTATCTTCCCTATTTGGTGTGTACTTACAAACCCAATGCACTCCACAAAAATTGACATGTTTATAGGAGACATTTTCATCATAACTAGTGCAATCATCAGTAGTACCATGGATATTCAAGGAGTTCATACTAACAACATTGCAATTATGCTCATCATTCAAATATTTAGTGCCAAACATTTTAATGCATTCTTCTTCTAACACTTTGGCACAATTTTCCTTTCCATCATACTTATGAAAGATATTAAAAAGATGAAGCGTATGAGGCAAACTTAATTCCATTTTTTGTACTTTTCTTTTATAAACTAAACTAGTGCTGAAACAAGAAACAAAAATATTCAATTGCAAGATCTAAAGATATACCTTCAAGCACTCACCTCCCCAGCAACGGCGCCAAAAAAGAGCTTAGTTGATGGGGTGTTAGTGCTGCTTTCCTCGCCTCCCCGGCAATGGCGCCAGAAAAGAGCTTGATGTCTACTACACAACCTTCTTCTTGTAGACGTTGTTGGGCCTCCAAGTGCAGAGGTTTGTAGGACAGTAGCAAATTTCCCTCAAGTGGACGACCTAAGATTTATCAATCCTTAGGAGGCGTAGGATGAAGATGGTCTCTCTCAAGCAACCCTGCAACCAAATAACAAAGAGTCTCTTGTGTCCCCAACACACCCAATACAATGGTAAATTGTATAGGTGCACTAGTTCGGCGAAGAGATGGTGATACAAGTAGTATATGGATAGTAGATATAGGTTTTTGTAATCTGAAAATATAAAACAGCAAGGTACCTAATGATAAAAGTGAGCACAAATGCTATTGCAATGCGTTGAAACAAGGCCTAGGGTTCATACTTTCACTAGTGCAAGTTCTCTCAATAATAATAACATAATTGGATCCCATAACTATCCCTCAACATGCAACAAAGAGTCACTCCAAAGTCACTAATAGCGGAGAACAAACGAAGAGATTATGGTAGGGTACGAAACCACCTCAAAGTTATTCTTTCCAATCAATCCGTTGGCTATTCCTATAAGTGTCACAAACAACCCTAGAGTTCGTACTAGAATAACACCTTAAGACACAAATCAACCAAAACCCGAATGTCACCTAGATACTCCAATGTCACCTCAAGTATCCGTGGGGATGATTATACGATATGCATCACACAATCTCAGATTCATCTATTCAACCAACACATGGGACCTCAAAGAGTGCCCCAAATATTCTACCAGAGAATCACGACGCAAACGTGTGCCAACCCCTATGCATAAGTTCATGGGAGGAACCCGCAAGTTGGTCACCAAAACATACAACAAGTGAATCACGTGATATCCCATTGTCACCAAAGATACGCACGGCAAGACATACTTCAAGTGTTATCAAACACTAAAGACTCAATCCGATAAGATAACTTCAAAGGGGAAACTCAATCCATTCTAAGAGAGTAGGGGGGAGAAGAAACATAAGATCCAACTATAATAGCAAAGCTCGCGATACATCAAGATCGTGCCAAATCAAGAACACGAGAGAGAGAGAGAGAGAGAGATCAAACACATAGCTATTGGTACATACCCTCAGCCCCGAGGGAGAACTACTCCCTCCTCGTCATGGAGAGCACCGGGATGATGAAGATGGCCACCGGAGAGGGATTCCCCCTCCGGCGGGGTGCCAGAACGGGTCTAGATTGGTTTTCGGTGGCTACAGAGACTTCTAGCGGCGGAACTCCTGATCTATTCTGCTCCCCGATCATTTTAGGGTATATGGAGATATATAGGCGGAAGAAGTACGTCAGGGGAGCCATGAGGGGCCCACGAGGATGGAGGGCGTGCCCCCGTACCTCGTGGCTTCCTTGAAGCTTCCTTGTCGTGGATTCCAAGTCTCCCGAGTTGCTTTCCTTCCAAAAATAAGTTCCCTGAAGTTTCAGGTCAATTGGACTCCGTTTGATTTTCCTTTTCTGCGATACTCTAAAACAAGGAAAAAACAGAAACTGGCACTAGGCTTTGGGTTAATAGGTTAGTCCCAAAAATAATATAAAAGTTTATAATAAATCCCATAAACATCCAAAACAAAAGATAATATAGTATGGAGCAATCAAAAATTATAGATACGTTGGAGACGTATCAAGGGGCCATGTGCTAAGGCATATATGAGCAATCCGTCCGTAGAGCCCTCCTCCGGGGTATTAGCAATAATATGCTCTTTGAACCTATGTAGGAAAGTGGAGTTGTGCTCTCTAGTAACTTCGGCGCCTGTCCTGCATACCCCCCGGTCACGATGCTTCTTTGGGATAATTTCATTGTGCAGTGCCACGAAAGGATCTACCTTATCTAGGTGTTGTGGCACTACCAAGTTTGCTCTGTCAAAGTCATTGCGTCGATCTGAGTATGCCATGTGCAGTTCCCTACCACCGTTGGAGTGACCATCATGGTTGTTAACGGGCAAACCAACACCAACACCAGGTGGCTGGTCTGCGCCATATAGAAAATTCTTCTAGAAACAGATGCACTCATGTGTTAGATAGCCCTGGACGATGCTTTAATCTGGACGGGACATGTTACAAACGAATCCTTTGATGATCACATTCACCCTCTCAAACGGCATCATGTTGTGCAGGAATAACGGCCCCAGGTCTATTATGTCATCCACAATATGGACACACAGATGCACCATGACGTCATAGAACGCGGGCGGGAAGTACATCTCAAGCTCATTCAGTATCAATGATCTCTTCTTGTAGCCTTCGGAGCTGCTTCACACTGATCGACTTTCGAGAGATGACGTTGAAGAAGTTGCAGAGACTAATAAGCGTGTCACGGACGTGCTTTTCCATTATCCCTCTAAGGGCAACAGGTAGTATCTGCGTCATCATCACATGACAGTCATATGACTTCATCCCGCCGAACCTTTTCTTGTCCGTGTCTAGATATCTGCTTATCTTGCCACGGTATCCGGAACTAACTTTGACTCCGGTAAGGCACTTAGAGAATTGATCGATCTCAACCTGACTTAAGGTGAAGCAAGAAGGGGGGCAATAATCCTCTTCCTTTACTTTCTTGCCCTTCTTCTCCCGCGCCTCTGTCTCTGTCTCTGTCTTGTTTGTCTTTTTATGGGGCAGCAACACTACAAAAAAATACACTTCCATGATGATACGTGTTTGTCACAGTAGGTCGCATTTTCTGTCATGCATGTACATCCATGACGATTTTATGACAGAATCAAGATAGTCATACCTGTGCTGTCGTAGAAGTGTTCCATGACATTACCAAAATTATTATCACGGGAAGTGTCCACTTCCATGACGATAAATCGCGCGTCACAGAAGTGCTTTCGTCAAGGGTGACCGACACGTGGCATCCACCATAACGAAACGCCGTTAAGATATTGGGTCGGATTTTGGATCCAATAACCCGTTAACAGCCCCGACCAATGGGGATTTTCCACGTGTAAAATCATCACTGGTTGGAGGAGACACGTGTCAGGTCCGTGTTGGCACAGGTGTCACTCATCCAATGGGCGAGACACGCCTATGATATGCTGACACGTGGACCGTCCCATCAAGTTTAAATGGGCCGGCCCAACTGAAGGCCCATAAGATTTTATGGACCATATTGGGCCGGCCCAGCTAAAGGCCCACGAGATTTTGCGGACCATAATGGGCTGGCCTAGCTAAAGTCCCACAAGATTTTGCGGGCCATAATGGGCCGGCCCAGGTAAAGGCCCACAAGATTTTTGCGGGTCATAATGGGCCGGCCCAACTAAAGTCCCACGAGATTTCGTCGACATTAATGGGTCGGCCCAGCTGTAGGCCCACAAGATTTTGAGGACCCTAGTAGGCCGGCCCATTAACTGGCTGCCATGTTTTGGGCCAAATGCCGGCCCATATTTGATCCGGTCCATTAATGGCCTGCCACGCTCTGGGCCTAATAGTGGCCCATATGAGATCCGGCCCGTTAAAAGCCTACCACGTTTTGGGCCAAATTACGGCCCAGATCAGGTCCGTCCCTTTAAGAGGCTTTGGGCTCAATTATGGCCCATATCAGATTCGGCCCGTCAACTGGACACTATGCTTTTGGGCCCACTTGCTAAAGGCCCACTTAGTAATTTGGTCTGATATTAGTTTTGGCCTGTTAAGGGCCCGTTTAACATTTCGGCCCTATATTAATTTCAGCCTGTTAAAATCCCGTCATATAGTTGGGCCTAACTATTGCCTAGTTTGCATTCGGCCTGCTCGCAGCCGATATCTAATTGGGCCAAAAAAGGACCGAGACAATTTTGGCCTGTTAAAAGCCCGTGATTTGATTCGCACAATCATGGGTCGGGGTTCATTTCGGGCTGCTGCCGGCCCGTGAGCTGTTCGGCACGTTTCAGGCCCAACGTACATCATGATTGCATGACGGCCCGATTATGTACCGTAATTTTACGATTTGGCCGGTTTACTGCGAAGACAGGATATATATACAGTAAAATAACTGCAGCATCGTGAATAAGAAAAAACCTAGACTATACAATAAAGAAATTACGGCATATTACATCCACTGGGCATCAAAGTTCACCACTATGATAATAAAGCACAAGCAGACAGCAGATTACATACACTGGGCATTAAAGATTGCCACCAGTGCAAATAAACATGCCGACAAAATAGTATACAAAACCGACAACACTTCAATAGAGTTCAAGAAAGGTTAGCCCTGCTGGGGAGCTGCAGCTCAAGTAGCTGAGCAAGATGATGAGACTGCGCTTGTTCAACACTTATATCTTCCTCACTCTGAAAGATAAACAAGCAGACAGATGACAGGTTTTGCACATAAAAGTATCAGTGCTGACAATTCATCACATTTGTTACTGACGAATAAAGTGACACAGTTTAAAATTGCATTAACACAATATGGTATTGTTCAGGTCAAGACATGGCAGGAAATGACATTGTGAAGGAGTTGGCAGCTTCAGGACACCAATGGATTACAGATCAAGAACTCATAAGTATCAATGGTTAGTGTGCTGCCAATTTATACCATTTCGATTGGCAAATAAAGAGACGGTTTAAATAATAGTAGAATGATATGACATTGTTCATAGTTAAGACATTGCAGAATATGACATTGTGCTGTAGTGGGTAGGTTCACCACACCACTGGATTACGGATGAAGAACAGAAGCATACATGCAGTGCAAAAGAAGATCACTTGCTCTGTATAGTTTAATTTACATGGTATGAAGAAGGAACTTGGTTGTACAACTGAAAACTTAAATTGAGAAAGGGCAAACTTTTGTTTATGAACTACATAATAAACTTTAAACAAGCAATTTGATGCAAACACCAAAAATAAACAGTTGTTGTAGTCATGCCTAACCAAATATATACAACAAAGTTTGAAGGATTGAGATAGACAAACTTACATTATTGGTGAAGACAGGCTCTATAAAGGCCTTGTCCATGCTGATGGGGGGGGGGCAATTCAAGAAGTTTACCACAGAATCTTCTTCAAAAGCATTGCCTTTATTCTACATTTTTAAGAGTAAATATAGATGTGATAATATATGAAAAAATGGAGAATATTTAAGATAAGATGGAGAGTGATGCTACATAACCAAGTAGCTATAAATGTAAGTGCAGCGATACAGGCAAAAGGTACAGCCAAGAGCAATGCACATCTAAACTTCTTCAGTACCAACCTTATGGTAAGAGTAAATATAGATCTGATGTGTAGAAAATGGAGGGCAAAGGAAAATACGCTGCAGAGTGATGGTACATGAACAACTACCTGCCATTATAAGTACACTGATAAAGGACAACATGTACTTACAAGAACAATGCAAAGCTAAAAAACATTGGCATTGGATATATTCTACACTAATGTAACCATTCATAGAGATCAGATAATTTGGAGCGAACAATTGATAAGCAAGCTATCATGCATACGGTTGTCACATAATGAACCAGGTATGTATGCAAGTACAGTGATACAGGACAACAAGTACTAACAAGAGCAAAGCAGGGGGCAGCATATTTGTGATATCTTGTCGTTCTTGTCAAACCGGAATTCTTCTTCGAGCAGATTTCCTGCAAAAAAGATCGGTAAGGCACATGCGGAAAAGTAGAAGTTCAAATTATCATGTGATTTCATAGACAGTACCTCATCCTGGGAACGAGACCAGTGCATAACAAGGTTTTTCCATTCAATGTCTTCTAAATTTAGCACAGGAGACTTCACCGGAAATTCGTTTATAGACTTGCCATCAAAGTGTGATTTCCTTAGGTAACACCAATACTGCTGCAATGCTTCCTTGAAAAGCACAAGCAAGCTTTGCTTGTCATGACTATCCAGATTGACCCTCGCCTAGTAACAACAATGTAATGTAAATCATTGATGTGTTCTATCAGCAGAAAATAGGAAAAGAATAACCATGAATAATAGCACTTACATGTAAGTTGGACAGGAAGATGTGAAAATGGTGTTTGTCTTCACAATAATCTTCCCATGATGGGAATATATGCACGTAGTCCCTAACAACATTGAAAGCATTGTCTTTTAAACTGGGAATAAATGGAATGGGGTTCCAATCTACAGGAATTGGCTGTCTCTGCAGTTGGGATAGGTCTTCGACCGGTGGACTTGTTGTACTTTTTGCTGGAGTGGGATTTTTCTATGGTACAACTAGTGCTATGGCAAATGAAATCGGTATACCTTTTGCTGGAGTGCAGGTCCTGTGTGGTGGGGCAAGTGGTGTGCCCAGTGAAGTATGGGTACAGTCTGCTGGAGTCGGTCCTACGTTTTGTGTCACTGGTTGTACAACCAATATAAGTGGGGTGTTGTCTGATTTCTCCGGCACCACCACATTTTTCAAGGACTTTGCTGGTGCTCCTTCAGGTTCGGCAATCACCCTCTTCCTTTTTGATGTCTGATGCACAAGTACAACATTTGAGTGGAAAAACATGGTATGATGACAGATGGAATATGTATTGATAATGGATGGGCATGGCATCTCAACATATATGATAAGTAAACTAAGCAGATGGTGATGCAACAAAGTAGAAGAAATGCAAGACAACATATGCAACATACCCGCAATCAATAAAACATTGCCAAATTAGAACAGGCACCTTGATGGGTGAACAGGACAGGCCATCTGCCTTTGACTCCTCGAGGTTAGAATAGTCATTAGGATCATATTCTGAACAAGAATCAACAGGTGGGGAGCGTATGAGTTTCATTGCATCCAGAATGGCACTCAATGCCTTGGTGCCAATTTTGTAAGTCATTGCAGTGTTTAGCTTCAAGAGTGGACTGCTGCTAGTGCGACACAAAGCAACTACACAGATCATAGTGTAGATATAACGGGAAAACCTTAAGCATCAGAGTAAAATCAGTAAAGTGGAACTTGCTGGAATATATGTGCTAGTATTGCCGGTACGGCTAGAAAGGCTTCAGATACCAGCTCTCTTCAAGTGAAGGTGCGGTACTATTAATATCAGTGTAACTCTCAAAGGCGACACAGCTCCCCGCATTTCCTTGCTATTCTTATAGGATTCAAGTGGGCAGGCCACTACAAATCATGTTCCTATGCTTACAAGATCCTACGAATCAAAGAGGCTCAAAATGTCCATCACAACCGACCGTATAGACCTCTACACTGCAAATGTCCCTGCTCATCTTCAGTACAAGGAACATACTGTACTACTATCATACTCCCTCTATTCCAAAATATAAGCCTTGGTAGAGATTTCCACTACGGATCACATACAGATGTCTCCAGATACATTTTAGAGTGTAGATTCACTCATTTTGGTCCATATGTAGTCGATGGTGGAATCTATACAAAGACTTGTATTTAGGATCGGAGAGATTACATATTAAAGAAGAACGGAAGAGGAACATGGTAAAGAAGAGTAAGCAGATTTTGGATAATAAAATGTTGGTTGCGCAGTGCCCACACATGATGAACCAGAGAGCATTAATAATGCAACTCCCAGCTGTCTCTCAACCATTTCAGGCGGTTGGATGAAGATCCTACGTCTCCTAACCCTTCTTCTTCCTCGTCTCTGATTCTTCCCATACAGAACACCGCACGGGTCGCCGGCCAGACCACCGGCCCGCACCGCCTGTGTTCCTCCGGCACCCCCACAAATAGTATTTATTTAATAACCACTAACACTAGCTAATAATAATCATTATAGTCATTACCACCAACACTAGCTATTTTATCATCATAGTAATAGTGTAGCACATCATCATCCTCAAACTCATTTGTAGCTAGCTAATCACTCCTGCTGCTCAATCTTAGGTAAAATAACATAAAACATGTGTAGCTCTCCTCCTTGATCAAGTTGGAGCATGCAGATGAACCTGTCTCCTAATCGTGGGTAGCGCATCTGTTTGCTGCCCCCTAATACTTCTCTGCGCTTCTCCATCACACATTTGGTCCAGTCTTGCACTATTAAGCATCAATCGCTAATCTTGAATGCACTAAAGTAATCTGTAGGATATCTTGGCCGTAAGCTAATAATACTCATGGTACCTTTAGTCTCGATCCCATAAGGCACAACATTCATCTGGAGTCCCTATTGAAGAACATCGTATGGTAACATACTTAGCAATGAAGTTTAGCTTCAAAAATAATGTATGGAAAAGATGCACTGAGGACAAATAGTAAAAATCTTACCATCCTTCCTAAATAGATGTGACCGTAGTTCGTTACAAACACTATTGGTCGCACGTTTTCAGTACTAACATTTTTAATGCAGGAAGAAAATTTGTCTTGATAGTAGCAAGATCCTCAAGCCATGAAACATAATGACTTAGCTCCTCGCAGTTTGGTTCAGCCTCGGGACAGTAGTAGGTCCTGTCTACCAAGCGCTGGACATGTTTGCTTGCACTGAAATAAGCTGACAATACAAATTAGTTGTCAACTATTTTTGAATAAACAATATCAAAGACATAAATATGGTTGAGAAACTTACATAATGGTATAACTGGAGGCGTCTGCACATCGACCCAGATGTCGGTATTACCTTCAATATCATCTTCCGGACGAATATCAAAGGTGATAACCATATCAGGCTCAAAAGCATAAGTATTGCATAGTGCTCGCCATGTTTTGCATCCAAAATAGGTGTAGTCGTCTGAATTGTATAATTTTGCATGGAAAATATAACCATGCTCGGTCTTCAAGTAAACTTTCTTTTCCTCCATAGTACGACCGAAACCTATCTTATCCAATACAAAAACTCTTGCATGGCAGGGGATACGCTAGTAGAATAGTAAAAAAAAGACTTGTCATGCTTAATGTCATGCTTAAATTATAAGTTGAAGCAAATGAAGCAAATGTCATGCTTAATTACAAAAAAAGACTTGTCGTTGTGACTTACTATATCCACTTCGAAGTTCTCGTCCAGCTTGATGCTGAAGCGCCTATCATCATCTAGGAAGATTCCGTCGCACAGGCCGCGCTCGTCTTCGCATTATTTGCAAATACCGAAATCCTTTTCGTCGTCAGACATTTCCTATGTTCATAGTTAAAAGATTAATTGAAAATCGATCGAAGACAACTACCAGGATACACAACACACAAATCCGGGGCACTCGATATTTCCTACATCTTCTGGCACAAGTCATGCCAAAATTCACGGAAAAATCCGGCATGACCTTTGCTAAAATAGGACATATCGAGCGCCTGAAATTTGCCGGAACGGAAATGAATCAACACTCCGGCAAAACATAGGCCACTTGGAGGTGTAACCTGCAAACATGACCGGCCACTTGGGCAAGCACATATCCTATTTGAGCAACACAAGATATACATTTCAAAATATCTTATAGGACTCAAATTAGCATGCATTCAATAAGTAAAAGTAAATCATCTTATGCATCCATATGTCGTCGAATATTATCACTAATACATCCCGAATAGTGTCATACATATAACATAACTAATACAACTAAAACCCTAGCACATGACGGGTATCAGCACGGGTGGTGGACACCCACAGAGAAGGAACCATCACGGGATCATAGCTCCAGTGAGATCCCTGGAGAACCTGCCAGGTATTGGAGAACTTGTGCTCCAACGCAAAGAAGTAGCGACGGACGTGTGCGTCCTCCTCACTGACACGGTGACGACCACCTCCGCGGGGTCCTCGAGCCTCTGGACCATCACTGGCCCACGCGACCGCCACCAAAGAAGGTTCGGGTCAACGAGAGGCTGGGTCCTCACCAACCTGCGTCCCCCGATAGGTAGCGCCTCCCAATACCACCCCAGCGGAGCCCAGTCCCGGACATGGCCCATCTGGTCAAGCAGGTGTCATCCTCCGCCGACTCGACGACGAGGAAGCGGGATAGGCATCATCCACGTCGATGCGGGAAAAATTGCTTTAACTAAAAAAATAGCAACAAGTTCTTATTAACTAGTTCTATTAATTCAACTAGTTCTTATTAAAAATAAACTTACTCTAAATAAAAATAAACTAGTACCTAATTAGTACCTCTTACTAACTAATTAGTACCTAGGAACTACTGCCCTAATTACCATCTAATTTGATGAAGCTAGGGGTGGAAAGTGGTAGCGGATATTCCAATTATCCAACTATAAAGTGAAATAAGTGGTCAAATTTTACTCGTTTTACGATTCATCTTAGAAATTTGATTCGTTTCCACCCTTACATGAACCCTAACTCATTTGAGCCGCATCCGCATCCGATTCGTTTCCACCCTTACATGAACCCTAACTAATTTGATGCAACAAAAATATAAAGAAACCCTAGGCAGGGGTAGGGGAGAGGGAGGAGCAGGCGTGCTTAGCTCGGGTGCCTATGATGAGGGAGGGGTAGGCGGCGTCGAGGTCGGGGTCGGGGGCGATGTCCAGGGCGGCATTGAGGTCGGGGGCGGGGGTGGCGTTGAATCTGGGGTTGGGGGCGGCGTAGAGGGTGTGCGGAGAGCGCGCGGTGGCCGACGGGCGACAGCGGCGGTGAGAGTGGAGAGCTGGATTTGGGGGAAGTGGCTGTGGGGAAGGACGAACCCCGTGGTTAAGTCAGAAGTAGCAGTAGCGCGTTCTAGAAAGCGCGCTACTGCTACGTTAGCTACAGCGCGTTCTGGGATACACACTACTGCTACTCCTTTCTTTTTTTCCCCCTTTTTCATTTAGTTTTCTTCACATTTTATTTTTTTCCTTTCACCTTATTCTATTTGTTTCATTTTCAATTACCTTTCTATGTTCTTTCCATTTAATTTTATATCCTTTAGCGGTAGTGAGTTTAGATCAAAACGCCCTGCTACAAAGAAAGTAGCGGTAGCGCGGTTCGATATAGGTCGCTATTACTATGTGTAGCCTATCGGCTAAGCCGTGGGAATTTTAGTAGTAACATGTTTAGAACAAGACGCGCTACTGCTAAAACTTTATCTACAACGCGGTTTGCACAGGCGCGGTACTACTACTTAGCACCAGCGTGCTTCTTTGACCCGCACTACTGCAAAAGTTCTGTGTATAAGGTTTTCCCTAGTTATGCACCCCCTCCCCAACCCCCACCCGTGTTGAGTTTTCTTCGTTCGGCGAGGCCCCACAACCACCCAAGCCCCTTCAATTGCACCGGCGAACTCCGGCGAGCTCTGAAAAATTGACTAACCGAATTTTGAAATTTAGTCTACTATGATTTAACTAGTGTGGAATATAAAAGGGGAAAACCATAAGCATTGGGAGTATAGTGTTGAGCGTGCCATGGCGGATCTGAAGGTGCAAACCGTACAAAGGCAACTTCGCAACCAAGACAAGAAATCAGAGTAAAGCAGTGGCGATCTATTTTCTTGCTGCGATAAATAAGTTGAGCAGATACAAAAGAGTACCTCCTCTGGTGCGGTGTTGTGTACGCATCTGCTGAGAATTTGACGGTGTTGTGGTAGCGATGGCTGTCAGCGGCGTGGAAGCAGATCTAGGAGGGTAGACGATGGCAGCGGAGCACGGTGGACGAGACGGTCGTATGAGCGGCGCCGGCAAGGTGGACGACGGCGGGGATGAAGCGAGAGGACGGGATGCAAGGATCCCGGTCCGAAGCCTTGGATGAGAGAGGTCGATCTCTTGTAATGGACGGCGGCGTCGGGGTATCAGCTCCGGCATGGTGGAGGAGAACGGCGGTGGATGGGGTGGCGGACGGAGGAGGGTGGGGTGGAGAGGGTGTTTTGGCGCCCACGGAGTATGAATGGGGAAAAGGGAGGTAGAGAGGAAGGGGGAACCATGTATTCAGGGCGCGCTTGTCTCAAATGCGAGGAAATTTACCAACTTAGCCCCCATTTCAAATTTCTACTACATCACATCAACATTAGTTGGTTGGGGATAGGACGGTAATCTCACATACACCGAATATTTACCGACGAGAGTTTGTTTTTGGCGCCCACTGTGTATGAATATGAATCGGGGAGGGAGTCGATTTCGGCCGAGGACACATTGTGTTTTGGCGCCCACCATGTATGAATCTGGGTGAGAGGCGGTTACGTCACGTTTTGATGAAATTACAAACCTACCCCTATCGAAACCTATAGAAATCCAGCAGATAGGCTTTGCGTGGTAGGGATAGGCAGTAGTGATTTCCATCTCACAGATTTTGGTTTCGGGCGGTTACTGCGACTTTCCCCGCTTCATTCAAATTTTGCAGAGTGCACGTTTACCGTGCCAACTCAATTCGAATCCCGTTTGTATTCTATTTTTTCGGGCGGGATCCATTTTCAATTGGAATTACATTCCATATACATCATTTTTATCTATACTTTCAAAAGCACAACACCATTTATACATAAATATGGTTTACAAATGGAATGATCTCAGATTCATAAGGTTGTATCCATCAATTTGGATTTTCAAATATTTGAAACCACTTTATGTTGAAATCCAATGTATGCATTCCTCGCTAACTGTCTCCAATTAACGTGTGTTTCATGCGGGTTTTTTTTACTTCTCAAACATGTATAATGTGTTTCACACACGCAACATATAGTGCAATCCCGTTTAGACATTAATTGCATATAAACCATGCATTGTTTGTAATTGAAGAATCTTTGGATCACCAATATTGATAAACTATATAACATTACACATGTGCCCAAATTCAAATGAATATGCATGTTTGATACAGCAATTTGCGTTATGATATTATCGATGTCGTGATCTCCAGTTTAAATATTTGAATCCCCTTTAATCCAGATATTCGTCTCATATAGCTATCACTCATGCTTATATAGGACTATCTCTCTGGACCTATACACGTTCATCGTCTCTAAGGTATCTCTCGTGCTACCTATATGTCGACAATGATCTTTTATCTTCGTAACACACTGACAGTACTCTCTCCCTCGATCTTCATCACTCTATCTCTCTCTAAGTATATCTCACTCCCTGCTATGTGTCTCTAACTATGATTGTCCATGTGGAATCTCTTTCTCTCATACAAACCCAAAACTTTGTCTCCCAGGGTCTCATTTCTCACTACTATTCCCATGTGTGCCACTCGCACACCCCTCATACAGAGATGTCTTTCACTCCTTAGATATGAGAACCTACGACTCTTCCTCTTCAATATCTCTTTCTCACACACAAACACAAACTCTGTCTCCCAAGGTCTCATATTTCTCCATTGTTCTCTTGTATGTCTCTCACACACACCCTCTCTCCCTGGAGATATCTTGCGTTCCCTCGTATGTCTCTCTAGCTATCACTCGTTGTGAAATATCTTTCTCTCTCACAGACACAAAACTCCGTCTCTCTGGATCTCATTTCTCTCTGATATCTGTTTGTATGTGACTCACATGCACCCACTCTCTATCTCTCTCACACCCACACACATAACCCAGCCTTGTGTCCACTCGACTCCTATCTCTAACGCACACTAGCTAGCATCTTTATCTTTCTATTTATCTGTTTCTCCATCAACCTTCTTTTTCGCCCTCACTCTTGATTCCTATCGTGCACACAACATATGTTTCTCTCTACATGTAGTCAAGTGCCCTCTCACACACATATATAACTTCACCCTTTGAACCACCCGACGGTCATCTCCAACACCCAAACTAGCGAATGTCCCTCTAGCTAGCATCTCCATCTCTGTATCTATCTGTAGTTTCTCCGTCAACATTTATTTCTCGCATGGAGTCTTGCTTCCTATCACCCACACTATATATGTCTCTCCATACATATGCATTTATAGGTTGGTCTCTTTTGCACAATCGTTGCGCCTCACTCCCTCTGCTCGCCATAGATGCATGCTCCAGCCCACGCCACTCTCTCGTAAAGACAAAAACACATGCTCAATTGTCGGGCCTTCTTCCCTGCATTCTCACATGCATGCATATTGTCATACCGATCCGTCTCTCCCATGTCGTTGATCTTATGACTTATGTCTTCTTTCTTTTATCTCGATCATGTGCGCACGCACACACACACATCCCACGTATACATGTATACCTCTCACACATGCACGTTCAAGGTCTCTATGTCTCCATACGTAGTTAATTACCCTCAATCCTAATGCCACATCGAATCGTTCTCCTCTTTTGTGCACATGACTTCCGCCTAGATGGGCAAAACACACACTCACACTTAACAATCTCCTTCTAGCTAACCCCCTGCCTCTCACTCTTCCCCTATTTCCCAGAAACCAATAAGACCATCCCTTTGTTTAATTCCCGCCTACACGCACCAGATATATAGTAGTCTTCCTCGGTGTCTCTCGAACAAACACGTTCTCTCGATGTCGACTCCTCTCACGCGCACACACCGTCTCTTCCCTCTCTACGGGCATTTTCTCTCTCGCACCCAATCGTTGGTGGCCTCTTCCATACACATCACCTCTCTATGATGAAGTCATGCACACTTAAATTACATCCGCCATAGAGGACCCCGCGACACACACACACACACGCATGCACCCCCCCCCCACACACACACACTAAGACTCCATCTCTCTCTCTCACACACACACGCACACAAACACACACACACACATGCGCACACATGCACGCACCCCCCCCCCACACACACTAAGACTCCATCTCTCTCTCTCTCACACACACACAAACTAAGACTCCATCTCTCTCTCTCACACGCACACACACTAAGACTCCATCTCACACACACATGCTCTAGGCGGAGCATTTTTTCCTACCACCCTTCATCCAACCTTACCCGTATGATAAATAATCACCTTTATTTACTTGCATAACATGGACAAATTCCACTTTACTTTAGTAGTCAGCAAACTTATCATCTGTACCCTTATAAAAAACGAGTTGGCGGTGATGGTGTGCCTGCCATCTTGTAATACAGACCGTATGATCTATATCTGAGGATAGAAGACAAACTATGATAATTTTACAAAAGATACCCACACCTCTCTCCACATCATTATCTCCCGCAACCTCATTGCTCAGCAACTAAAAAAGGAATAAGTCTCTGGAACAATCTAGCATGCATGGTGGCCACTGCCGCCTGCCGGCGCCATCCATCCCCATGCCTCCACCCATTCCGACCACCAGTCACCACCACACTCCACTCCTCCTCGCCTTATCTCTCATCTTTCATTTTTTCGATGACATTCTCGAGATACCAGTTTTCCGATAAAATTCTCGAGATATCATTAGTTTTTACACATGGGATTACTCCTGCATGGGTCAATCACAACAGGTGTTTTGTAAAAAAATGCACATTGATGTTCCCTGCAATGCACGAGAATCTTGCTTGTAATCATATAATACAAATCACGAGCAGGAAGTGACATTTTTTTGACACGACTAGGTTAACATGGCCACATAAATCACTAGCTAAAGTAAATACCATTATACTTATATCCCGATGCAAAAGGTTGAGTACATGTACGAAGAGTAGAGTCGCACACACGCACTTTGTCTCTCAGAATCTCTCTCACACACACACCAGTTACGTGACGCCCACTTAAGCAGACACGTATGTTACAATTTGTGCACCCGCGGGTACACGTGATGCTGCGCATTTATTTATGACGGAAGGCAAACCCAAACAGTAGCTGCATTCATTCCCCTCCCGCCGCCTCTTCTCTGGTCACCGTCGCCCGGTAGCCATGGGCCGGCCGAAGGTAACAACATACTCCATACTCCCGCCGGAGCGGCGCTTTAATATGGAAATTTTAGTGTTCATGCATGCATATTTTTGTGCTAGCACTCCTATATAAGGGTTGACCGGTCGCTTACCGCGGACATGCGCGGGCGGTGGAAGAGGAAGGAGAAGGGAAGCGGGCTGTGGAGTAATGTTTTTTACCACAATTTCTTAGGAAACCGAGTGCAATAATTGAGTAGTTGTGCAAACTACCAGTACTACAGCTGAAACGGTTCAAAACATATACTCCCTTGCCAGCGCGCTTCCCGCGTGAAATGGTCAGCGTCGCCCTGGAGCGTCAGTGCCGCAATAATGCCTGGCCAGAGCAGAGGCGACCTCTCACTGGCGCCGACTTTGAAGTGGCGCGACGGCCGAGAGAGCGCCGTTTCCCGGTGCACGCGACTGCTCCGCGTCAAGACTGGCCATAGGCCCTGTTTGGATCCATGGGTTAGAGTTAGTTTGATCTAGTTGGGGCTCAGATAGCTCTAAAGTATCCAAGCATGAGGGTTTAAATTGGAGCAAGTTGCACCGAACCCACCAAAAAAAACTATCCCACCCAAGAGGTGCTAACTAGAGATAGTTCTCATTAGGACCACTGAAAAATCACTTTTCTCTCTCTCCATGAAGTGCATTTATTGTCAAGCTAACCCTGTCACCCAAACACCTCTTTGGCTACAGTTAGTTCAAGGTTAGTCATGAGTTAGTCTAACCTCTAGCTAAGTTAGAGTATCAAACAGGAGCAGTAAAGGACATGCAAGTTGCTCAAAGCATACAGGCAAATTCGTACGTGAAAGGATTTTTTTTCTTTTTGAAAACGGAACGTGAAAGGAATTTTTTTTAGAATGCTCTTGGCATGTCGCTAACATGTGATAGTTAACTGACCTCAATAGACGGCAGAAACGCCAGCCCACCGCACTTTGATAGAGACGAGGAGGGAGAAGCGATACGGGCTGCTGGATTACTAGAGATAGGTGTGGCACGAAAGCCAAGAAATATGGTGATAGCGTGGGTTAGCCATGTACTAGTATGATGTAACTACACTGGGTTGCCGTGTTTCGTACTCTTCCTGTCCACTGTGGAGATGATTGGTTAATTTAATATCGCTGAATAATATTAAATATTATGAGTGCGGACGCTCCACCACGAGGTTCCTTGCTCCTTCTCGGTCGTCCGGAATCTATGTTCTTCCACTCTATTATTTTTTATGTGAGCTTTGTTCATCATTTTGCCAACACGCGAGACATCTAGCATCAAGGTGCACGTGTTAAGCAAGGATCGTTCCATCTATATGAAGAACACGTGGGACTGGAACTACGAGACAGACATGTGCCCAGGAGTGGACGTACGAACCTGAGTAATGTAGCGCAGTAAGTGAAGTAGAAAGGCACAAATGGTATGAACATGCGTGGCATATAGGGTGTGTTTGGTTGCATTCTCGTCTCAGCATAGTTGTTCCCTCTTCATGCAAGCTCAACTCAACACCCCTCTTCATGCATGCTCTCTTCATGCATGCTTCTAGTGTATTTGTGCTAAACTAGCGTGGACTCATGCACCCTCCATACACTCTACCAAACACCCAAAAGTAGGTCGAGAAGGGAACTCTTGGGCGGCATTTGTCTCTTACTACGTACTACCACTAAATGTTGTACGTGCAATGCACGGTGATGTTATGGAGTACGTGCCTAAGTACTCTACTACTACTATATTAGTTGGAGGCACATATTAACTTTTATATTTGTTTACATGTATGCCTCGAGACCTTCCAACTAGACGTGTCTTTCTCTCCAGGTTGCACTTTGTATCGTTCATACCACTAAGTACTATTACATGTGGTCTCCGACCCAGAAGTGGAAGAAGTGGAGACGCTCTACCACGCTGTTTTTTACGCTGGGCTCTACCACACTGTTCATGTCCCACTCCTTTCGCTGACGTGTGGGACATCCAGCACATGCCGTGTTTGGCACCCTTCATCGTAAGATTTGAAACGCTAGCATTCATGAGAAATAAAAAATAATTATAAATCGGCAGTGATACAATTTTTTTGCGAACCAATCAGCAGTGATACTATACCACGCGGTTTCCTTGCTCCTCGATATCGGAAAGAATACTTCTGTTCGCCAACATGTGGGACGTCGACAATCCTGGTCCACTTGCCATGCACGCAGAACTCCAAGGGAGAGTCACCCAGGTCGTCGCGCTGCAGTAACAATGACTAACGAGCCGTCAAATCACAGGCCCACTTCCCACTTTGAAGTTGCTCGGACGAAGGAACCATCATGACTTCGTTGAATTCCGCTTCTTGAAGAAAACTACTGTACCAGCAGTACTGCTAGCTACAGTAGTTACTCGAACAGAGGCCTCCTTTCGTTCATAGGATAGGAATATGAAAATCATAGGTAGTGAGATGACATGCATCTCAATACCTATAGAGAAAGAGATGCCATTTGATGCTTAGGATAGGAATTTTTCCATTTAGTCTAGGCTAATGTACTGGTAATATGCTCTAAAAACTACAGTAGTAACTAGTAGTATTGGTACATGCTCGTACTCAGACACAGACACACACACTAACTACTAGTACTACTACTTCTCACATGCTGGCCAGACGCCGTCGTTCTCCTTCCCGGCTTTGTCGGCGACACCCCACCATGCTTGGATCTCCGCCGACCTCTCCACAGCAGCGCGTGTGTCCTTTTCTTTCTTGCGGCGGCGGGCCTCTCTTTTCTTGAGTGCTTTATGACTTTTCCGCTCCCTTCGTGCGGCTTTGGCCGCCTCTTGCTCTACCGCCCATTCGGCCTTGGCATCTTCAAATTCCTCCCACATAGTTGTGAGGTCGCGAGCGGCGATGAACTCGGCACGACGGGATGCCACCGCTTCCCTACCATTTTGTGTGCGGTCGTGGGCGGTGAGGAACTCGGCGCGGAGGGATGCCATTGCTGCCTTACCAGTTAGTGTGCGGCGCGGTGGCATGAATGACGCTTGGTGAGAGCTCTAGGGTGGAGTGGCCGGACAATCGTATAGTGCATTGGTTTGTCAAGAGATCAAGGACAGAAGACGAAGCAAATTTGGATTCCCCTTCAATCCTGGTCATTTATTACCGAGTAAAATGCATTGGCAGTCATCGAACTTGTCTTGATAGCTCACTTTGATCATTGTATACGAGATATGGTGATTATACGGTCACTGGCTCAGCGTATAGCTCCGTATTTGTCTGGTTGACCAGTCAAATAGTCCGCATGCGCCTCATCAGCTCGTGTTCTTTATCTATCTACGTGGGCCTACCTGTCAATGGAGAAAGAAATACTGTAAAAAGGAAAATTATGCGTATGTGGGGGAATCAAACAAGGGACTCGTCGCTGCAACGCACCCTCGTCGGCCAAATGAAAATGAAATACTTCGCGTCAGACACTCACGCTCACGCTATCAAACCATGCTAATGCATGCACGTCGCCCTCTAAATCAAAGTCCTGCTCATGGCACAACGCAAACGGCAGCCCATCACCTGCGCGCCCCGGCGGTGCCTGACATTACTGTTTAGACGTTTGATGGAGGCCTACGCGAACGCCTAGCATGTATTCACCTGGCTCAACACCAACGGTCATACTCGGACCGCCTTGCTCATGTATATCGTCCATCACAACGACAATCTATAAAACAGCCTAAGCTAGAGAGGGTACTATGGTAGTATGGTACGGAGTATGTACTATCGTAAGCGATCGATCTTAGTGCCACTGCACACCGAAACCCCTTGCATCGCTAGCGCGCGCTTCCCGCCTGAAACGGTCACCGTCTCTCCAGAATGTCAATGCCGCATTCACCGGACTTAACTGAGGTGCAATTGGTGTGTCACTGACATGCGAGCCAGATGCCCGTTGGGCCCACATGTCAGTAACCCAAACGCATCTGCAGTTAAGTCACTGAAGCAGCGTCCGCATTCACGCCCGACGAACCTACTCCGGCGCCAGTTGTCCATCCGTCTGCCGCGGCTCATTGCCATTCGCCCCCTATATTAACTTGAGCCCCAGCTCCCAGCCATAGCCAAAGACCCACACTTATTATCCTCCGGGCCCTTCCTTCTGTCGGCACCACTTCAACCATGGCCTCCGGGCGCTTCGAAGCTCTCTTGGACGTACTGTCGCAGAAGCAGACGAGGGACATCGGCGGCTTTGCTCCGGGCGCGCTCCAAAGCTCTCTTCGACGTATTGTCGCAGGAGCAAACGAAGGAGATCTCCTTCACCCCCCCGGCCGCCCTCCGCCTCCACGACCACGAAGCCGGCGCGCGTGCGCGGGCGCAGCCGGCAGCGAGGAAGAGTAGTACACGGTAGGTCGCCGCTGCTCTGGTCCCGGGAAGGCCACCGCTACTGCACTCAGTCGATGCCAAGCTTGGTGGGGTAAACATCGGCGGCCGATCAGCCGCTTGACGGGGACGCGGAGGCGGAAATCTTCATAACCTTGTGCTCCGGAGGAGGAGGTTATCGAGGCGGATGAGGAGGAGGCAAAGGCAATGGCCGGCTTTCTCAGGTTCATGGCCGGACATGGTGGTCGGGCACCGGCGATTGTTTAGATTAGGTTTACAATAGGTTTTAGTATGGTTTGTGCGAAATATGTAATGAATTTCATCCAGTTTGTAGGAAAAGTTTTCGAAATGTAATGAATTTCATCCGGTTAATTTGAAATTTTCTTTGTTTCCACGAATTTCGTCCGGTTAGTTCATATAGTTGTCGAAAGGTATGCGGGCAGCATCGGATGGCATCCATCAGTGTCCTCGGACAGATGCTAGTGTAAATTTGTGGGCCAGTGCTGGAGATGCCCTAACTATCATGCTATAATCGCTAACAATCCTCCATTATTTGGCAGGGAACAGTTATCCGTCGATCAAAATCAGATCCGCGGTGTTTCGCACTCCTCCCGTGTAAGAGTGTAAACTCTTGCTTACATAAAAATGGAGCAAGTGGACGGCACTGTAGCACGTCATATCACTCGAACTAGCCCGCCTAACGAGCGGGAAAGCATCGCCCTCGTCATTTTGTTCTGGATTTCTATCGATCGATCGCGCGAAAATGTTACTCTTCGCAAGTTCTAAAGGAAAAGGCGGCACACTTACGACTCATATGCGTCGCAACCCCGACAGTCCGGCTCGCACGCCGCTCACCAGAGGGGGCACACGTTGTCTTGCAATTTCACTGACATGTGGGACCGTAATTGAATAAACCGTCGATAGTCAAAATCTAATCGCTCGGCGGGCGTCGGCTGAGAGGAGAGAAACGGGGGAGGGAGAAGAGATCGCCCGCCTGCCACGCACGGACTCCAAGAAATATATGGTGATAATGTGAGTTGGGCCATGCTGGAGTCCGGACCGCTTACGGAGCCCGCTCTCACCGCCCTGGCCCCTCAAGACGCTAGCTGCTCGCCGCATGCATGCATAGAAAGTACTACTCCTTATGTGGAGGAGAGAGAGGCATTGACAAAGTCAAGGAGTGGGCTCTGCAAGAGCCCGTCTCTACACGTGCTCCTAGGTATAAATAAATAATTCTAAAAAAAGGCATAAAAACAATTGTGTCTTAAAAAAGAAAGGTAAAAACATTTGAGAGGAAATAGATAGAGAGAAAGTGATAAAAAGCTGTAACCTGGGCATTACACGGGGAAGGAGGGAGTGGTGCACATGCCAAGTTCACTGGGCTGCCGTGTTTCACACTCCTCCGTTGTAACGCCCGGGTAATCAAGCTACAGTAAAACTCTCCTAATGATGCCATGTCATCTGCGATTACTGTTACTAATCTCGGGATAATTCGAAACCGCGTCAAATTCAAACTAAAAATTAAAGTCGACAATAAAAGTTTTCAAAATTGAAACAAAAGTGTTCGGTGGACGCCAAATATTACAAAGGTAATTATGGTGCAGAAAACACATTTTTAGTAGAAGACTAAATACTTTAAAATGAAATAAAATAGAAAAGAAAAAAATAAAGAAAAGAAAGAAAGAAAGAGAAAGGAAAACCCCCCAAACCCCCCTGGGCCATCTGGCCCAGCTAACCCACCTGGCCCATCCGGCCAAACCGGCCCGCCTCCCCATGCCGCCTCCCTTCCCTGTTCCCCCGACCCGGGTCAGAACAAGGGCGCGTCCCCGCCGCACCCTCTCACCGGCGACGACGAGGGGATAAGGTCGCCACGCCGCGCCCCCTCGGTCTCTCCTCCCACTCACCCCCATGCTCGCCTCGGTTCTTGCGCCTCCCACTCCCCTCCAGAGCCACCGCACCTCGCCCCCTCGTTCCCCACCGCAACCGAGCGCCACCATGGCCTCGCCGCCGTAGTACTCGCGGACACCGCGACCTCCAAGCCCTTCCGACGCGTCCGCTCGCTCCGCCTCCCTCGACTACGCCTCCACGTCAAGACGCAGGACGTCGAGCACCATCGAATGCTGCCCCAACCTCATCTTCTTCCTCGGATCCCCGACGCATCTCCGGCGAGCGCCGTCGACTCTCCGGCTACTAAACTCCCAAGGGCCATCTTGCGTGCCACACGGTGAGCTCCCCATCTCCCGCCCATCTCCGTTAGCTCCCTCGCACGCCCTAGCTAGCTGCCGCCGAAGCACCCGAGCGCTCTGCCGCGGACCCCGTCGCCGACGATTCTCCGGTGACCAAATGGTCACGGGCTCGTGTCGGTTACGCTCCTCATGCCGCGTAGATCCTCCCCAACCTCTCCATTTCTTCGCTAGCTCGCCCCAGCTCCACTCTCCTCGAGCTCCCGACTACGCTGCCGCCGGCGCCCTTCCGGTGACCAAATGGTCACGGGGCCGAGCCCTTTGTGCTCAGCGCGTCGCGCAGCTCCACCCTAGCCTTCCCGCTCGCCCCGAAGCGCGCTGCATCGCCGTCTTCTTCCGCGCCTGAAAAGCAGCCCGCCGCGCTCGTCGCCGGCGATCATTCCGGCCACCCCCGCCGTCGTGATCCCCTCCATCGGACGCGGCACGAAGAGGCCGTTCCAGAGAGCCTGGCCGCGCCCGATTTGGTGCCCCGTAGCGCGATTCCGGCCAACTCCGGCGAGGGGCCACCTCTGTTGGGTCGCCGGAGTCGCTCCGGCACCGTCCGCCAACGTGGCTATGCGGGCCCCACCCCTGGGTCGCTGCCTGTGGGCCTGGGGGCCCCAACTGGCCACGTTGGCCAAGTCAACTTCGCTGACGTGGCAGCTACTGCCACTGACATGCGGGCCCCATGCCATAAAACAAATAAAAACAAATATATAAACTACTAATTAATTAAGTTAATTAACTAAAACCTAATTAGACACTGACTACTAGGGCCACCCACTAATTAACCCATTTTAGTTAGTTTTAAAACTCTGTTAAGGCCCTTGACAATGACATGTGGGTCCCACTGGACCCACCTGTCTGGTTGGACTGGTCAACCAACCAGTTGACCTGCTGACATCACTCTGATGTCATGCCTATGTCATCACACACTGTTTTGGATAATGTTGGAATTAAATATATAATTAAAATCAGAAAGTGATTTAAATCTTTAGAAAATCATATCTTTTAATACGTAACTCTGATTAAAATACTTTGTACATGAAAGTTGCTCAGAACGACGAGACGATTCCGGATACGCAACCCGTTCGTCTGCCACACCTCCCTAACCTGTCGAACTCGTAACTTTCCCCCTCCGGCTCCTCTGCCCGAAAACGCGAAACACCGGGGATACCTTCCCGGATGTTTCCCCCCTTCACCGGTATCACCTCATACCGCGTTAGGGCACCCCTAGCACCGTTACTTCTCTTGTCATGCATCGTTATGCATCTGTTTGCATTGTATTCATTGTTTCTTCCCCCCTCTTCTTCCGCTAGACACCGAGACCGATGCCGCTGCTACCCAGTACGACTACGGAGTTGACGACCCTTATCTCTTGCCAGAGCAACCAGGCAAGCCCCCCCTTTGATCACCACATATCGCCTACTCCTCTCCCTACTGCTTGCATTAGAGTAGTGTAACATGTTACTGCTTTCCGTTAATCCTATTCTGATGCATAGCCTGTCCTTGCCACTACTGTTGATACCTTTACCTGCAATCCTAATGCTTAGTATAGGATGCTAGTTTATCATCAGTGGCCATACATTCTTGTCCGTCTACCATGCTATATTATCGGGCCGTGATCACTCGGGAGGTGATCACGGGTATATACTATATACTTTATACAGGATACATGTGGTGACTAAAGACGGGTCGGCTTGTAACCTGGGCATTACATGAGGAAGGAGGGAGTGGTGCACATGCCAAGTTCACTGGGCTGCCGTGTTTCACACTCCTCTGTTGTAACGCCCGGGTAATCAAGCTACAGTAAAACTCTCCTAATGATGCCATGTCATCTGCGATTACTGTTACTAATCTCGGGATAATTCGAAACCGCGTCAAATTCAAACTTAAAATTAAAGTCGACCATAAAAGTTTTCAAAATTGAAACAAAAGTGTTCGGTGGACGCCAAATATTACAAAGGTAATTATGGTGTAGAAAACACATTTTTAGTAGAAGACTAAATACTTTAAAATGAAATAAAACAGAAAAGAAAAAAATAAAGAAAAGAAAGAAAGAAAGAGAAAGGAAAACCCCCCAAACCCCCCTGGCCCATTTGGCCCAGCTAACCCACCTGGCCCATCCGGCCGAACCGGCCCGCCTCCCCCTGCCGCCTCCCTTTCCTGTTCCCCCGACCCAGGTCGGAACAGGGACGCGTCCCCGCCGCACCCTCTCGCCGGCGACGACGAGGGGATAAGGTCGCCACGCCGCGCCCCCTCGGTCTCTCCTCCCACTCACCCCCACGCTCGCCTCGGTTCTTGCGCCTCCCACTCCCCTCCAGAGCCACCGCACCTCGCCCCCTCGTTCCCCACCGCAACCGAGCACCGCCATGGCCTCGCCGCCGTAGTACTCGCGGCCACCGCGACCTCCAAGCCCTTCCGACGCGTCCGCTCGCTCTGCCTCCCTCGACTACGCCTCCACGTCAAGACGCAGGACGCCGAGCACCATCGAACACTGCCCCAACCTCGTCTTCTTCCTCGGATCCCCGACGCATCTCCGACGAGCGCCGTCGACTCTCCGGCTACTAAACTCCCAAGGGCCATCTTGCATGCCGCACGGTGAGCTCCCCATCTCCCGCCCATCTCCGTTAGCTCCCTCGCACACCCTAGCTAGCTGCCGCCGAAGCACCCGAGCGCTCCGCCGTGGACCCCGTCGCCGACGAGTCTCCGGTGACCAAATGGTCACGGGCTCGTGTCAGTTACGCTCCTCATGCCGCGTAGATCCTCCCCAACCTCTCCATTTCTTCGCTAGCTCACCCCAGCTCCACTCTCCTCAAGCTCCCGACTACGCCGCCGCCTGCGCACGTCGCCGGCGCCCTTCCGGTGACCAAATGGTCACGGGGCCGAGCCCTTTGTGCTCAGCGCGTCGTGCAGCTCCACCCTAGCCTTCCCGCTCGCCCCGAAGCACGCTGCGTCGCCGTCTTCGTCCGCGCCCGAACAGCAGCCCGCCGCGCTCGTCGCCGGCGACCATTCCGGCCACCCTCGCCGTCATGGTCCCCTCCATCGGACGCGGCGCGAAGAGGCCATTCCAGAGGGCCTGGCCGTGCCCGATTTGGTGCCCCGTAGCGCGATTCCGGCTAACTCCGGCGAGGGGCCGCCTCTGTTGGGTCGCCGGAGTCGCTCCGGCACCGTCCGCCGACGTGGCTAGGCGGGCCCCACCCCTGGGTCGCTGCCTGTGGGCCTGGGGGCCCCAACTGGCCACGTTGACCAAGTCAACTTCGCTGACGTGGCAGCTACTGCCACTAACATGCGGGCCCCATGCCATAAAACAAATAAAAACAAATATATAAACTACTAATTAATTAAGTTAATTAACTAAAACCTAATTAGACACTGACTGCTAGGGCCACCCACTAATTAACCCATTTTAGTTAGTTTTAAAACTCTGTTAAGGCCCTTGACAATGACATGTGGGTCCCACTGGACCCACCTGTCTGGTTGGACTGGTCAACCAACCAGTTGACCTGCTGACATCACTCTGATGTCATGCCTACGTCATCACACACTGTTTTGGATAATGTTGGAATTAAATATATAATTAAAATCAGAAAATGATTTAAATCTTTAGAAAATCATATCTTTTAATCCGTAACTCTGATGAAAATACTTTGTACATGAAAGTTGCTCAGAACGACGAGACGATTCCGGATTCGCAACCCGTTCGTCCGCCGCACCTCCCTAACCTATCGAACTCGTAACTTTCCCCCTCCGGCTCCTCTGCCCGAAAATGCGGAACACCGGGGATACCTTCCCGGATGTTTCCCCCCTTCACCGGTATCACCTCATACCGCATTAGGGCACCCCTAGCACCGTTACTTCTCTTGTCATGCATCGTTATGCATCTGTTTGCATTGTATTCATTGTTTCTTCCCCCCTCTTCTTCCGCTAGACACCGAGACCGACGCCGCTGCTACCCAGTACGACTACGGAGTTGACGACCCTTATCTCTTGCCAGAGCAACCAGGCAAGCCCCCCCTTTGATCACCACATATCGCCTACTCTTCTCCCTACTGCTTGCATTAGAGTAGTGTAACATGTTACTGCTTTCCGTTAATCCTATTCTGATGCATAGCCTGTCCTTGCCACTACTGTTGATACCTTTACCTGCAATCCTAATGCTTAGTATAGGATGCTAGTTTATCATCAGTGGCCATACATTCTTGTCCGTCTGCCATGTTATATTATCGGGCCGTGATCACTCGAGAGGTGATCACGGGTATATACTATATACTTTATACAGGATACATGTGGTGACTAAAGACGGGTCGGCTTGTGGAGCACCCGCGAGTGATTCACGGATTGGGGGCTGAAAGGACCTTTGTCCCAACGGCCCTCTATGTGGATCTTTGTGGCAAAGCGGCAGGGCAGGTTGAGACCACCTAGGAGAGAGGTGGGCCTGGCCCTGGTCGGTGTTCGCGAATACTTAAAAACGCTTAACGAGATCTTGGTATTTGATCTGAGTCTGGCCACTGGCTTATATGCACTAACCATCTACGCGGGGACAGTTATGGGCACTCGACGTCGTGGTATCAGCCGAAGCCTTCGTGACGTCAGCGACTGAGTGGCGCGCGCCGGATTGGACCGTAAGCCTGCTCTTGTATTAAGGGGGCTAGTTTTGCTTCCGGCCGCGTACGCAACATGCAAGTGTGCAATGGGCGATGGGCCCAGACCCCTGCGCCATAGGATTTAGACCGACGTGCTGACCTCTCTGTTGTGCCTAGGTAGGGCTGCGACGTGTTGATCTTCCGAGGCCGAGCATGACCCAGGAAAGTGTGTCCGGCCAAATGGGATCGAGCGTGTTGGGTTATGTGGTGCACCCCTGCAGGGAAGTTAATCTATTCGAATAGCCGTGATCTTCGGTAACATGACGACTTGGAGTTGTACCTTGACCTTATGACAACTAGAACCGGATACTTAATAAAACACACCCTTCCAAGTGCCAGATACAACCGGTGATCGCTCTCTAACAGGGCGACGAGGAGATGATCGCCGGGTAGGATTATGCTATGCGATGCTACTTGGAGGACTTCAGTCTACTCTCTTCTACATGCTGCAAGACGGAGGCTGCCAGAAGCGTAGTCTTCGAAAGGACTAGCTATCCCCCCTTATCCCGGCTTTCTGCAGTTCAGTCCACATATGATAGCCTTATTCCAGTTGATACCAATGCATACATATGTAGTATAGCTCCTTGCTTGCGAGTACTTTGGATGAGTACTCACGGTTGCTTTCTCCCTCTTTTCCCCCTATCCCTTCTACCTGGTTGTCGCAACCAGATGTTGGAGCCCAGGAGCCAGACGCCACCTTCGACGACGACTCCTACTACACCGGAGGTGCCTACTACTACGTGCTGCCCGCTGACGACGACCAGGAGTAGTTTAGGAGGATCCCAGGCAGGAGGCCTACGCCTCTTTCAATCTGTATCCCAGTTTGTGCTAGCCTTCTTAAGGCAAACTTGTTTAACTTATGTCTGTACTCAGATATTGTTGCTTCCGCTGACTCGTCTATGATCGAGCTCTTGTATTCGAGCCCTCGAGGCCCCTGGCTTGTAATATGATGCTTGTATGACTTATTTTTATTTGTAGAGTTGTGTTGTGATATCTTCCCGTGAGTCCCTGATCTTGATCGTACACGTTTGCGTGTATGATTAGTGTACGATTGAATCGGGGGCGTCACATCCGTCGTAACAGTGGAGACAATGGCTATCATGAAAAATAAACAATGGATACTCATTGCTCGTCCTCTATATCAGGAAGAATACTTTCATTCGCCGACATGTGGGACGTCGACCATCCTGGTCCACCTGCCATGCACAAAATTATCCCGGTCTACCCTGGTCGTATCGCCGGCCCAACCTTTCCCACTATAAGTTGTTCGGACGAAGGAACCATCATGACTTCGTTGAATTCGGCTTCAAGAAAACTTAGTATACCCGCAATACTGCTACCACACGCGAAGACTGGACGGCACTGTACCACGTCATATCACTGAAACCCACTAGGCCACACTAGCCCGCCTAGGTCATCTATTTTGGAACGAAGGGAGTACGTCTCTGCTCTGCTATGATTTTGTGTTGCACGTTCTCTGTACTTTTGCTATGATTTTCCTACCCTGTGAACCAAATGAGGCCTGAATGTATGTCAACTATTGTCTGATCGATCACCAAGCCTAGAATTTTAGGAGCTAGGGCTATTCGTCGATCGACGAGGGGTAAGTATAAGCGTACCATGAGCTCATCAGCACCAACGTTTCTCTTCGGTGAGTGTTTTGCAAGTACTATAGCTCGCACAGTAGCTAGCCTACTAACACCAAGAATCATCAAACAAGCCCTGCTGATATGAGAAACAGTTCAAACTTACATCTAAGCATGCCATATATTACATCAAAAGCTGGTGAGGATACATCTGTTTCCATAACTCGGAGAGGGTTCGCATGATTCATCGCATGATTCACTATCAAACAAAAGTAGCAAGATCCGCCCACACAAGACAGTGCACTATCCCTAAGATGGTTTGATAACACGCATCGTTCTGGTAATTAAACACAGGGTAATGCAAACTACCTTGAAGGATTAGCGCGACCAACTATTTCTTGTCATCGATCTCTCGGGCAATGACCACAGCACGGACAGCGGCATGGTAATCGATTTCTGGGGCGATGTCCACATGACTGACCGCAACATCGGAATCGATCTCTGGAGTGATGTCCATAGGATGGATAGCGGCATCGGAATCGATCTCCGGGGAGATGCCAACAGGACGGGCCACGACATTGGAATCATCAAGGATGTCCACCGGCACCTGCACAACCCTAACATATTAGCAAGCACATTGCAAATAATCAAAAATCACAACTATGGTAATAAGCCATTATTTTTTACCTTGTTCAGCTCACCGGGGGATCTCATCCCTCCGGGGGCCATCTCCTCGTCCTCGATGGGGGCCATCACCTTGCCAGGGGAATACTGCTTCTCAATGGCGACTATCTCCTCAGACTCGGTCTTGAGCCTCACATAGGTGGCAATCAGAGTTCCTGGGGTAGGCAGGATGGGGCCCTTGCTGTTCTTCCAACTTCCTTTTGGGAGTTCGTCCGCCAACATCCTCAACTCTTTGGCCAGTTCTTGTTTCTTGAAGTTATTCGTCTCCATGGGTTGGCCCACAAACATGGTTAACTCGTTGGTCGGTGCTCGCTTCCTGGAGATCGCTGTCTCCAGTGGGTAGTCCGCCGGCAACTCTTTGCCTAGTGCTCCAGGATCCATCAATGAACTAACAAACAAAAAGCAATCGAAAGGAAACCATAATCACAATGAAAACGATAAAAGAATAGGATGTGAGAATCGGTCGATGCTTCACAAAAAGAAGATTCTTGGAATGAAAGTATAGCAACATAATTGATTCGATCACCTTTCCTTCATCGGTACAGAAGAAAAATGGCAGAAGTGAGTAGCCTGGAGTGAGGTTTTCTTCAAGAAAGGGAAGAAAGGGCTTGAACGAGCGTTCCAGTGAAATGATGGTTGCTTTGTGCAGTCCAACTTGGAGGCCACCTTACCACTGCTGGTAAAGGTGTGGGTTTTGTGATATGACGGGTCATGACGGCCACACCGGGGTTACAGGTGAGTCTCAACTGTAGCACCCGCTGTGATTTGGTGGATGGCACACGGGCCCTGTCGGCGTTCTGGGAACGGGGGTCCCCAGACTTGCCTGCCTGCGGCCTGCGGCGTGGCTCGGGTGGGGGCCCAACGCGGCCCATCTTCATCAGCCCAAGCTCAAGACCCTCGCGAGGGGCCAAGCCTCGCGGGGCGGACGACAGGAAGCTTCCTCAAGAGCGGCCTCATCAGACAGGCTCGCGAGGAGGCGGAGAGATTAATGCAAGGGTACCTCACGAGGATCCCATGATGCAAGCAGTGACGATCAAGGCCAGGCGGGCGCCGGCCTGCGCAGGGTCCTTGTTTCCCCTTTGGTGCAAAGGGGGCAAGCACAGGCCAATGTATCAGGCAAAGGTTTCCATTCCGGTGCAAGGAGACCAGGACCAGCCGGACGGCCGGACGGAGGTCATCGTGGAGCCCAAGACGGCGTCATCACCAGTGCTTTTGGCAGCCGAAGACCACCTTTGGTCAGGAAACTTGTACTAGATGTTCCCCTTCAAAATGGCCAATTGTTGGCGCCCTTCCCGCTCAATTATTCGGGGAGAGGCCCAGGGCCTCTATAAATAGAGCAAGCCTGCACAACGGAAAAAACCGAGTAGTGGAGAGGAGAGAAAAAAGGGAAGAGAAGGGAAGAATCCCAGTAGAGACTAAGTAGAACACACCGCATCAGCTCAAGAACACCCCTCGCGAGGCTGTTCTTCCCTTGTACTGTCGATCATCAGCCAGAGGCAATCCACCACACCACACACTGGAGTAGGGTATTACACCACAACGGTGGCCCGAACCAGTATAAACCTCGTGTCTCTTGCATTGTTCATCATTTTCATCTTAGTTCGCACGAGAGGATCGGACGTAGATCGGTAGGGGAGAGATCTCCGCGCGCACCCCAGTGCTCGAACCTCGAGGGTCTGCCGGAACCCGAAATCCGACATTTGGCGCGCCAGGTAGGGTTGCACCGGAATCTTTCTTCCGTTGTTCGCGTGTGATCTTCCGTTGTGTCCATGGCTGACGCTCGTCGGGCTCGCGCCGAGCGCTGGGCTGCTCGCGCCGCTCGCGTCGCCCAGACGGTGCCCGTCGGCGCCCCCCCTCGTCGTTCCCTGTCGCCCGCCGCCAACGCCGCCATCGGCCCGGTGGGGAACAAGCAGTAGGCCTCGTCCCAGCATCCTTCGGTGCGGCGGGATGGCTGCACCGCCACCCCGTCGCTGACTCCAGCTGGCTCGTCGTCCCACGCCCGTCGCGCACCCATGGATGCGCACGCCTCACTGCTCTTGGCGCGGGAGCTCCTACACTATCGCCCCGTCGACGACCTCTACGAGGACTGGCTCGCCCGCATCACCGAGATCGTCAGTGCCGCAGGGGGCTCCCCCTTGCGGTCCCTCTCGCTGCCTCGCCCTGCGTCCCGTGCAGGGGGCGAGGATCAGGAGGCGCCTCCGCCGCCTCCTCCCCAAGAAGGTGCCTTGGCTCCAAGGCGCGCAGCCCGAGGGCGGGACCCTCCACGTCCGGCGCCTGCGCAGCAAGAAGGGAGCGGCCAAGAGATCCCACGTCCCCGGGAAGGTGCTCATGCGCTCCCAGCGCCGGCGCGCCAAGATCGCGCCCCAACGCCTCCACGATGAGACCCCGCGCTACTCCCACTGGCGGCGAATGGTGACCCGCAAGAACAAGTCCAGCACCAGCAAAGGGCGCCGGTGGCCACGGCGGGTTGCCTCGCCTTCACCGCCGAGCTGCACGGCGTCACATGGCCAGGCAAGTTCAAGCCTGACCTCCCTCCCCGCTACAATGGCACAGCGGACCCCGCGGAGTTCCTGCAGCTCTATGAGCTGGGCATCATACACGCCAACAGAGACGAAAAGGTCATGGCGAATTGATTCCCCATGGCGCTCAAGGATGGCGCCCGCACCTGGCTCCTGAACCTGGCTCCCGGCACGATCTCCGCCTGGAGCGAGATGCGCACCCGCTTCATCGCCAACTTCCAGGGCACTCGCGACCGGCCCCCGACCATGAGCGACCTGCGCCGCATCAAGCAGCAGCCAGGAGAAACCCTGCAGAAGTACATCCAGCACTTCAACTACGCTTGCATCAAGATCCCCAAGGTAATTGAAGAAGCTATCATCTCAGCCTTCTCCTACGGCGTGCGCGACGTCAAGATGAAGAAAGTGCTAGCAATCCATGAAGACCTGTGCACATCCCTGGAGCTGTTCAACTTGGCGACCAAGTGCACCAGGGCTGAGGAAGGGCGTATCTCCCTCCTCGAGCTCCCAGCAGCCGACCCAGAAGAAAAGAAGCTCATGGCCAAAGACGTGAAGTGCAAGGGGGCTGCCGTGCTAACAGCGGAACCGGACACCAAGCGAGGCAGGGATCAGCCTGAGTCCTCCAAGGGCGGACGGTACTGCGTGTACCACGACCTCCACACCCACAACACCAACGAATGTCAAGAGCTCAGAGCCGTGCGAGATGGGCGAATCGGCCGACACCCAGAGCGCAACGACAGGGGCTATGGCCGAGGAGGAGGAAGAGGTGGCGGACGATGGGAAGACCGTGGCCTTCGTCAGGGATGGCGTGACCGCCCTCGCAAGGACCGCTGGCAGGACCAGCCTCGCGAGGGAGGCTGGAGGGACCAGCCTCGTGAGGGACACCTGCACGGCAACGCAGGCCTCCCTCCTCTGCCGCCTCCACCAAGGAGGAACGAAGACCAACACCAAGACGATGGGGCTGGGGGCTTCTAAGAGCCGCATGCAATTGCTTGCATCTTGGGTGGCGCCCAGGCCCTAGCCTCACAGTGCATCTTCAAGCAGTTTGCTCGCGAGGTGAATGTAGTCCTTCCCAAGCATGAGGCAACGCGCCCTCTCAGGTGGTCTACGTGCGCGATCACATTCAGTTCCGCAGACCAGCTCAAGTGTGCGGCAACGGCCGGAATCCTCCCGATGCTTTGCTCCCTAGTCATCAGCAACGTGCAGGTCACTAGGACCCTCATCGATGGCGGGGCAGGACTCAACGTCCTGTCCGTCGAGACGTCCGACAATCTCCAAGTGCCATTCGACTAGCTTCAGCCGACCAAGCCTTTCTCAGGAGTCACTGATGGTTCCACTGTTCCAATTGGGCAGGTTCGCCTTCCGGTCACCTTCGGGCAACGCAACAATTACCGCACCGAGCTCATCGACTTCGACGTTGCTCACATCCGCCTGTCGTACAACGCCATCCTCGGGTACCCATCCCTAGCCAAGTTTATGGCAGTGACTCACCATGGTTACAATGTCCTCAAGATGCCAGGAAGCGGTGGAGTCATCACCGTACCCTGTGAAGAAAGGGACACAATGTGCTCGCTCGAGCGTGTGTTCCAAGCCGTAGCAATCGAAGACCCAGATCATAGGAGCGGGAGGCCTCCCGAGGCGACCCTCAAGAATAAGAAGACCTCACTTGGCCCGAGCCACAAGGAGGCAGGCACCTCCAGAGGTATTGCGTCAGGATTCGCGCCCGATCAGGGAGCGCCACCCTCTCACACATAGGAAGGCGCTCCCGGCGCCCTCCTCAGGCAGGGCTCGGGGGCTCTCTCTTGGAGAGCCGCCGACCTTGACAAGGTGGTGGGGGAGGCACTCGGGCACCACTTGGAGGGGTGCTTTCAAGAACGCTTCCCTCAGGAAGGTACAAGTCAAAGGAGACCAAACCCTCAGGAGTTCATCAGAAGGAACACCCATGAGCTACAAGAGTCCAGAGTCATGCACGGCAGCCGTCGCCTACCTGCCGTGGCCCCACATCCAGGCAAGGATGGAGGACTGCGCGTCTGCGTCTACGTACGAGGGCTCAACCGAGGTGCGTCCCAGGAGCGCCTATGGCCTTCGGCCGTAGGGCACTGCGAGGGACCACCTCACAGCTACGTTCGCATGCCCTTCGGCCTGCTGAGCGCGGTCGCCGCACATCAGCGCCTATTGAGGAGCATTCTGGAGGCTCAGGAGGTCGGTCCTCGCGCGGTCCTGGCGGAGGTGGCGATGGTCCCCGAAGACCTGCACGCGCCACCGGAGCCTCCCGAGGCCCCTGGGAGTGGGGCTCATGAGGGCCGACGTCTTCACCGCGCATCACTCACTTCCTCAGCATCACTTCATCTTCAACAGCACCAGGTGACATCTTTCAGAGTTCTACTTTCAGCTGGGAGCGCCCACAGGGCTGCACCATTCCCGGGCCGCGTGGGTCTGTCCCCGCGGCATGTATCCATTTTGGTTATGCTCTTTACTTACCTTGTTGGGGGCGCCCCTCGGGCTGCATCATCCCCACGCCGCTCGGGCCCGACCCAGCGGTAGTTGCTTTTCCAGCATTTACCTTAGGATGAAGTTGTTCTTTCATGCTTAATCTGATTCCCATAATTACCACATACTGCTTACCGTCATGCAAAGTGCTTGCATGTTAAAAGGGGCGCCTGAGCATCGCGACTCATGGGCTCTCACTGGCTCTCCAGCCCTCACCCCCTGGCCTTGACCCACGGCATCGCGACCTGTCATACCAGCGGCGGCTGAGCTCGCTCGAGGGCCGGGATCTGAGGACGTAGAGCATTTGCATTCTAACAACCCTACAGGAACATAGCAATTGATAAAGGCCCAGAGCCAGGCGCAACCCGCCTCGAGGTAGGTCCTCGTGAGTCCCGCGCTGGCTCACGGGTGCCCAGATACACCTCTCCTAGCCCTACCGTGCCGGCCACGTGTCAGGGCGGGGCTATACACGCCCCGGGGGCTCCTCCCGGAGGGGAGCCCCCTCCCACGCACTAGTGGAAGCACCATGCTCCGTGCTGGCTGACGACACTACCGAGGAGCGGCTATGCCCGTACACATACGGAAGCGCTATGCTCCGCGCTGGTGATAAACAACTGAGGACGGCCCATGGCTGTACCAACCTCAGGGAGCCCAGAGCTCAGTGTCTGGCACCATTGCAACGCCTCCCCTCGGGAGTGCCGCACGAGGGGGCTGGACACGGGGGCTACGCCCGGGCCTCGCCCGAGCGCACGCCACCCAGCCAGGTCCTTTGGACCTGGTCGTCGCGCGCCACTCCCCAAGCGGAGCCAAGGTACGAAACCCGTTTGAGCATCAAGGGGGACTCCTCAGCATCGCGACTCAGGAGCCTAACTTGCCACGTAGCCCCTCACTCCTTAGTCCCATCCATGGTGTCCGGTCGGGGCTAACGCTGGGTGAGGTACGCGCGGGGCCGGGCCCTGCCGACGTAGAACGATCAATCCACTCCTCGCTCCCCCCTTCCCTACTTGTTCCTCGCGCGTCAAGGGGGACTCCTGAGCATCGCGACTCAGGAGCCTAACTTGCCATGTAGCCCCTCACTCCTTAGTCCCGTCCATGGTTTTCGGTTGGGGCTAACGCTGGGTGAGGTACGCGCAGGGCCGGGCCCTGCTGCCGCAGAGCGTAAGCAAGTAGGAGAGGAAAATTCAAATTCCAGGAAATTCAAAGCAAATATTACAAGCCATAAGATTGTTCCACAACGCCAAACACAAGTTTAAACGCCTCCGCGAGGCATGGTGCATGTGCAGGAATAAAACAGGATGGAAGTCGCGAAGGGATCACTCCCCAGTAACGTCGTCACCGGTGGTGGAGTCACGCCGGACGGCTTCGGCTCTCGAGGTTGCGAGGCCGGCGGCACCGCGCCCGAGCAGGACGATGGGGAAGCGGAACTTCCCCAGCAAAACCTCAGCTTGGCCTCTCACGGCCTCAGCAGCGGCAGCGGCACGGTGGCCGCTCACGGGCTCCAGCGGGCTGTCGAAGTCGACGTTGGGGTCGCGCAGGTAGACATGGCTAAGGACATGTGTCAGCGCCGCAGAAGACAGGGCACGCGCCTCGGCCTTGACCATGGGGCCAAGGCCGTCTGCGATGTCCTCAAGCGCATCAACCAAGAAGGGGAGCAGCTTGGCGGGGCCGTCCTCCACACCAGCCAACGGCTCCTCCAGGCCGCTCTCATACAGCGTCTTTAGTATGCAACGAGCCTTCTTCTCCAGCTTCGCGAAGGCCACCCGGTCCTCCGTCAGGACCTTCGCCTTGGCGTCCAGCTCGGTCCTCTTCGCCTTCAGCGACCGCTCCAACGTCTCCAGTTGGCTGTGGCGGTCATCAAGATTGCCGTCCCGGTCCTTGGCGGCGGCCTCCCTAGCCTTCATCTCCTTCTCCTTCTCCTGTCGGCTGTGCACCTCCTTGGTGAGCTCGTCGTGCAGGCCTTGCAACTCGGCCTCAAGCGTCTTGCAGTGGCTCTGGGCAGTTGCAGCGTCGCCCAGGGCAGCGTCGCGAGCGGCCTTAGCTTGGTTAGCGGCCCGCTTCTCCTCTTCGGAGGACGACACGGCCTGGCTTAGCACCGCTCGGACGGAAGCAGTAGAACGGGCCCAGCCAGAGGCCAACTCCAGGCGCCCGGCCACCAGACGAGGGTCCGCGCTTAGGAGATCCTCCCGCAGTTGGCTCAGCTCATTGGCAGCCTGGTCCAGGATAGCGGCGGAGGGAGCAGAAGAGACGAGAACCTGTGGAGCAGGCAGAGAAGATGGCAGCGTGACCACGGCTTGGCAGGAAGGGACCTCCTGAGCCTTGGCCGACACGGCCGCAGCATTGGGCACAGTCGACTCCAGGTCCAGCGGGGCCACGGGGGCTGACTCCTCGCCGTCCTCTCCCCCAACAGCCAAAGGCGTCACCCCGGCAGACGGATTCGCCCCAAGCGGGGCCACAGAAGCCTCTTTCAACCTCTTGGCTGGAGGTGCCGGCCTGGTAAAAGAGCGCAAACATCAAGCCTCAGCGGCAGAAACCAAGCAGATCACTAATCGAGCACTTATTGGACGTCGTCCGTGGACTCAAGAAACCTCCGGCCAAACTTGAAGCCCGAGAGCCTGCAGCGGGGGTCAGCCTTGGGGGGCCCGGAAGCAGAAGGCGCGTCAGGAGGGATGGAGCTGGCCTTGGACCCCCCAGGGACCAGAGCAGACCCTGGGGGAACCAGGCTTGACCTGCCCTTCCTCGTGACCGAGGAAGAGCCCTCCCTTCCTCGCTTGGCGCTGGCCTCGTCGTCGTCCGGCATGGAGCGAAGGGCCTGGGACCTGCGCCGAGGGAAGGACTCCCCCCAATCCTCGCCAGTATCCTCCGAGTCAGACGCTTCCTCCTCCGCCTCTTCTTCCCCCTTTCCCCCGCTGGAGCTGCCGGAGGACAAGTTCACCATCGCCAGGACCGCCAGATCTTTGGGAGCTGCCGCGGGCACCAGCCCCTCACCGTTGAAGGTGGGCATGGCGTTCACCACCTCCTCCCAGTCGTTGTGAAGGAACAGGGGGACGGGGGCGCCCAACGGGCTCGCCACGTCTCCCCCAACCAAGGAATGGAGGGCCGTAGTCAGATCCTCGTCGGTCAGGGCCACGGAGCTCAGGCGCAGGGCGGCGTCTGCTCCTCCAAGCCTCCACAGTGGGAGCGAGTGCTCCTGGAGCGGAGCCACCCGGCGCTCAAAGAACTCCCTTAGGAGCGTGGCCCCGGTCAGCTTCGCCACCCCCAAGTTGCTTGGCCTCAAGTCCGCGTTCATCCTCCTCAACACCGCCTTCGCGCGAGGGTCGACGAGCTCTACACGGGACCATGCGTCCACGGACTTAGGTTGCCCCGTGGGCAATACCAGACGAGGGTGGAGGCGCCCAACATCCATCATGACCCACTTGCTCCGGTAGCCTTCGATCCTCTTCCTAGGCTTCGAGATGGTATTGGAGCTGGAATATGCAATGAAGCTTGCGCATGCGGAGACCTGAGCGCCAGAAACCCAGAGGGAGAAAAAGTGGCATAGCAAGGCCACCGAGGGCTTCACACCAACTTGAGCCTCGCAATAGTAGGCAAAAATCGCCAGGAGGACAGAGTTGGGGTGGAGATGCAGGGCCTACAAGTTGTATTGGCGGAGAACGGCATGGAAGAACTCAGAGAAAGGAGGCACCAGACCGGCAACAATGGCGCTCACGAAGAACGGGTAGAAGGTGCTCCCCTTGCCCTCAGGCTGGTCAGAGCCGACCTTGAGCACAATCGCCCCCTCGCTGCCCTGCGCCACCGACATTAGGCGCGTGAGGGCGAGGTTCTTCTCCGACAAATGCGGGGAATCCAGGTCTGGCCAGTACCAAGCATCAGCCGGGGACTTGCGAGTCACCATGGCGTGCCGGATGCGAAGGATTGAGACGGATCTGGAGGATTTCGGGAGCAAGAAGGAGGAAAGCGAGAAAGGGGATCTAGGGCAAGACGGACGAGAGCAGGGAAAGTAAGCCTGGCCCGGGCACCCCCTTTTGTCAGTCGTGCAGTTGCCGAGGCGTCGTGGGAAGTGAAGACACCCATGTCCAATCAACCGCCACGCGGTGCCCAAGGCCGCAGGCTATTAGGGCCTGCAGTGCTTCATGATTTCCCCTTCGCTTCTCTGCTAAGCCAAGCCCACGCGCACCTTGGGCCCGGGGGCTACTGTCGGCGTTCTGGGAACGGGGGTCCCCAGACTTGCCTCCCTGCGGCCTGCGGCGTGGCTCAGGTGGGGGCCCAGCGCGGCCCATCTTCATGAGCCCAAGCTCCAGACCCTCACGAGGGGCCAAGCCTCACGGGGCGGACGACAGGAAGCTTCCTCCAGAGCGGCCTCATCAGGCAGGCTCGCGAGGAGGCGGAAAGATCAATGCAATGGTACCTCGCGAGGATCCCATGACGCAAGCTATGACGATCAAGGCCAGGCGGGCGCCGGCCTGTGCAGGGTCCTTGTTTCCCCTTTGGTGCAAAGGGGGCAAGCACATGCCAAGGTATCAGGCAAAGGTTACCATTCTGGTGCAACGAGACCAAGACCAGTCGGAAGGCCGCACGGAGGTCACCGTGGAGCCCAAGACGGCGTCATCACCAGTGCTTTTGGCAGCCGAAGACCACCTTTGGTCAGGATAACTTGTACTAGATGTTCCCCTTCAAAATGGACAATTGTTGGCGCCCTTCCCGCTCAATTATTTGGGGAGGGGCCTAGGGCCTCTATAAATAGAGCTATCCTCTACAAGGGAAAAAACCAAGCAGAGGAGAGGAGAGAAAAAAGGGAAGAGAAGGGAAGAAACCCAGTAGAGACTAAGTAGAACACAACGCATCGGCTCAAGAACACCCCTCGCGAGGCTGTTCTTCCCTTGTACTTTCCATCATCATCCCCAGAGGCAATCCACCATAACACACACTGGAGTAGGGTATTACACCACAATGGTGGCCCGAACCAGTATAAACCTCGTGTCTCTTGCGTTGTTCATCATTTTCATCTTAGTTCGCACGAGACGATCGGACGTAGATCGGTAGGGGAGAGATCTCCGCGCGCACCCCAGTGTTCGAACCTCGAGGGTCTGCCGGAACCCGAAATCCAACAGGCCCGGATGCTTTGAAATGTCCCGCATGTAGATAGAGGGGCTAGTCATATAGGAGTGCTCAATATTGTGCAGCGCGACAAAGGCGGAGAGGAAAATGAGAAAACTACGTAATTAATGCATGAGTTTAATTAGGGTAGTTTTGTAAAGTACGAGATACATTCCTCCAATCGCAAAATTCCTTGGTTCATGAGATTTGAGCCCTATAAACCGGAAGGGAGGGAGTGCTGCACACGGTGTAGTCTAGTCACTTGTTGAAATCTCTAGAAAGGCAAATACTCCTTTCCGGTTTACAGGGCTATACTACTCCCTCCGTCTAGGTGTGTAAGTCATCTTATGAAAACCAAATAGTCCCAAAACACTTAGGCGCGGTGCATTAACTTCTACCTTGTTTCTTGTTTCTTGACATATCAACCAATAAGAGATGAGAGGTGTGCATGCTTTTAATGACTTGCAATGGCTAGTTCATTGCATGCAATGCTATAAATTAGCAAATAAACATTGGTGACACCAGGAGGAAACGGTGCTAAGCGCATGGACCTATGTAGAATGAGCATCAACCAATGGATAATGGAGTTTAATTGTTAAACAATAGCAATTTTGTCTCATGTAAGAGCCTGGCTAGTACTCCAAGGAACCGCACCACGCGAGCGTTCGCAACTGCCACGTTCGGGTTGCGCTTGGCTCTTCGCCTCTTTGAGAAGACGAACAATGGTGTTACTCCTACTTCTACAGTATTGAATCCACTGCTGCATGTCCGTCCACCTCGTGCGTGAGGGATAGCGTGTAGCGAAAGCTTCTACTTACTGCTCCTTCCTTTGCGTCTATGACAGGTGGGCCCAACAGGTGGTTGGCCCTCCTATCATGCAGCAAAAGGCATGTGCAGTTAAGGCACCGGAGCTCAGTCCGCGAGGGAGAGGGCATTGTAGTAATCAAATTTTTCGGTCCTGTACGAGTTGACGCAACACATCAAAGAACTGCACTCGATATAAGTCTTTTTACACATTTCAAATGGGCTACTTCATATGTAGGAGTAGACATATTCTGCTTCGTATGTAGTCACTTGTTGCAATCTCTAAAAAGACTTATATTTGGAAACGGAGGGAGTACAACGCATGCATGCGTGCCGTGACTTTCCTTTTGATACTTGCATGTGTTGTTTTGATGCACCTTGCCAAATTTTGAATATAAATTTAACTAACCAAATTTTCATGCATGTCACAAAAAATTATGGGGCTGTTTGGATTGTGACTATGTTTGTCTTATGTTGCCACATTATTTTCCCACACTTGCCACACTTGCCAAACCTGAGTTGCTCAAATTGTTAGACACACTTTGGCTTGCCTAAGGGAATCTTGCCACAATTTTGTGTCTACGACATGTGGGGTTCACTGCTAATAAAAAAATTCTTGTCTTTAGGTGTGGCTAATAAAAAATACTTATATTTAGGAACGGAGGGAGTAGAAAATATAAATAATAATGCATGTTGGGGCAAGCCACGTTTCCGCTAATTTTAGCCGTGGGCTTGTTCACAATTTTTAAGAGGGGGTGGTTGATCATTTAATGGAGGGACTTGTAGTACCAGACTTGAACGATACAAAGTGCGACCTGGCACACCGTAACACCACTTGGAACAAGCGGGTAGCTATCTCAAAAAACAATCAACAACTAAAAAAACTGCGACCTGGCATGTAGTTGTACACAATTTTAAACGATTGTTTTGACAGAGTGAAAAAGGAAAACTACCCCACTACGTATATTAGGCCGGAGCTTCCGCGCTTGCTTGCTAGGGTTGCAACATTCACACACTCTCATCCTCTCCAGATCTAAACAAGATAGAGGTAGTAACACTTTCTTTCTCCCTTCAAAAAACACTGGCTTTCTATCCTCACCGCTGGTTACAGATCTGGACGTATCCTCTGTTGGAAATATGCCCTAGAGGCAATAATAAAAGCATTATTATTATATTTCTTTGTTCATGATAATTGTCTTTATTCATGCTATAATTGTATTATCCGGAAATCGTAATACATGTGTGAATAATAGACACCAACATGTCCCTAGTAAGCCTCTAGTTGACTAGCTCGTTGGTCAACAGATAGTCATGGTTTCCTGACTATGGACATTGGATGTCATTGATAACGGGATCACATCATTAGGAGAATGATGTGATGGACAAGACCCAATCCTAAACATAGCATAAGATCGTATAGTTCGTTTGCTAGAGTTTTCCAATGTCAAAGTATCTTTTCCTTAGACCATGAGATCGTGTAACTCCCGGATACCGTAGGAGTTCTTTGGGTGTGCCAAACGTCACAACGTAACTGGGTGACTATAAAGGTATACTACGGGTATCTTCGGAAGTGTCTGTTGGGTTGACACGGATCAAGACTGGGATTTGTCACTCCGTATGACGGAGAGGTATCACTGGGCCCACTCGGTAATGCATCATCATAATGAGCTCAAAGTGACCAAGTGTCTGGTCACGGGATCATGCATTACGGTACGAGTAACGTGACTTGCCGGTAACGAGATTGAATGAGGTATTGGGATACCGACGATCGAATCTCGGGCAAGTAACATATCGATTGACAAAGGGAATTGCATATGGGGTTGATTGAATCCTCGACATCATGGTTCATCCGATGAGATCATCGTGGAGCATGTGGGAGCCAACATGGGTATCCAGATCCCGCTGTTGGTTATTGACCGGAGAGTCATCTCGGTCATGTCTACATGTCTCCCGAACCCGTAGGGTCTACACACTTAAGGTTCGGTGACGCTAGGGTTGTGGGGATATGTATATGCAGTAACCCGAATGTTGTTCGGAGTCCTGGATGAGATCCCGGACGTCACGAGGAGTTCCGGAATGGTCCAGAGGTAAAGATTTATATATGGGATGTCCTGTTTCGGCCATCGGGACAAGTTTCGAGGTCATCGGTATTGTACCGGGACCACTGGAAGGGTCCCGGGGGTCCACCGGGTGGGGCCACCTGTCCCGGGGGGCCACATGGGCTGTAGGGGGTGCGCCTTGGCCTACATGGGCGAAGGGCACCAGCCCCAAGAGGCCCATGCGCCTAGGGTTTCAAAGGGGAAGAGTCCTAGGAGGGGAAGGCACCTCCTGGGGGCCTTGGGGGGGGGGGGGAGGGAAACCTCCCTTGGCCACCGCCCCCCCTAGGAGATTGGATCTCCTACGGCCGGCGCGCCCCCCTTGGCCCTCCTATATATAGTGGGGGAAGGAGGGCTTTTCATCCACGCCTTTGGTTGCCTCCTTCTCCCTCTCCAACACTTCCTCCTCCTCCATTGCGCTTGGCGAAGCCCTGACGGAGTACTGCAGCTCCATCACCACCACGCCGTCGTGCTGCTGCTGAAGCCATCTTCCTCAACCTCTCCTTCCCTCTTGCTGGATCAAGAAGAAGGAGACGTTACGCTGACCGTACGTGTGTTGAACACGGAGGTGCCGTCCGTTCGGCGCTAGGATCTCCGGTGATTTGGATCACGTCGAGTACGCCTTCCTCATCCCTGTTCTTTGAACACTTCCGCGCGTGATCTACAAAGGTATGTAGATGCAATCCGATCGCTCGTTGCTAGATGAACTCCTAGATGGATCTTGGTGAAACCGTAGGAAATTTTTTGTTTTCTGCAACGTTCCCCAACAGTGGTATCAGAGCTAGGTCTATGCGCGCGAGTAGAACACAATTTGTTGTGGGCGTAGATGTTGTCAACTTTCTTGCCATTACTAATCTTATCTTGCTTCAACGGTATTGTGGGATGAAGCGGCCCGACCAACCTTACACGTACGCTTACGTGAGACCGGTTCCACCGACTAACATGCACAAGTTGCATAAGGTGGCTGGCGGGTGTCTGTCTCTCCTACTTTAGTTGGTGCGGATTCGATGAACAGGGTCCTTATGAAGGGTAAATAGAAGTTGACAAATCACGTTGTGGCTTTCATGTAGGTAAGAAAACGTTCTTGCGAGAACCCTACTTCAGCCACGTAAAACTTGCAACAACAATTAGAGGACGTCTAACTTGTCTTTGTAGCAAGTGCTTTGTGATATGATATGGCCAAAGTTGTGATGAATGATGAATGACATATATGTGATGTATGAGATGTTCATGCTATTGTAATAGGAATCACGACTTGCATGTCGATGAGTATTACAACCGGCAGGAGCCATAGGAGTTGTCTTTATTTTTTGTATGACCTGCATGTCATTGAGAAACGCCATGTAAATTACTTTACTTTATTGCTAAACGCGTTAGCCATAGTAGTAGAAGTAATAGTTGGCGAGCAACTTCATGGAGACACAATGATGGAGATCATGATGATGGAGATCATGGTGTCATGCCGGTGACAAGATGATCATGGAGCCCCAAGATGGAGATCAAAGGAGCTATGTGATATTGGCCATATCATGTCACTTTTATTATTTGATTGCATGTGATGTTTATCATGTTTTTCATCTTGTTTGCTTAGAACGACGGTAGTAAATAAGATGATACCTCATAATAATTTCAAGAAAGTGTTCCCCCTAAATGTGCACCGTTGTGACAGTTCGTTGTTTCGAAGCACCACGTGATGATCGGGTGTGATAGATTCTAACGTTCACATACAACGGGTGTAAGACAGATTTACACATGCAATACACTTAGGTTGACTTGACGAGCCTAGCATGTGTATAGACATGGCCTCGGAACACAGAAGACCGAAAGGTCGAGCATGAGTCGTATAGAAGATACGATCAACATGAAGATGTTCACCGACGTTGACTAGTCCGTCTCACCTGATGATCGGACACGGCCTAGCTAACTCGGATCATGTTATACTTAGATGACTAGAAGAGGGATGTCTATCTAAGTGGGAGTTCATTATAATTTGATTAGATGAACTTAATTATCATGAACTTAGTCTAAAATCTTTGCAATATGTCTTGTAGATCAAATGGCCAACGTAGTCCTCAACTCCAACGCGTTCCTAGAGAAAACCAAGCTGAAAGACGATGGCAACAACTATACGGACTGGGTCCGGAACCTGAGGATCATCCTCATAGCTGCCAAGAAAGATTATGTCCTACAAGCACCGCTAGGTGATCCACCCGTCCCACAGAACCAAGACGTTATGAACGCTTCACAGACACGTGCTGATGACTACTCCCTCGTTCAGTGCGGCATGCTTTACAGCTTAGAGCCGGGGCTCCAAAAGCGTTTTGAGAGACATGGAGCATATGAGATGTTCGAAGAGCTGAAAATGGTTTTTCAAGCTCATGCCCGAATCGAGAGATATGAGGTCTCCGACAAGTTCTTCAGCTGTAAGATGGAGGAAAATAGTTCTGTCAGTGAGCACATACTCACTATGTCTGGGTTACATAACCGCTTGACTCAGCTGGGAGTTAATCTCCTGGATGACGCGGTCATTGACAGAATCCTCCAGTCGCTTCCACCAAGCTACAAGAGCTTTGTGATGAACTTCAATATGCAGGGGATGGAAAAGACCATTCCTGAAGTATTTGCTATGCTGAAATCAGCTGAGGTAGAAGTCAAGAAGGAACATCAAGTGTTGATGGTCAATAAAACCACTAAGTTCAAGAAGGGCAAGGGTAAAAAGAACTCCAAGAAGGACGGCAAGGAAGTTGCCGCGCCTGGCAAGAAAGCTGCCGGGAAGAAGCCAAAGAATGGACCCAAGCCCGAGACTGGGTGCTTTTATTGCAAGGAAAGGGGTCACTGGAAGCGGATATGCCCCTAATACTTAGCGGACAAGAAGGCCGGCAAAACAAAAGGTATATGTGATATACATGTAATTGATGTGTACCTTACCAGTACTCGTAGTAGCTCTTGGGAATTTGATACCGGTGCAGTTGCTCACATTTGTAACTCAAAGCAGGAGCTACGGAATAAGCGGAGATGGGCGAAGGACGAGGTGACGATGCGCGTCGGGAATGGTTCCAAGGTCGATGTGATCGCCGTCGGCACGCTGCCTCTACATTTACCTACGGGATTAGTTTTAAACCTCAATAATTGTTATTTAGTGCCAGCTTTGAGCATGAACATTGTATCGGGATCTCGTTTAATTCGAGATGGCTACTCATTTAAATCCGAGAATAATGGTTGTTCCATTTATATGAGAGATATGTTTTATGGTCATGCTCCTATGGTGAATAGTTTATTCTTAATGAATCTCGAGCGTGTTGCTACACATATTCATAGTGTGAGTACCAAAAGATGTAAGGTTGATAATGATAGTCCCACATACTGTGGCACTACCGCCTTGGTCACATAGGTGTCAAACGCATGAAGAAGCTCCATGCAGATGGACTTTTAGAGTCTCTTGATTATGAATCATTTGACACGTGCGAACCATGCCTCATGGGTAAAATGACCAAGACTCCGTTCTCAGGAACAATAGAGCGAGCAACCAACTTATTGGAAATCATACATACTGATGTGTGCGGTCCAATGAGTGTTGAGGCTCGCGGTGGCTATCGTTATGTTCTCACCCTCACTGATGACTTGAGTAGATATGGGTATGTCTACTTAATGAAACACAAGTCTGAAACCTTTGAAAAGTTCAAGGAATTTCAGAGTGAAGTTGAGAATCAACGTGACAGGAAAATCAAGTTTCTACGATCAGATCGTGGAGGAGAATACTTGAGTCACGAATTTGGCACACACTTAAGAAAATGTGGAATAGTTTCACAACTCACGCCGCCTGGAACACCTCAGCATAATGGTGTGTCCGAACATCGTAATCGCACTCTATTAGATATGGTGCGATCTATGATGTCTCTTACCGATTTACCGCTATCCTTTTGGGGCTATGCTTTAGAGACTGCCGCATTCACTTTAAATAGGGCTCCGTCGAAATCCGTTGAGACGACACCGTTTGAATTATGGTTTGGTAAAAAACCTAAGTTGTCGTTTCTAAAAGTTTGGGGATGCGATGCTTATGTCAAGAAACTTCAACCTGAAAAGCTCGAACCCAAGTCGGAAAAATGCGTCTTCATAGGATACCCTAAAGAAACTATTGGGTATACCTTCTACCTAAGATCCGAAGGCAAGATCTTTGTTGCCAAGAATGGATCCTTTCTAGAGAAGGAGTTTCTCTCGAAAGAAGTAAGTGGGAGGAAAGTAGAACTTGATGAAGTATTACCTCTTGAACCGGAAAATGGCGCAACTCAAGAAAATGTTCCTAAGGTGCCTGCACCGACTAGAGAGGAAGTTAATGATAAAGATCAAGATACTTCTGATCAAGCTCCTACTGAAATTCGAAGGTCCACAAGGACACGTTCCGCACCAGAGTGGTACGGCAACCCTGTCTTGGAAATCATGTTGTTAGACAACGGTGAACCTTCGAACTATGAAGAAGCAATGGCGGGCCCGGATTCCGACAAATGGCTAGAAGCCATGAAATCCGAGATAGGATCCATGTATGAAAATGAAGTATGGACTTTGACTGACTTGCCCGTTGAACGGCGAGCCATAGAAAATAAATGGATCTTTAAGGAGAAGACAGACTCGGATGGTAATGTGACCATCTATAAAGCTCGGATTGTCGCTAAGGGTTATCGGCAAGTTCAAGGGGTTGACTACGATGAGACTTTCTCACCGGTAGCGAAGCTAAAGTCCGTCCGAATCATGTTAGCAATTGCCGCATTCTACGATTATGAGATATGGCAAATGGACATCAAAACGGCATTCCTTAATGGTTTCCTTAAGGAAGAATTGTATATGATGCAGCCGGAAGGTTTTGTCGATCCTAAGAATGCTGACAAGGTGTGCAAGCTCCAACGCTCGATTTATGGGCTGGTGCAAGCATCTCGGAGTTGGAACATTCGCTTTGATGAGATGATCAAAGCGTTTGGGTTTACGCAGACTTATGGAGAAGCCTGCGTTTTACAAGAAAGTGAGTGGGAGCTCTATAGCATTTCTCATATTATATGTAGATGACATACTTTTGATGGGAAATGATATAGAACTCTTGGACAGCATCAAGGCCTACTTGAATAAGAGTTTTTCAATGAAGGACCTTGGTGAAGCTGCTTATATATTAGGCATCAAGATCTATAGAGACAGATCAAGACGCCTCATAGGTCTTTCACAAAGCACATACCTTGATAAGATATTGAAGAAGTTCAATATGGATCAATCTAAGAAGGGGTTCTTGCCTGTGTTACAAGGTATGAAATTGAGCTCAGCTCAATGTCCGACCACGGCAGAAGATATAGAAGAGATGAGTGTCATCCCCTATGCCTCATCCATAGGTTCTATTATGTATGCCATGCTGTGTACCAGACCTGATGTAAACCTTGCCGTAAGTTTGGTAGGAAGGTACCAAAGTAATCCTGGCAAGGAACACTGGACAGCGGTCAAGAATATCCTGAAGTACCTGAAAAGGTCTAAGGAAATGTTTCTCGTTTATGGAGGTGACGAAGAGCTCGTCGTAAAGGGTTACGTCGACGCTAGCTTCGACACAGATCTGGATGACTCTAAGTCACAGACCGGATACGTGTATATTTTGAATGGTGGGGCAGTAAGCTGGTGCAGTTGCAAGCAGAGCGTTGTGGCGGGATCTACATGTGAAGTGGAGTACATGGCAGCCTCGGAGGCAGCACATGAAGCAATATGGGTGAAGGAGTTCATCACCGACCTAGGAGTCATACCCAATGCGTCGGGGCCAATCAAACTCTTTTGTGACAACACTGGAGCTATTGCACTTGCCAAGGAGCCCAGGTTTCACAAGAAGACAAGGCACATCAAGTGTCGCTTCAACTCCATTCTTGAAAATGTTCAAGATGGAGACATAGAGATTTGTAAAGTACATATGGACCTGAATGTAGCAGATCCGTTGACTAAACCTCTCCCTAGGGCAAAACATGATCAACACCAGAATTCCATGGGTGTTCGATTCATCACAATGTAACTAGATTATTGACTCTAGTGCAAGTGGGAGACTGTTGGAAATATGCCCTAGAGGCAATAATAAAAGCATTATTATTATATTTCTTTGTTCATGATAATTGTCTTTATTCATGCTATAATTGTATTATCCGGAAATCATAATACATGTGTGAATAATAGACACCAACATGTCCCTAGTAAGCCTCTAGTTGACTAGCTCGTTGGTCAACAGATAGTCATGGTTTCCTGACTATGGACATTGGATGTCATTGATAACGGGATCACATCATTAGGAGAATGATGTGATGGACAAGACCCAATCCTAAACATAGCATAAGATCTTATAGTTCGTTTGCTAGATTTTTCCAATGTCAAAGTATCTTTTCCTTAGACCATGAGATCGTGTAACTCTCGGATACCGTAGAAGTGCTTTGGGTGTGCCAAACATCACAACGTAACTAGGTGACTATAAAGGTATACTACGGGTATCTCCGAAAGTGTCTGTTGGGTTGACACGGATCAAGACTGGGATTTGTCACTCCGTATGACGGAGAGGTATCACTGGGCCCACTCGGTAATGCATCATCATAATGAGCTCAAAGTGACCAAGTGTCTGGTCACGGGATCATGCATTACGGTACGAGTAAAGTGACTTACCGGTAACGAGATTGAACGAGGTATTGGGATACCGACGATCGAATCTCGGGCAAGTAACATATCGATTGACAAAGGGAATTGCATACGGGGTTGATTGAATCCTCGACATCGTGGTTCATCCGATGAGATCATCGTGGAGCATGTGGGATCCAACATGGGTATCCAGATCCCGCTGTTGGTTATTGACCGGAGAGTCGTCTCGGTCATGTCTACATGTCTCCCGAACCCGTAGGGTCTACACACTTAAGGTTCGGTGACGCTAGGGTTGCAGGGATATGTATATGCAGTAACCCGAATGTTGTTCGGAGTCCTGGATGAGATCCCGGACGTCACGAGGAGTTCCGGAATGGTCCGGAGGTAAAGATTTATATATGGGATGTCCTGTTTCGGCCATCGGGACAAGTTTCGGGGTCATCGGTATTGTACCGGGACCACCGGAAGGGTCCCGGGGGTCCACCGGGTGGGGCCACCTGTCCCGGGGGGCCACATGGGCTGTAGGGGGTGCGCCTTGGCCTACATGGGCCAAGGGCACCAGCCCCAAGAGGCCCATGCGCCTAGGGTTTCAAAGGGGAAGAGTCCTAGGAGGGGAAGGCACCTCCTAGGTGCCTTGGGGGGAGGGAAACCTCCCTTGGCCGCCGCCCCCCCTAGGAGATTGGATCTCCTAGGGCCGGCGCCCCCCCCCTTGGCCCTCCTATATACAGTGGGGGAAGGAGGGCTTTTCATCCACGCCTTTGGTTGCCTCCTTCTCCCTCTCCAACACCTCCTCCTCCATAGCGCTTGGCGAAGCCCTGACGGAGTACTGCAGCTCCATCACCACCACGCCGTCGTGCTGCTACTGGAGCCATCTTCCTCAACCTCTCCTTCCCTCTTGCTGGATCAAGAAGAAGGAGACGTTACGCTGACCGTACGTGTGTTGAACACGGAGGTGCCGTCCGTTCGGCGCTAGGATCTCCGGTGATTTGGATCATGTCGAGTACGCCTTCCTCATCCCCATTCTTTGAACGCTTCAGCGCGTGATTTACAAAGGTATGTAGATGCAATCCGATCGCTCGTTGCTAGATGAACTCCTAGATGGATCTTGGTGAAACCGTTGGAAAATTTTTATTTTCTGCAACGTTCCCCAACATGCTCCTCCACCGGTGAAGGGGAGGAGGGGCAGCGTTTAGGCCGTCGTCGACAGCGAGGGAGGAGACCCACTGCTGGCCGCACCGTTATCTCTGGCCGAGCGCCGGCGCGGGAGGTCCTCCGATCCCTTCGTCATTGACTGTGGGCGGATCCGGCCTCCCGCCGCCCACCTATCCACATCCCGACGACCTTCAGGTATATCTTCGTTCAAAACCGCCTTAGCTCTACTTCCCCAGCTCGCTACGTCGCTGCATGTGCATCATTTTCTACCTCTCAGCCCCTCTCGATCGGATGGTCCAACGTCACATATTTTTTTCTTCTATTGTTAGAGGTAAAGCTACTTCATGGAGTCGAATCTTGTAGTACTTGGTTCAAACAAGAAATAAAGTGGGGGTGGGGGAATTTAGTATGTACATCGGACTTGGTACAAACAGGAAGGAAAGGGGGTGAAAGTAGTACAAACTGGTCATCCAACCGGTCTCTTGGTCGAAAAGGGAAATATAGGGGTAACGCTATACACAGTGGTATGACCAGGACTAGATTTGCTATCCACTCATAGGAGTAGGTGGCTAGAGTGAACAAAAATGGAACCAACCCAGATATGTTTCTTGGATGTTTGTTTCTCGGGGCAACAAACTATGAATCACCACTTTATGCCCCTGTTTACGTACATGGTGCTGGACTGCTGGTGAACCCACTGTTCTTAATCTAATGTCCCTAGTAAAAATGAATCCATGCCACTGTTATAAGCCATGACAAGTTTAGCCAAATGTTTTTGCCTGTAATTGTTTGAGACTCTGACTATTTCCTCTATGCCTTTTTGTGCAAACAGGGATATACAATTCACCTGGTTGCTGTTGTGACCTTTTGGTGCACTACACAAAACTCTTCTTAAAAGAAGTGACTTTTGTGCTGTTTAACGGGAATGTCAGAATGGAAAAGTTGGTTCATTTTGGTGGAACTGCACAAAGGGAGATCTGTGTTCCAATCCTCATCATCCATATTTGCACCATAACCTTCCTTTAGGTAAGAATGATATTTAATGCATGTGTTCATCTCTATTTTCTGACTGCCATGAGAAAATAATGTTGTTTTTTACTAGTACACTTGTACTCCCTCACTGACAAAACCAATTCTGAATTAGAAGGCCAATCATCTACTTGGTTTCACCAACTGGTGAGAAGAAAGAGAAACAGAGCATGAAGAGGAAGAAGAAGAAGAATAAACAGTGCCAAGGCGATCTTGCTGAAGCCAGAGGCCTCAGTCGAGGACATTCAAGGGCTCCGGTAACGACTACCTTACGTGTGAGACGATCCTCCAGGGAGCCCTTACACTTCTGCTGTCTCACTTAATTAATTAGGAGTACTTAAGTACCACTAATTTATTACTGCCTAATTTTCCTATTGGAGTTAAACAAATCATTAGTAGGACCCTATGTTGAATCATGTATGTGTGTATGTTTGTCTATGGAGGTGAATCATGTGGTGGAGTAGGGAGAGAATATTATTAGTGTCATGACATAATAGTGCTATTGTTTTGCATGTCAATTTCTTGCCATTGGTTCAATGAGGCAATGTTTTGCGTATTGTCCATCATGAATTTGATGCTACTATTTGAGTAATATGCTAATGTCTTCCTATCCTTTCTCACTAAGCTAATGAAGGATTCACCTTGTTCCTACTTGTGCAAACAGGGATCATGTTGTGCCAATCATACATTTTAGTGGAACTACACAAGACAATACAATGAACTATATCCCAGCCAGTGCTTTAACTCTGCTAGAAGTTCTTGATAATCTTTCGATATAATCTCAGCACTGGTAAACAAGAGTGATTTCAACCATACATTTGAAGTGCACAAAAATACATACTATTGTGTGATTCCAGTGAGTTCTTTATCATCTCTTATGGGACTACATGAATAAGCTTTTTTTCTCAGGTTGGTACGGGCCTAAGGCCTTCGTCCATATTAAATTGCTGTCATCTCTATTTGTATCGTGCTACTGTCATGAGAAACTCCTTTATCTTTGCACATTAAAGTTTTGCAACCTATGATAAATGGCAATGCTTTGAGTGTTGAGTTGAGCTAATTGGCACTGATTAAATAAACTAATACCTCTCTTTAAGAAAGACTACTATGTTGCTAACTTTACCCATTAAGATAATGAGGGTGCTTCTATTTGTTAGTGTATGTTTCATCAACTAGTCCCTCTATTATAGTAATCTCACTCTCTCAATATATGTGCCAACAGGGATGCTTGATTTTGGGGGAACTGCACACAAACTTTGGGTGCCACATTGCCTCGACAACTTCTATCCTTTCCCGTCAGTCGCTAATCTCCGCTTGCTTTCTTCCGTTGCTGTCAGTCGCTTGGCTTATCTCGGCTTCCAGTCAAAGGAAATAGTAATTGATATGTACCTCACACAGGTTGGTACTGGTCTTTATCCTGATTATTGTGCATGTCATATGTATTGGTAATTTGGTATTATGCTACTGTTTGCTGATTTCATAAAGGAGTAATTTGGAGCCTGAACTCGCAGGCAAATCATTACATCGGGTGATTTTAGTAGAACTACACAAAATGATCAGATGGACAGGTACTTATGCTGCTGCTATGTACTCCAAAGTTCACTCAGACAAGCATCGATGTTGACAAGAAGTGCCTATATTCATTCGAGTATCAACCGGCGTCAACCAATTGTCAAACTCCAAGTATTAGGAGAGTGAATGCCAAAATATTGCTTGGTGCATAGCCCAGAAAAATGCAGTCCAGTCGTTGTTCCCAACTTGTACCTTTTGTTTATCGACCCATATGGTAGCGAACTATATGGCATGGAGTCTAAAGATTCCAGACAAGCTGGTTGACGCATATATTCATCTAGCACTTAATCAGTCTGCACGCCAAGGATGCTGCATTTCAATTGAACTGCACAAAAAATTTGGGTGGTTCATTTTCTAAACCGCCTCCTTTCTCGTCTGCAATGTAGAATTTCGGCGAGATACAGGACCAAGATGAGCTAGTAAACTAGTTGGATGAAAGTAGTGGCCAAGTTGCTCAAACCTCCCTCGGCACAAGGCCACTATTTGAGGATAAACCTACAAGCAAAGTTCGGATTGTCTGTCCTGCCTCTTATGTACTCGAAAGTTTACTCATACAAGAACTAATTTTAGCAAGAAGAACCTCCGATTGAACACCATTTACCAGTCTGTACCCAAGGTAATTAAAGTTCGTCCATGGATCATATTGGCTGTGATCTCAATCATTTGGATGCATAAACATACTGAACATGTGTATATCTGAATCTTTTTTTGAATTATGTATGAATATTGTCGTGTGACCTATCAATCATTTGGATGCATAGATATGCTGAGCTTGTGTATATATATGAATCTTTTGAGTTGTTGATAGTGAATGTTGGCTATGAATATGAATGTGTCCTGTGAACCTGAGTTTGATATGAATGTTTACCTTTTATGTTGTGTTTGTGTGTGAACTTGTTAGTATGCCTACTGTGGTTTATAAAACGCAGGTCTCTTATAAAAGTAATGCTGTGTCGAATTTATGTTTTCCCTTCTACAACATTATATATACTAGCATAAGGGCCAGTGCGTTGCATCGGGGAAAAAATATGGCACACACTTACGTTCTATTCTTCTTTACCGGGTCTGTCATTACATGTGCTCCGGTGTAATAACATCATAAATTACCAAACTGCCTTAGGAGTTTTTGTCTCAGGCACCACAGTGAGAATTATTGACAATATGAGCATCACCAGCCTGAAGAAAGTTGTTGCTGTTATGACCGGCATGGCCAATAGGATACATGATGCGCACTGACATCCAACAACAACATTTCTCATGGTTTCGGTTTTTTTTCTTCTGAACCAGTGCTATATTTGATTATTTGGCACAAAAAAGTTGTAATTCTTTCACTCCAACTACGGCCAACATGGCTCGTCATTCTTCCAAAAGATGCCCCTTATGATATTTTTTCAGAAAAAAGGAGTGCATTACCTCCTTGCTGTCGTCTAACTGAAGGAAACTGAATGTGAAAATTTAAGTTTATATAGACTGACCCACTCGGAGTGCATACAAAAATATTTTTATCCAAGTCGTCGGTGCCAACACTGTACCTCCAATGTCCATTTGCATCTACACGGCTAGGTATAATCGTAAGCAAGAATGAAACTACCAAGCAAACTGAGATAACAGCATGTAGCCGACCCCGGGCAGCAGGTGGTCAGGGATCATCACCAGAGAAACATGAAGTCGACTGACGACCGCCGAGCATGGCCAGGCCCATCTCGCTCTCGTGGTTGCCGTGGTGGCTCCCGGGCCTCTCCGTGGCTCCTCCACTCTGAGTCCATAGACCGACCTCGGCATTCTGCCTCAATCCTCCTCCGCCCTCTGTCCCGCGTGCTCCTCCACACCTCCCTCTCCAAGCCGATGGATCTGTCCTTCCCCTTGCTGGATCCGGTCCACCACAAGCCTCAAGCCACCCTGCCTCCGCACTCGTGTCCATGTCGTGCGTGGTGTAGAGGTGGCCATCTTGTGGAACAGGCTGCGTCGCAGGCATCTGGGCGCTGCGCCTCCGCTTCCTCACCCCGACAAGCGTCGGACTGAACAGCTTTGCGCCGGACTGCCGTTTTGTTGTACAATTTCCCTTCGTTCTCTTTCTGTGTTTGTTGATTCAAGAGGCTCGTTGTTGATATGCAATTTTCCAGGTATATAAACTATAGACTTTCATGTAAGCAATCGAGGTGGGATTACTCCGAGTACATGTGTGAAAATCAGGTAAGGTACAGATACAGAAGTGTGCATGCAGGCCGAAACATGCGTGCAGGCCCAATAAGAGAATGTGGACGTGGACCAATTAGATGGACAAAGTTTTTAGTACCGCCTCATAGCAATTGGACGGACTGTCGATCAAAACTAACAGAAAAAAACTAAAAGCGTAAATTCACGGAAAGAAGTGTATTGTGACGGTGAACCCAAAGAGTCAATCCGTGCTTTATTATTAGGGAAAGATTTATATAATTACTATTATCGTATATTTTATAGAGACTTATATATACATTATAAAAACATCCCACGTGTTATTAACTTATAAAAGTAAATGTTTAACGGAAGTTGGCAAGTAAAATCCTGGTTGCTTTTGACTCAAAGGCAAGGAAAATCCTGGTGATTGCGTACAAAAGCTTGCGAAGATTTTAAGGACCAATTTAATAATAATGCCTCTCCTGTTTCTTAATTATATATTAAAAAATGTGCCTCTCCTGTTTATTCTTTGATATTAATTGCTCCTTCTAACATAACATTATATATATAACGAGCCCACCTAATACGTGTATTTCAAGGAAGTGCAAATGGGCTGGGATTTCTTAGAAAATATAAATGGGCCTGATTGACGCGAAATTATTTGTTCACCCAGCCCAGCAAATGGACTGTACATTCTAGAAAACATGGGTTAAATCTATGACACATTCTTGCAAGCTGACATGTGGGCCAATAGGTCGAAGCTACACAGGAGTTGTCAACTTGGTCAACAAATGATTGTGTCATCCACAGCCATTGGATTTATATCCAACGGCCGGCATGCACCTTCAATCTCTCGTCTTCTTCCTCCAGCGTCGCCGGGACCGCCTGGTCCGGCCTCCGGCAGCTAGCGGCTCTGCTTAGCACGCATCGCTGCGAAGTGCTACCCCACCGCCGGCCAGGATATCCCTCCACTCCTCTGCACCACCTGTTATTCTGCACAGACTACAGCCCCACGCCGCAACAGAACCAGTTCTAACCCTTCTCCTCCTCTCAATCTGCGACTCCACTGCCGCGTTTTCCCATCTCCAAGTCGTTCCCATCCGGGGCCTTGCCGTCATCCACCGTCTCGCTGCATTCGGTGTGGCGTGGTCAACAAATGAGAGTCATCGGAAGAGTACTGTACGTGGAGAGCCTGACGGCTGGGATCCACGAGGTCCATGGTCGCACGCAAGGAAAGTTCCTCCTTATTAAGCTGAAAAAATGTTTCCTCCACCTGACAGCTGGGACCCACCGGCTGTATCTTCGCACGGAAGGAAGTGCCTCCTTGTTTTGCGAAAAAATTATCCATCCCGTTGACAGCTGGGACCCGTCAGATTTGGTGACTGACTTGTGGGCCTACTAAGCGGACATGTACGCACGGCTTTGTCAACTTAATCAACAAATGATTCTAGCAGCTGGACCGTTGGATGTTATTCCAACAGCCGTGCTCCTTCTTCAACCTCTGTTCTTGCTCCTGTCTCCCGTGGGCGGCACCGCGGCTGTGCTGTCGCGCACCCGAACCAGTGAAGTTTCCCACTCCTCTCCATCCGCGACTCCACTGCCCCGTCTTCCCCATCTCCGGGTCGTTCCAGTCTGGGTGCGCTCGGCACAGTGTGGTCAACGTGGTCAACAACCGAGAGTCATCGGAAGATGACTGTACGTGAGAGGCTGACAGTGGGGACGCACCACGCCCATGGACGCATGCATGCAACGGAACGCGGCGAGGTCAACGTTGTCAAGGAGCGACTTCCATCGGAAGTATACTGTACGTGGAGAGTCTCAGCTGGGTCCACGGCCGCAGCAAGTAAGTGCCTCCTTTTTACACGGAAAATAATGATTCCTCCAACTGACAACAAGGACCCATTGGACGGGCCACCGTATTTTGCGAAAAAACGTTTGCCCCCTGACTGCTGGGACCCACCTGATGGGCCACCGTATTTCGCGAAAAAAATGTTCCCCCCGCTGTCAGCTCGAACCCACCGAAAGTGCCTCCTTATTACGCACAAAAAAATGAATACTCCCCCGGCTACCTGGGAACCACCTTGGTGGGAGGTTGACTTGCGGACCTACTAAGTTGACAGGGACGAAGGGCTTTGTCAACTTAGTCAATATGAACAATTCTAGCTCCAGTGACCGTACGATGTCCATCCAATGGCCGTAGTGCTTCTTCAACCTCTGGTCTTCTTGCTCCAGCCGCCCAAAGCAGCGTCGGTTGTGCCGCATGCTCCTGCCTCCCGTGGCCAGCTATGCTGCCGCGGAGGCCTCACTGCCCCCTACTATTCCCACCGATGGCCAGGCCCTACGGCGACGGTAGCCTCACGCCGCAGCCGAACCAGTGAACCTTCGTACTCCTCTCCGTGCGGGCTTCCACTGCCGCGTCTTCCCCGGCTCCGCGTCGTCCCCTTCCTAGGCCTCGCCGTCATCCACCGCCATGGTGCTCTCCGCATGGCGTGGTCAACGTGGTCAAGGAACGACTTCCATCGGAAGAGTATTGTACGTGGAGAGGCTGATAGCAGGGTCCATGGCCACAGCCCAGTTTTTTCTGATTTGCCAAGTAAGTCGCTTTGTCAGGCCTGTTGGGCTGCAAATCATTCAAGACAAGGAGAGCTTTCATTTGGCTGGCCGAGAAAATGGCCCATCAGTAATGAGAAATGGGATGTACATTTTTAAAACACATCAAATCGGCAATTAGTTTCAAATATCTTTTTTTCATTTCAAGATTTTAAATTACATTAATTTTTATGCATGGAGAATTTGTCAGATTTTATATTGATATACATTTATTTTTAAAAGCAGTTTGAGTGTTAGTCGAAATTTCGGGATTAAAAACAGTTCGGACCGCACCGAAATATGCAAAATTTCGTATAATTTTTTAACCGTGGCCACAATATGGGCTGTAATGCTAACAAAAAGAATACGGGCTCCAAAAAATCCTTAAGAATTAGCAAATGGGCTATAAATTATTAGAAATAATGGCAGATGGGTTGTATGCTGTTTTCCACATATTTGAGGCTTTCCTAAAAAAAAGGTTGACGCACAAGCAGTGACTTTTGGATGTCCATCGAACGGCCGCCGTGCTTCTTCAATCTCTGCTCTTCCTGCTCCAGCCGCTCAAACAAGTGCCGGCGGGACTTCCTGCCCCCTCCTCCCCACGGCCGGCTGTGCTGCCGCGCAGGCCTCACCGCCCCACCGTACTCCCATCGCTGGCCTAGCCATCCCTCTACTCACCCACAACTGCTGTTATTCTCCGGCGACGGCAGATGAACCAGTAAACCCTCGTACAATCGTACTCCCCTCCGCGTGGGAAACAACTACCGAGTCTTCCCTGCCTCCGTGTCGTTCCCTTCCTAGGCCTCGTCGTCGTCCACGGCCCTGGTGCTCTCAGGGCGGCTTGGTCAACATGGTCAACGACCGACATGCATCTGAAGTGGACTGTACGTGGAGAGGCCGACAGCTGGGTCCACGGCCGCACGCAAGGAAATGCCTCCTTATTACGCGCAAAATAATGATTCCTCCACCTGACATCAGGGACCCTCCGAAAGGGCCTCTGTATTTCGCGAAAAAAACGTTACCACCACGGAAAGCTCAGACCCACCAGCTATATCTTTGCACGCAAGGAAGTGCCTCCTTATTATGGACAAAAAATGAATACTCCCCCTGTTAGCTGGGAACCAGTATAGTGGCAGGCTGACTTGTGGGCCTACTAAGTTGACGGGGACGGAGGGCTTTGTCAACTTAGTCAATATGCACGATTCTAGCTCCAGTGACCGTACGATGTCCATCCAACGGCCGTAGTTCTTCATCAACCTCTGGTCTTCTTGCTCCAGCCGCCTAAACCAGCACCGATCGTGCCTCATGCTCCTGCCTCCCATGGCCGTCTGCGATGCGGCGGAGGCCTCACCGCCCCCTACTACTCCCACCGCTGGCCAGGCCATCCCGCTACTCACCCACACCCCCTGTTATTCTGTGGCGACGGAAGCCTCACACCGCAGCGAACTAGTGAACCCTCATACTCCTCTACGCGTGGGCATCCACTGCCGCGTCTTCCTCGGCTCCGCGTCATCCCGTTCCTAGGCCTCGCCGTCGTCCACCGCCCTGGTGCTCTCGGCACGGAGTGGTCAATGTGGTCAAGGAACGGCTTCCATCGGACGTGGACTGTACGTGGAGAGGCTGACAGCTGAGTCCATGGCCGCAGCAAGGAAATGCCTCCTTATACATGCAAAATAATTATTCCTCCACCTGACAGCGGGGACCCACTGGACGGGCCACCGTATTTCGTGAAAAAACTGTTTGCCCCTGACTGCTGGGACCCACCGGCTAGATCTTCACACGCAAGGAAGTGTGTCCGGGCAAAAAAAATGATTCGCCCCCCTGACTGCTGGGACCCACCAACTACATCCTTGCAGGCAAGGAAGTGCCTGACAGTCGGGACCCACCTGGTCGAAGCGTATGTAGCGTTGTCATTTTGGTCCCAAACGTGTACGTACATATATACTGGTGGATGTAGAGGCGCGCACGTGTCGTAGTAGAGGCGCGCATGTAGCATGTACACGTACGTACAGCGGCTAGGGTGCAAGAAAGAAAATACGGCCACGTGTGTGTACATACGGGCGGGGTCTCGAACGCCTACTCGCGCATACGTACGGCCAGGGCTAGTGTACATGGATGGGTCAGAACGGAGAAGCACCATCGTCGTCGTGTTCATGGGGAGGCAACAGAATGCGTCGTGTTCATGGGGAGGCAACGGAATGCCTCATGTTCATCGGGAGGCAACGGAACGCGTGGGAGCCAACCGGATGGGTCGGAACGGAATGCGTGGTCGTGTTCATCGGGAGGGCTTGGACGGAATAGGCGATGGAAACGAGGCCTGGCGTACCGCACAACAGAGCAAACGGACCTCCTACGTTCAAAACGGGGTCCTGTCCATCGGGAGGGGTCTGGCGTACCGCAAAACGGAGGAAATGGACCTCCTACGGCCGAAACGGGGGTCCTGTTGATCGGGAGGGGTGTGGCGTACCACAAAACGGGACTCCACGGGATACTGTTTAAGGGAGTCCTGGATTAGGGGGTGTCCGGATAGCCGGAGTATACCTTCGGCCGGACTCCTGGACTATGAAGATACAAGATTGAAGACCTCATCCTGTGTCCGGAAGGGACTTTCCTTAGCGTGGAAGGCAAGCTTGGCGATACGGATATGTAGATCTCCTACCATTGTAACCGACTCTGTGTAACCCTAGCCCTCTCCGGTGTCTATATAAACTGAAGGGTTTTAGTCCGTAGGACGAACAACAATCATACCATAGGCTAGCTTCTAGGGTTTAGCCTCTCTGATCTCGTGGTAGATCTACTCTTGTACTACCCATATCATCAATATTAATCAAGCAGGACGTAGGGTTTTACCTCCACCAAGAGGGCCCGAACATGGGTAAAACTTCGAGTCCCCTGCCTCCTGTTACCATCCGCCTAGACGCACAGTTCGGGACCCCATACCCGAGATCCGCCGGTTTTGACACCGACATTGGTGCTTTCATTGAGAATTCCTCTGTGCCGTCGCCATCAGGAAGGATGCCTCATCCCGTCTTTAAAGACGGCACGGTTGCTAAGGGAGCTTTGGCTGTCGGCCAGACTCTCAGGCTAGGTGGTTTCCTTATGACCTCCCGTTCGGTTGCTGCACCGATGATGACCTCTCGGGTCATCGAAAGCAATCTTCACGTCAGCTCGGAATTCGCCGAGCAGCTAGATCCAATGGAGCTCTCTTCCCTAAACGAGCTCTTGCATCGCTTCGCCGCCCTGGGAGTCGCTACGGATTACGACCAGATTGGGCCTAAACCCGATCTGAGAGAGATTAACTCTCCCCAGGTCACCCATCATGTTGTCGTGGTAGAGGGACAGTGCAGCGACCCTTCATCTATCTTAAGGACTAGCTATGTCCGGATTCCCGATCCCTCCAAGCCGGATACCCGCGGAGGGGAGGACATCACTCAAGAACTGAACTTAAAGTCGGGCGATGGGCTAGATTCATTGGACAGCATCCAAGAATCCAAACTTCTGAGTTCGGAAACTCCTTAGCCCCTGGGTCTCAGATTGGGTGAGGTTTCGGATTTGATTCCACCCACCCGTACATAAGCGATCTATCTCAAATTAGGCAAGATCCCGAAGAAACAGTACATCATTACTGGGCCAGATTCCTCCTGGTTATGAACAGGATAAAGGACTGTCGCGAGGAAGACGCAATTTCATTCTTCTGCAATAATTGCACAGACAAGGGAACCCTGAACGCCATAAGTCACCGTGATATTACATGCTTCGCTGACTTGGCGTCCATAGTACAAAAGTACTGTGCGATGGAAAGCGCCTGGAAAACCGAAATAAAATTTTGGGACAATCCGACCTTGAATACAAACCCAGTCCGAAATAAAAGGGTGCATCATCACCAGACACCCGGGTTCAATACCAAAAAGCAAAAGCCCTCTACAGGGCACGGAACCGTGCTGGAAGGATGGCTTAATGGACCCTGTAAAATTCACAGTGCAGAGGGCGCCACACCAACTCATAGCCCTAGTGCATGTTGGATACTCCGGCAGGTGGCAAAAATTGGCGAAGATCTTCTAATTCCAGAAGCCACAGAAAGCCACCCCAGAGACACTAGTACGGTATCAACAGTCTTCGAGACTTCCGCGTCAAATAATATGCGAAAAAGAACACTCCGCAGCCTTGCCGAAGTCTACCAAGTAGCAACAATAAACCCATGGAGTGACACGGCTATCACTTTTAATGCCAGTGATGAACCTAAATTCCGAACATCCCGAGCACCAGCCGCATTGGTCCTCAGTCCAATAGTGGACGGCTTTCGTCTTACCAAGGTACTCATGGATGGCGGCAGTGGATTGAACCTCATTTATGAGGAAACCCTTCAAAAAATGGAAATAGGCTGGAACTGCATTGAGCGAAGCAGCACAACCTTTAGAGGAATAATCCCCAGTCGGGAAGTGAGCTGTACAGGAAAAATCACACTAGATGTGGTGTTCAGCATGCCGGATAATTACAGGTCCGAAGAGGTCACGTTCCAAGTGGCCCCGTTCAGTAGCGGATATCACGCTCTGCTAGGGCGGGAAGCGTTTACAATCTTCCAAGCAATACCCCATTACGGGTACATGAAGCTCAAGATGCTCGGGCCTAACGGAATCATCACTCTCGCTAGTGATCCGGACATAGCACTCCGCGCCGAAAACAAGACAGCCGCACTGGCCCTCAAGGCGCTATCCGAAGCCCTAGCGGCTGAGGAACTGACTGCGCTACGCTCCACGGTGAATAGGGACGATGTGATACTCGACAAAAGATCCAAGTCCACCTCCTTTAAACCGGCGGACGAAATAGTCAAATTACAGGTCCATCCAACGGACCCCAATAAAACAGCTTCCATTGGAGCACAGTTAAACCTCGATGTAGACGCCGCACTGCGAGAGTTCCTATGAGAGAACTGGGACATTTTCGCTTGGCACCCTTCAGACATGCCAGGAATCCCACGCAGGCTGGCCGAACACAGCTTAAATATCCTAAAAGGATTCAAGCCAGTCAAACAGGCTCTTCGGCGTTTTTCCAAACCTAAGAGACAGGCCATGGGAGAGGAACTAGCCAAGCTACAGGAGGCCGCATTCATCAAAGATATAAAATACCCGGACAGGCTAGCAAACCTGGTGATGGTACCAAAGAAAGACAAATCCTAGCGCCTGTGCGTTGATTTTAAAGACCTTAACAAGGCTTGCCCAAAGGATCCCTTCCCTCTCCCACGCATCGATCAAATTATCGACGCCACCGCAGGACACGATTCGTTGTGTTTCCTCGACGCATACTCTGGCTACCATCAAATAAAGATGGCAGAGTCAGACCAAGCCGCAACGAGATTCATCACACCATACAGCCCATTATGCTTCAACACAAGGCCCTTCAGGATCAAAAACGCCGGCACAACATATCAGCGCATGATTCAGACATGTCTGGCAAACCAGATCGGCAAAACAGTGGAGGCATACATAGATGATGTGGTCGTTAAAACCAGACATGTCGAATCTCTAGTAGACGACTTGAGGCTAACATTCGGTAACCTCCGAACATACGACATCAAGCTCAACCCGGAAAAATGCGTTTCCGGCGTTCCAGCCGGAAAGCTCTTGGGCTTCATTGTATCCAGTAGAGGAATTGAAGCAAATCCAGCCAAGATCCGAGCTCTGTCACAATTGGATAATCCTAAGGACCTCAAACAAATATAAAAATTAACCGGATGCGTGGCGGCTCTAAGCCGCTTTATATCCCGCTTGGGAGAAAAGGCCCTACCCCTTTACCGCCTCCTTCAGCGCACCGAACACTTCGAGTGGACGGATGCAGCCACGGCCGGACTCGACGAAATAAAAGCCATCTTGGCAACTAACCCAGTCCTGGCCGCGCCAAACATTGGCGAAGCAATGCTATTATACATTGCAGCAACCCATCAGGTCGTAAGCGCAGTGCTCGTCGTCGAACGAGAAACGGACGAACACAAATCCCCCTTCAAAAGCCGGTCTACTATGTGTCCACTGTCCTTACTCCGTGCAAGTCACGGTACCCGCATTATCAAAAGATTTCGTACGCGGTATTTATGGCATCCCGGAAGCTGCGACACTACTTTCAAGAGTGTTCAATAACAGTAGCCTCAGAAGTGCCACTTAATGATATTATAAACAACTGCGACGCGATGGGCCGTATTGCAAAATGGGCCATTGAGCTCCTCCCGTTCGACATAACTTACAAGCCACGGTGAGCTATCAAGTCGCAAGTTTTGGCAGACTTCGTCGCGGAATGGACGGAGGCCGAACTCCCTAAAGAGTACGACACATATTCAAACTGGGTCATGCACTTCGACGGCTCCAAAATGTTGGCCGGTCTAGGGGCTGGCGTCGTTTTGACGTCCCCCACAGGAGACACAGTTCAATACATACTCCAGATAATGTACACAGACTCCAACAATGCAACCGAATATGAGGCCCTTTTACATGGTCTCCGGATGGCAGTATCGATGGGCATTCAACGTCTAGAGGTGCGCAGGGACGTGAACCTCGCAATATCCCAAATAAACGGAGACTTTGATGCCAAGGATCCAAAAATGGCAGCTTATCGCAACGCCGTCCTAAAAATGTCAGCTTGGTTCGAAGGGCTCGAATTTCACCATATAGCCCGAGAAAATAATCAGGCGCAGATGTCTTGGCATGCATCGGTGCAAAACGCGATGTAGTCCCCCCCCCAACATCTTCTTGGAAAGGTTGTTCAAGCCATCCTTAGTATGGGAAGGGGAACCCGGCAATAACAGCCCGGACCCAACCGCACTGCCCGACACCGAACACTCTGACATAATTGGAGGCTCTGCCAATGAAATAACACCTTTCAGCCCACGTAATAATGGCCGTCATCGCCCCATGGACAGAACCATTCCTCGCCTACCTTACTTGGCAGGAACTCCCCGAGGACCAAAATGAGGCACGCTACATAGTGCGGCGATCTAAAGCCTATGAAGTCCATGAGGGAGAGCTTTATAAGAAAAGCGCTACCGGAGTCCTTCAAAGGTGCATCTCCGAAGAGGAAGGGCGGAACCTTCTGGCTGAAATTCATGCCGGACTCGGTGGTCATCATGTTGCAGCTCGGTCCCTTGTAAGCAAGGCCTTCTGTACAGGCTTTTATTGGCCGACGGCCCGGGCAGACGCCCAGGACTTAGTCCAATGATGCATCGGTTTCCAGCTTTTTGCAAACCAAAGCCATACGCCATCCACTGCCCTCCAAACTATCCCCATCACTTGGCCCTTCGCGGTCTGGGGGCTTGACATGGTTGGACCCCTCAAAGGCGGAACCCACAAGAAAAAATACTTACTGGTCATGGTGGATAAGTTCACCAAATGGATAGAAGCCAAGCCTGTTAAGACGGCCGAATCTGGACCGGTGATAGACTTTATATCCGGGATTGTACACCGTTACGGCGTCCCCATAGCATCATCATGATAACGTCACGAACTTTACGGCCGACGAGGTAAAATTCTGGTGCAAAAACATGGGCATCAAGCTCGATGATGCTTCCGTCTATCACCCAAAAACTAACGGTCAGGTCGAACGTGCAAATGGTCTTATCATGAGCGGCATCAAACCCAGATTAGTGCGGTCCCTTAAGGAATCTAATACGCACTGGGTAGAGGAGCTCGACTCCATACTCTGGGGGCTGGGGACCATGCCGAATCGCACCACCGGATACACACCCTTCTTCATGGTGTATGGCGCAGAGGCAGATTTGCCCTGCGACATAATTCATGACTCACCTCGAGTGCGCATCTATGAAGAAAGAGAAGCCGAGCTCGATCGGCAGGACAGTTTGGACGCCTTGGAGGAAGAGCGTGACGTGGCAAAAGCCCGTTCCGCATTTTATCAACAGCAGGCTCGAAGATACCAAAGCAGAGAAGTACGGGCCAAAAATTACAACGTTGGCGAATTAGTTCTACGCCTACCGGATAAGAAAAAGGACAAACTCAAGCCCAAGTGGGAAGGTCCGTTCATAATTGACCAAGTCCCGACTGGTGGAGCGTACTACCTGCGAGATGCATCGGATAACCAACTCGAGCCGAACCCATGGAACGCAGCCCATCTCCGAAGATTCTACGCCTAGTGCCGGACTCTGTGTTCGTCTCCTTCCTCTGTCCATTTTTATATACTTTCTGTCTTACATTTCTCTCCTTCTCCTCTCTCTCTCTTATAGCCTTTAAAGGCTCATACAGTGATGCGCTATCCGCGCTCAATTAACCTGGGGGCTTCCTTAAACAGAAGCTTATTTATACGGGCTTCATGCACAACACATGTGTCACACTTTCACATGTACCTTTTATTCACCATTATATGCATCGATATGACTTAAGTTTTAGCCAAGCTGGGTTTCCTGGCTCCTGTGCTTACCCCTATGTTCCCGATTGTTCGGCTAGGTGGTAAAGGGAGCACCTCTGCGATTGTTACTGCCGGGTCAGCTGGATGTGTACCTCAGACTGGGTGAAGCCGAAAGCTAGAGTTCTTAAGGGAATATTCGGTCGGTGAACTAAAGACGATCCATTTTTCACTTATTTATCTATACGCCCCCAGATGTTTTCCCTACGTCTCTTTCTGCAGAATGGACATGCACTTTAGGGCATGCCTCCCAGGGAAAGGAACCCTCAATGGAACTATTCTCCCTGGAAGATGTTTCTTACTAACCATGTAATATAACATAACTAGTTGGGCACTTGTCTGTTCAATCACTAATGACCCCTACACCTGGTCTCCATGCATACCCAGGTTCTTATGTAACCGCGAGGGTATTCGGACACACTCCGGACCGTCAGGTCCCGAGGTTGAAGCGAAAAGGTCGGCCATGACAAACGATCTACAATCCGGCTAGAAGGCATTACACATGTCAATTATAATTACATAGTCAATCTGACTGATTGTATTCCTCTTCAATACCATCTAACAGGCTGTCTAGTTTACAGTCCTGTTGGGAATACTTTGCGGCCAATTCTACTTGGCCGTATACTAAGCACACAGGGATCTCCTTCCCATCGGGCCCCACGGGTCCGACTTTGGCCATGTGGTTTGGGTCAGCCTTCGTGTACCGCGTCTTCACCATGGCCCAAGCCTCCCTGGCGCCTTGATGGCAGGCAGACATCTTCCACAAATGGGAAGCGCCGCCGCGCTCCCTTCAGCTTCTCTACAAGCTCTCCAGGGCCTTCGGGCATGGAGACGGATGGCCACAAGGCCTAGGCGACGCTTTGCATCACCTGCCGAACTCGGTCGTGCAGTTTTGAGAGCTCGGGAAGGTCACCCGTAGAACCGGGCATTTCCTCTGCAGGACGACCTGTTAGCATACCTACAGACATTACACTGTTAGTCGACTTCCTCGCCGAACTCTTTTTTCAAATTTCGTTTAAGCACTTACTATATATGCCGCGTCGAAGCCGCTGATTCTCCTTCACGGAGTCCAACAGCTGGGCACGAACATCCTTCAGTTCAACGCCCATCATGGTGTTGGCATCTTCGAGATCGTTCTTCTCCCGCCTCACCTTTGTCAGCACGCTCTCACCAGCCTTTAGCTGGTGTCGGAGTTGTTGCTCTTCCGGATTTAATCCGGCGCCATCTTTAATTTCATTTGTCAGATTTGCACCCACGTCGCACTTTGCAAAATACTTATCTTTCGAAGCGTATATTACCAGAGGGGGTCTCCTTGGGATCCCCTGCCACGGCTAGTGCGGCCTCAAGTTGGGCTTTGCACTCTTCCAGCTCCTAGGGCAGTAGGGTATTCTTTTCTGTAAGAACCTGCATAACAAATGATCCTTAAATCAGTTATTCTAACTGTTTCAATTCTCGGGGGCTACTGGTATATATATAATTACCAAAATTTTCTTACCCGTATGTCTTTTACATATTGCTTTGGGGCTCTGGCTAGACCATTTTGAGCGGCACGGAGGTACGCATCTCCCGAATTGAAGGCATCCAGTGCCTCTTGGGAGAAACAAGCATCGCAAAGAACTGTCCGGTGACGCCTGTGGTTCATGGCACTCTCCACCTCGGAATTGGTGGCAGACAGCCTGTCCGCATCCTCTGTCGGAGAAGCGTCTGGTGCACGCCTCGTGTTCGCCTCCGCGTCTGGACCAGGCTTTGGAGCCTGGCTGGTGGAGGCACGATTGGCAACCTCTCCGGATATAGTCCGGCGAGGTCTCTTCGTCCTGAAGAGAGCAGAGCGTTAGTATGCCTTGAAGGAATAACACCTGGGAATAAGATGGCACGCTATACCTTTGCGTCGGCGCCTCAGTCCAGACCGCACTTCTTTTCAGCCCGCGGGGCCTTGCCGCCCCTCGTTGGCTAGTCGCTGCAGGCTCGGCCTCCCGTCTCAAGGACCTCCCCTGCAAAACACGGTTTTCATATGGCAATCAAAAACACGCGAGGATATATCTCTTTTCAAAGTGCTGGGACTTCGGTCTTAGTTACCTATGAGGCTGGGAGTAGCCCTGGGTAATCGGCCGTAATGGCCACCAAGGCGTTGTCCTTGCTCAATTGATGAAACACCCCATCAATCAGCTCCACAGATAAGTCCAGATCCTCTTGAGAGGCCGGGTCGAGGAACCATCCCGGATCCTCGGGTTGTGGAGGAGGGCTGTTTATTTATTTAACAGCCTGGCACAGTTCCTGCGTTGAAGTCATTAGACTGAATATTTAACAATGGGAATATAAAATGGATGGGCAAGTAAAAGTGTCCACTTACCCAACTTGGGGGATTGTACATAGAAAATCCACCCTGAGGGTTGACGCGGAGAAATTCCTCCTCTTCTCCCTTGTACAAAGTGGACAAGATCTTTATTAGAGCGGTAGCCGAATCCGGCCCCTTACGGCCGTGGTGGGTGGCGTCGTCCTCCCCGTTGAAGTCCCACATGGGGCGGCCTCTATACTAAAGCGGTTGGACCCCTCGCATGATGCATGCGGCCATGACCCCGATCATGGTAAGTCCGGAATGAGCTAACAATCTTATCCGGCCCATCAGGTAAAGAACGTCCTTGTTGCTTTCCCTCTGAGGGCTCCGTGGACACCAGTTGAGGCACTTCTTTAGGGGATCACTGTCGAACTCAGGGAGGCCGATCCGGACAGGATCCGGCAGCGGGACGTCCTTTATATAAAACCATTCCGAAGACCAGTCTTCGGACGCCTTCTTTGGGGTTCCGGATAAATATCCGGTCCCGACGATGCGCCACACTTTGGCTCCGCCCACTTGATATATTGACCCCTTCTTAGAACGGGGCACAAGGCAGAATAGCCTTTTCCACAGCGCGAAATGAGCCTCGCAGCCCAAAAACAGCTCGCAAAGGGCTACGAAGCCCGCGATATGCAATATGAAGGCAGGCGTGAGGTTGTGCAGCTGGAGGCCATAGAACTCTAGGAGCCCCCGGAGAAACGGATGAATCAGAAATCCGAGCCCTCTTATTAAGTAAGGGACAAGGCATACTCGCTCTCCTTTGGAGGGATTGGGGGCGCTCTCCGCTTGCTCTCCACCATTATAGGTGGCAAGTCTGGCTCGAACCGGGACCATATAGGCCGGGGGGAGAAATCCCTTGGTCTGGAGCGTCGCTAGCTCGATGTGCGGGATGGAGCACCTCTTCCAATCTCCGGGCTGAGGGCTGGAAGGGCGAGAGGAGGAGCTGCGGCGGACGGCCATGATAGAATGGACCTCTGTCGGATACGCTCTGATGAATACTCGCGGAGGGGAGAAGGTGTGGTTTGGATCTAAATCCTCGTCCCATTAAATAGGCGGCTCATTCACGCGACTAGGGGTGTAAATATAAAAGAACACCCTGACTTTTCGTATTCGCTTGACACGTGGAAGACGGACATTATTGGGCGTAGAAGCCAAGGAGCGCTACAAGAAACCGGACATTTTCAACAGGTACACGGAATTTGGAGAACCCGCATTGCAATGCCGAAGACAATCTGCGCGCCAGACTCGTCGTCATTGAAGCCTGGTTCGGGGGCTACTGAGGGAGTCCTAGATTAGGGGGTGTCCGGATAGCCGGACTATACCTTCGGCCGGACTCCTGGACTATGAAGATACAAGATTGAAGACTCCGTCCCGTGTAGGGAAGGGACTTTCCTTGGCGTGGAAGGCAAGCTTGGCGATACGGATATGTAGATCTCCTACCATTGTAACCGACTCTCTGTAACCCTACCCCTCTCCGGTGTCTATATAAACCAGAGGGTTTTAGTCCGTAGGACGAACAACAATCATACCATAGGCTAGCTTCTAGGGTTTAGCCTCTCTGATCTCGTGGTAGATCTACTCTTGTACTACCCATATCATCAATATTAATCAAGCAAGACGTAGGGTTTTACCTCCATCAAGAGGGCCCGAACCTGGGTAAAACATCGCGTCCCCTGCGTCCTGTTACCATCCGCCTAGACGCATAGTTTGGGACCCCCTACCCGAGATCCGCTGGTTTTGACACCGACACTGTTCATCTCCACCGTCGACCTCCTCCAGCCTCCATGGGCTACCGTCGACCTCCTCCAGCCTCCACGGGCTCCTGTTCATCCAACCTCCACCGCGCGCTACTCCACCGGCTACTGTTCAACCACCCCTCCACGGGCACCCCTCCACCGTCTACTGTTCATCCGGGCCTCCACACCACAGGGTCCTGTTCAATCACCCCTCCATGGGCACCCCTCCAACGTCTACTATTCATCCAGCCCTCCACCACACCACGGAGTCCTGTTCATCCAGAGGCAACGCCACCGCTCACTGTTCATCCAAACCCCCCCGCAACGCTCACTGTTCATCCCAGAGGCAGCATCGATCGGCTTCAGTTAGCAGCAGTAGCGAAGGAATCGCTCGATCGGGTTCAGTTAACATCCATCGATCGATCGCTCAGGTTCAGTAATGCGTAGCCTGCAGTGCAATCGCTCGGGTTCAGTTAGATCCCAACGCCTCGCTCGGGTTCAGTTAGAGCCAACACCTCGCACACACACGCGTATGTGTACGAGAGAAACGCGCATCGCTCGGCCCCCGACCTCCCACCGTAACCGGGAACTCCCCGAAATTTTCCTCCCCCTCGCTTCTACCACGGTTTTTTCCATCATGGACGGCCCGAAGAATGTCATGCAGCTGCGTCTCCGGCCCGCCTAGGACGAAAAGCTCATTTTCTGTCATGATTTTTTGTCATAGAAGTAGGAGCCCACCACATCTACGATGATACCGGGTTTTGTCACAATTATCATCATAGAAGTGTCATATGTATGACAGAAAAAAATTTCGTTCGGCCGAAAATGTCACGGATGTGTCTTTTTTTGTAGTTCATGTGTAGATCTTCCCTGATATTCAAGTCTTGCAAGTCTTTTCTTGCCTTCAGCCCATCCTTGGTCTTATCTGGCATGTTCATCTGTGTCGCGAGGAAGCGCTCAAGTACATTCTTACAAATATGCATTTGATCAAGACAATGAGGTGTGTCGAGTTTGTGCCAGTACTCCAAGTCCGAGAAAACTGACCTCGTCTTCCATACCTTCGGCAGCGGCTCCAGCGCCTTTTTCATCGTCTTTCCCGGCGCGGGGCACTGTTCCCAGTTTTTCAACAGCTCCTCGGTTTCGGCGCCACTCCGCTTACATGGAGATCCTCGATGCTTAGCGTGACCATTGAATAGATCTCCACCGTTTCTCCACGGGTTGTCCGGATTGAGCATTCTTCGATGCCCCATGTACATGATTTTCCCACACCCGCCATCTTTCATTGACGTTAGCTGCTGAGACGTCGTATCATCCATGCAACGCATGCATCCGCAATATCCATGGCACACCTAGCCTACGACATATCTGTAACCGAGATAGTCATGCATCGTCATGATCAGCACAACGCTCATGTAGAAATACTCGCCTTTGCTGGCGTCCCATGTCTTGGCCGGTGTTTTCCATAACGTGTCTAACTCCTCTTGAAGTAACCAAGATACAGATTGATATTATTTCCTGGTTGTTTCGGCCCTTGAATCGGCATGCTCATGTGAATGTACTTCCACTTCATGCATTTCCATGGGGGGAGGTTGTACATCCATACAAACACGGGCCATGTGCTATGGTTGGTGTTCTGGTTGCGATACGGATTCATGCCATCGGTGCACGCAACGAGCATGATGTTCCTTGCATCACATTCGAAATACCGATAGAAGCCGTTCAACACTCTCCACTAGCTTCAATCCTTGATGTGTCTTACTTTGGATCATCTCCATCGTCAGGCTTCTTCCTCTCTGCGTGCCAGTGCATGAGCTTCGCTTCCTTGGGATCTAGGAAATACCGCTGGAGATGAGGAGTGATCAGTAAGTATGATACAACTTTCTGGGGACATTTCTTCCCAGCCTTCTTGTATCGAGAAGCATTGCACACCGGACAACTTGTTTTTTCTGTGTGCTACTTCCGATAAATTACGCAATTGTTGATGCATGCATGGTATCTAACATGCGGCAGATCGAGAGGACACACGATCTTCTTGGCCTCATCCACACTAGTAGGACATAGATTCCCCGCAGGAAGAACATCCTTTAGGTACTTGAGATGCTCATCGAGGCTAGTGTCGGTCCATTTGTTTTTAGCCCTAGTCTTCAGGAGTTGGAGCGTGAAACTCAAGCGGGTCACCTCAGGATTGCAACCATCATACAATGGAGTGTTCGAGTCTACCACGAGTTGCTGCAGCTTAGCCTCTTCTCTAGAAGCAGCTCTCTTAGTACTCGTCTCCTTACAAAGCAGTGCTTGAACATGAGGGCCCCGCACGATTGAAGTTAGTACCGACGAACTCTTCAGCGTGGAGTCCACGTTCTCTCTGTTGCCATGTCAGGCCCCTTCTCCTCCGCCATGTCCAGCCCCTTCTCCACCGCCATGTCCAGCCTCTTCCCCGCTGCCATTATCAATCATCTCTTCGTCTTGCCCCGTGTCGTCATTGCCTGCCCTGTCAGCGTCCTCAACATCATCATCCTCATCTTCAATTATCCACCAAGTATAGCCATCCATGAAACCAGTCATGAGAAGGTGCGCTTCGACACGACCTTCGTCATAGGGGTCGAGCCAAACTATTTCTTTGCATCTTTGACACGGACATAAAACCTCTATCAAGTTATTTTCTTCCATGTCCAGCACGCCGACAGCAACCACCTGTCCGCCATCGTTCCACTGACCATCATGAATGCCGGCACGGTAATAATAAACAAATTGATTATAAAAATGCATGCATGCATCAAAGTCATACAAAAATTCGGCATGACCTTCCCTAAAAATAGGACATATAGATCTAGAGAGTTTGCCCAGAATTCGCCGATACGGAAATAAATTGACATTTCGGCAAAACATAGGCAACTCACAAGCACAATTCGGCGTCAACTCATGCCACACACACAGTTGCCATCATATCGCTCAATTATCATATCGCACACACATACACATATTTCAATTCTTGCAAAAGCTTGAAGTTTTAATCACACCTCTATCTCTAGATCGATCGAGCACATGGTGAGATGATGATGCAGTATGGAGATCAAAAGTGGACAAAGCTCTTCTTGACAAAGCTAGATCTAGTTAGGGGGCACATATGTCACTTCACTAAATGCTACATCTACCTAGCTTGCTAATTTGGGAGGAGACAACTTCAACTAGTGGAGGGGGGAGGAAAAAGAGAAAGGAGATGGATTAATGGAGGTGGTGTAGTTAGCTAGGAGTAATAAAGAGAGAGAAAGGTAGATAGAAGAGGGAGAGTAATGGGGGGAGAAGTATTGAGGAAGAAGCAAAGTGAGGCGAAGAGGAGGTGGGAGGTAGGACAAAGTGAGGAAGAGAGGAGATGGGGAGGGGGAGGGAAAAGGTGGCATTATGCTGCGCCTTAGCAGTAGCGCGGGCTGTTAAGCGTGATACTGCTATTACTTTAGCAGTAGCGCGCTTCCTGGGCACGCGCTACTGCTAATCTGGGCCGGCCATGTGGCCAGTTTCAAAATTAGCAGTAGCAATGAGAAAAAAAGTGCGCTACTGCTATTACTTTAGTAGTAGCGCAGGTGGCAGAAGTGCGCTGCTCCTAAACCTAGGTTGTTGGGTACGGTCAGTCGCTTTTAGTAGCAGCGCGGTTCAGCTAGGCCATGTTACTGCTAACTGAGTAGCAGTAGCGCGTGTTCTGGACCCGCGCTCCAGAAAGTTAGCAGTAGCGCCTCTTTTTGTACCATGCTGCTGCTAAGATTCTGTGTATAAGGTTTTCCCTAGTAGTGGTGATGGTTTCGGTAGGGAAGGTGCCACCTTTGGGGACGAAACAATATCCGTTGCCTCTTATTGCTTTCAAAAAATTTCGAGCATCAACATAGAACAACAGGAGTGTTCTGTTTAATTTTTGAATTTTTCGGGGTTCGTTTGGATATTTTTATACATTAACTTGGTTTTGTAGGCATTTTAGGTGTGCTGGTGTCAAAACCGGCGGATCTCTGGTAGGGGGTCCCAAACTGTGCGTCTCAGGTCGATGGCAACAGGAGACAAGGGACACGATGTTTACCCAGGTTCGGGCCCTCTCTATGGAGGTAATACCCTACGTCTTGCTTGATTGATATTGATGAATATGAATGTTACAAGAGTTGATCTACCTCGAGATCGTAATGGCTAAACCCTAGATGTCTAGCTTGTATGGCTTTGATAATGAGTGTCCTATACGGACTAAGTCCTCTGGTTTATATAGACATCGAGAGGATCTAGGGTTACACAAGGTCGGTTACAAAAAAGGGAATCCACATGTCCGGTCGTCAAGCTTTGCCTTCCACACCAAGGAGAGTCCCATCCGGACTCGGGTGCAGTCTTTGGTCTTCGTATCTTCATAGCCCATCAGTCCGGACCATGGCTAACGGGCCGGACGCCCAAGGACCCCTTAGTCCAGGACTCCCTCAGTAGCCCCTGAACCTGGCTTCAATGACAAGGTATCCAACGCGTAGTGCTGTCTTCGGCATTGCAAGACGAATTCCTCCTTCTGAACTCTAGAATAGTCTTTGGACGAATTGATTGTGTCTGGATCTGTAACACACAACCATAGAGCGTATAGTATTCTACGAATCCAATCTGCTGACAACTTTTAGTAATGCGACGTCATGCTTCTCGGTCATTATTTCGAACCGTTTCCCGTCCCGCCGTCCCACTTTTCGGGGCGTGGTTGTCATTGACACGTCTTGTCGAAGCAGAGATCGTGTCCCCTAATTGCGGGATTTTCATCAATACAAGCGTGGGTAACCCAACCGTCCTGCGGGAAAGATTCCTTAGGAATAGGCAGGTTCTTAGGCTTGGGAGGAGGCGTTTAATACCCGCTGCCTTTATAATGGAACCAAGGGTTGTCTTTTATGCCAAACCTCTCCTCAGCCTTCCCGACCTCGAGTTCTAGCACCCAAGGTTCGACTTCATCGTTTCAAGCCTCCCATCATGTCCGGACCCAGCTCCCAAGGCCGATGGGCGGCTTCCTCTGTCACGGAGGAGGATATCGCAAAGCTTCGGGTGGCCAGATATTTGACCGCGGAGGTGCACCACAGGCTTCCTACTCGAGGACAGGTTATTCCGAGCCCCTAGATCTGGCGAGAGGGTCGTATTCATCTCCCACTTCCTCCGGGGGCTAGGGTTTTCTCTTCACCCCTTCGTCCGGGGGCTAATGTTTTATTACGGACTAGATTTTCATGACCTAGCCCCGGACTCTATCCTCCACATCTCGGCGTTTATCATTACATGCGAGGCCTTCCTCCGAATCCCCCACACTTCGGCTTATGGCTCAAGACCTTCAGTGTGAAGCCAAAGGTAGTCAACGGGGAATAGGTGGAGTGCGGCGGTGCTACGATCAGCCAATTCGCCAGCACTCCTTGGCCAAAAGGTTCTTTTACTGAAACTTCCAATCACTGCCAGCGGTAGTGGTTTTACATTACGGAGCCCCGTAGCACCAAGTTGGTAGCTGCACCCACCTACCGTCCTGGCCCACCGTTACAGCTTGCGTCATGGGTCAACAAGGGACTGGACTGGGCATCAGTTGATGAAGTGCAGACTTTACAGAGCCTCATCCGAACCCTCCTCGAGAGAGCCATCAATCTTGTCAAGGTTATCCAAGTGATGTTAGTTCGCCGAATCCTGCCATGCCAGCGCAGGTCAAGCCGCATGTGGGAGTTTAATCCAGAAGGACCACAAGCCTTCCAACAATTCTTAGGAGCCACACACAAAGGGATGTGGAAGTTATTTTTCGGGAAGCGGAAACATTGGCCGGACACCACCGAAGATGCTGGCCTTAAATGCAATCGTACGGATACCCCGGTAAGCACTTGGCTCCCGAACACTTTGTAATTATGCATACCGTAATATGGTACTAAGCAAGCTATCTTCTTCCAGGGCTGGACAAGGAAGGCGGAACAAATTATGTGTTCGGCCCCTCTGCCCGAGGGCCCAGCGGATCCTATTCTAACAAGGATGCTGGCCTTGGCACCATACCAGATGCCTGTAAAGGAGGGCGAGGCGGAGATTGAGAGGAGCAAAGATGGCCCCTATTCCAAGGGTGCATCGGACATTGTGTCTGGAGGAATCAAAGTCCCCTCATCCGAAGACAAAAGTGAACGGGGGCCAACGTCTCCCTTCCTCCTAGGAAGAGAAGGGCCACCTCCGAAGACGGGGAGAAGCGGGCTTCTAAACGAGGCAAGATGCCTCAGGTGGCTGGCTCGGGTTTGGAGGACATCGAAGCACAGTCTCATGACGAGGACAAACCTCAGGCCAAATCGTAAGTGAATCAAGGCTGTTTTAAACATGTCCCGTTCCTTTCTTATAATGTCCGGAATATATATTCTTTGTTTTTGTAGTTCAGCACACAGTCTTCCTCAACAATCATTCTCCTCAGGGGACCTTCTCCCAGAGATGATGGAAAGCGAAACACCCCCACTGGATATCCCGTCCAATAGGGCGGACGACTTGGAGGAGTCATCGCGCAGGGTCTCCTCCGACCAACATGTGGTGCAAGGGATGATGAAGACATTGCCCGAAGGTGATACTTCGGTGGCCCAAGGTCCAGGGGACAACAATGAGGGCCCCGGACAATCTGATATACAACCGGAGACGTATGAACGTATCCCTTCAAAGGGTGGCCGTACTCCTACAGTAGCCTCAGGAGACCTAGAGGCGCCGGATATCTTGACGAACATGCTGCGGCAGGCGTCCGTCTCAGAGGAACATCATACCTTAATGAGTAGGGTGGTTGAAAAGGTCCAGTCCGCGAAGATCAGATTGGATGAGGCCTTTGCGAGCCTACTAAGAGGCTTCCAGGTTTGTACTGTAATATGTGCAATTGTGTTTTATTCGCAAAATACACCTATGTATAGATAGTAGCCCCTGAGACTCAGGTTGGCTCCCCATGGGAGGTGAACGGATATTGCCGAGCTGCAACGGAAGCTTGATATGGCCGGGGATAACATTGCGTTACTCAATGTGCGTCTTGACGAATCGCAAGGTATGTGTTCGGTGCAGTCCCTTCACATACATGTTTGTGATAGAAGCATAATGCTGAAATTTATATACTTTAATATGCATGGCTGCAGATGGTGCTGCCGCTGTTGAAATTCTTCGGGCGGAGCGTGATACGTCTCCAACATATCTATAATTTTTTATTGTTCCATGCTATTATATTACCAACCTTGGATGTTTTATATGCATTTATATGCTGTTTTATATGATTTTTGGGACTAACCTATTAACCCAGAGCCCAGTGCCAGTTTCTGTTTTTTCGTTGTTTTAGAGTATCGCAGAAAAGGAAAATCAAACGGAGTCCAATTGACCTAAAACTTCACCGAACTTATTTTTGGAACGGAAGCAACCCAGAAGACTTGGAGTGCACGTCAGGAGATCAACGAGGAAGCCACGAGGCAGGGGGGCGTGCCCACCCCCTGGGCGCGCCCTCCACCCTTGTGGACCCCTCATGGCTCCCCTGATGTATTTCTTCCACCTATATATATCCATATACCCTAAAACAATCAGAGAGCACAATAGATCAGGAGTTCCACCGCTAGAAGCCTCCTTAGCTACCGAAAGACAATCTAGACATGTTCCGGCACCCTGTCGGAGGGGGAATCCCTCTCCGGTGGCCATCTTCATCATCCCGGTGCTCTCCATGATGAGGAGGGAGTAGTTCTCCCTCGAGGCTGAGGGTACGTACCAGTAGCTATTGTCGGGGTATGGGGTCTCGGCAACCCTTAAGGTTCGAACACTGGGGTGGGTGTGAAGTCTTTCCCTCCAACCGATCTATGCTCTAGCTTGCTAGGATCTCGTGGACGAATTCGACGAACTCACAACACAGATGGACACAGGGTTTATACTGGTTCGGGCCACCGTTGTGGTGTAATACCCTACTCAAGTGTGGTGGTGGTGGATTGCCTCTTGGGCTGATGATGAGCAATACAAGGGAAGAACGGCCTCCTGAGGTTGAGGCGTTCTTGAGCTTGGTGAGCTTGTGTGTGAGGGGGTGGTCTCTCTCAAGCTAAGATGAGATCGTCCCCTCTCTCTCACCAAGATTCGATCAATCCCTCTACTGTGGTGGCTAGTCCTTTTTATAGAGGCCCTGGTCCTCTTCCCAAATATCGAGCGGGAAGGGAGCCAACAATGGCGGGCTAATTTGAAGGGGGACAGCTAGTACAAGCTATCCTGACAAAAGTAGTCTTCGTATGCGCAAAGTTCTGGTGGTGACGCTGTTCTGGGCTCCACGATGACCTCCGTCTTGCAGTCCTCGGTCTTGGTCTTGTAGCACCAAAATGGCAACCTTTGCCTGATGCATCGGTACTCCGCGCCTGCGCTTGCCCCCTTTGCACCAAAGAGGAAACACGGACGTTGTGCGCACTGGCGCCCGCCTGGTGTCAATCGTCATGGCTCACGTCATGAGAGCCTCGTGAGGTTCGCCTCGCCTTGATATCTCTGCTCCTCGTGAGCCTGCCTAGCTAGGCCACTCCGGAGGAGGTCTGGCATCGTCCGCCTCGCAAGGCTCGGCCCCTCGCGAGGGACTTGGGCGCTTTGTTGGTGAAGATGGGCCGCTCGGCCTGGTGGCTCAGCCACGCCGCGGGCCGCAGGCAGGCAACTCTGGGGACCCCCGTTCCGGATGGTCGACAGTAGCCCCCGGGCCCAAGGTGCGTGCGGGCTTGGCTTCGCGGCGAAGCCAAGGGTCAAGCTCGAAGCGCCAAGGGCCCCAAAAGCCTGCGGCCTCGGTTGATGCATGGTGGTTGATTGGACGTGGGCGTCTCCGCTTCCCCACGCTACTTTGGCAATTGCACAACCTGACATGTCCCTGCGACATGCAAGGGAAACCATCATTACCTGTGATCGTGGGAGACGCCGGTTGGCCTTCTCTTGCTATAAATCGGGAGGGGGCGGAGCCCCCGTTGCCCATCTCTTCCTTGCTTGCTTCCTCCTTCTTGCTCCATTGCTTGTAGTGCATCCGATGGCGCCTCAAACGAAGTTCTCTGCCGCCGAGAAGGTCAAAGCCCCACGCGAGGGCCCTGGTTCCCCGGTGCCCAAGCGCAATCGCGGCTGCCCACGCAAGCACGCTGCGACCCCCGCCGTGGCCCAATGTCGAGGCGGTGCCACGACATGCGGAGGTGGTCGTCCCAACCGTGGCGGTCTAGTCGACAGGGGGAGGTGCGCGATGGTGGCGAGGCCTCCCCGCCCGCGCTTCCATTCAGCGGAGGCGTCGCCGGAGTTTGTTGTTTGGTCAGAAAACCCGGCCCACAACTGGCTCCAGCTTCCGTGCTTCTTTGTCGCTGAGCTGCCGGCCCTTGATCCAGGGGGGCTCTGGTTGCAGGCGGATGGTTGCTGCAGCAAGGCCTCCTGGGTCGCGGTAGAGACTTCTGCCGCGGGAAACATAGCCCTGGCCCGTGGCTGGAAGACATTCGCCCATGCGCGTGGCCTGGGCAGGCGGTGCACGCTCCACTTCAAGTATGACGGCGGGTCGACCCTCTTCGTGAGGGTGTTCGGGGAAGATGGCCGCCGCGCCGGATGCTGCCCCGAGACTAACGACGGCGAGGAGGTGCTCGGCCTTGGCGACGGTCGTGACGAGGGTGAGGGCGAGCCTGCCCTCAGTGGCGACCGCCTCTCCTCCAGCTACGGTGGCTCTCCCTCCTGCGACAGCTCCAACAGCAGTGGCAACGATCAGCCGCCGCTTCGGCGCGCTCGCTTCAAAGGAGGCAGCGAGTCATTTTGTCGCCGCGCCTCCGTGAAGCGCGAGGAGGGGTCTGGCCAGGCTTGGGCATTGCTAAGGGCCTGCCCCCGCAGATTGTTGAAACGCCGCTTTGTTTGGTTTTTCCTTTCTTTCCCTGAACCAGAAAATGAAAGCAGTATGGGCCCAGAGGGGCGTGTATCAAACTATGGTTCTTGGTTAATGCAACGTGCGATTTATTCCCATGCCATGCTGTTATTTTGCGTAGAGATAACCTAACCTGGCGTGTTTGGGACGCCCCTTCCTTCACGAGATATCTGCGTTTGCTCAGGAACTGCAAGAATTTGTTAGGGGGTGTGCTAGAGGATTTTTCCGTTCACCCGAACCTTGACTTGGCGCTTTGCATCGCGGTACCCGAGGGGCATGGATTTAGCAGAGTTGCGCCAGCTTCCAGGCTCGAACGAGGGTGACTCGCGAGAAGGCAGAGAGAAGGAAAAACTCGCGAGGGCACCTGCCTAGCCCCCTCGCGAGGTACGCGAGAGAGAGATCACGGGTAAACCAGAGACGAAAAACGGGGTAAAAGGGGAAGGAACCAAATCAACAAGGAACGCCAAAGGTAAACTCGATTAAGGAAAAGAAAGCCAACTACGGAAAGCAAATGAAAAGCCGCGTCCGGCACCTAATCTAGTCTTCGAGTCTTCTCACCAGTGCGGAGCTAAGTGATGTCCACTAGGCGTGGGAGGGAGCCCTAGGTCCTGAGGCTGGCGCTCCTGAGACTCCGGGGCGTGTACAGCCCCAACTCATTATTACATGAGAGTGTCACAGGCGGTGATTCTTCACAGGCACCGGGCCTTGCTTCATAGGCACTGGGCCTTGCTTCACAGGCTCTGGGCCTTGCTTCACAGGCTCAGAGCCTTGCTTCTCAGGCTAAGGGCCTTGCTACTCAGGCTCTGGGCCCTGCTTCTAAGGCTCAGGGCCTTGCTTCTCAGGCTCTGGGCCTTCCTTCTCAGGCTCAGGGCCTTGCTTTTCAGGCTCTGGGCCTTGCTTCATGGGTAGAACTTCCGGAGGTGTTGGATGCTCCAGGCGTTTTGGATGGGTGTCCCCTCTTGTGTCTCGAAGCGCACGGCGCCAGGCCTGGCGATGTGAACGACCCTGAACAGGCGCTCCCACATGGGTGAGAGCTTGTGCAAGCCTTCCCTGAAGAGGACCCGCCTTAGGACCAGGTCACCTGTCTCGAGCGTCCTGGAGCGAACGTTGCGGCAGTGGTACCGCCGCAGCGCTTGCTTGTACTTTGCTGCCCTTAATGCAGCTTCGCGACGTCGTTCCTCCCCCAGCACGAGATCCATCTCCCGCATGGCGTCCTGCCGTGTTACGTCGAACGTCAGGACCCGTGCGGAGCGATGCCTGACCTCGTGAGGAAGGACTGCTTCAGCTCCGTAGATGAGGAAGAACAGAGTCTCGCCCGTTGGCTTGGTAGCGGTGGTGCGGATGGACCATAGCACGGACTGGAGCTTGTCGTACCAGCCCCTGCTGCAGGCCTCCAGCTTCTTCTTGAAGGTCCTGGTCTTGAGGCCCCTCGGAACCTCAGCGTTGGCGCGCTCGGCCTGACCATTGCTCCTGGGGTGGGCTACCGAAGCGTAGCAGATCTGTGTTCCAAGGTTAGCACAATAGGTTTTAAAGAGGTTACTAGTGAACTGTGAGCCATTATCTGTGATGATGCGGTTGGGGACCCCGAAGCGGCTCACGAGGACCATGATGAACTTGACAGTAGAGCCGGCTGGAATGGTTCGGACGGCTTCCACCTCTGCCCACTTAGTGAACTTATCGATGGCGACGTAGAGATAGCGGTAGCCCCTAGCGCTCACGGGAACGGGCCTAGGATGCCCAGCCCCCAGACTGCGAACGTCCACGTGAGCGGGATGGTTTGGAGTCCCTGAGCAGGCTGATGGATTTGCTTGGTGTGGAATTGGCAAGCTTCACAGGACTTCACCAGCTCAGCTGCATCGTTAAGTGATGTAGGCCAATAGAATCTGCTGCGAAAGGCCTTGCTGACGAGGGTCCATGATGACTAGTGAAAGTGCAACTATCCCTAGGTGGTTTTGGTAATTCATAACAACATATAGCTCATTGAGCTAATGCTATTCCAAGATGATTATTTCAGGAAAGCTCAATGATTGGCATGGCATGGATGTGAAAGTGGAACCCTCAAAATGCTAAGGACAAAGGATTGGCTCAAGCTCAAAAGCTCAAGACTCTTCATTTTATATTTTAGTGATCCAAGATCACAATGAGTCTTTAGGAAAAGCCAATACTATCAAGGAGGGATGAGGTGTTGCTTAATGAGCCTCTTGCTTCATGTGCTTAATGATGTGCTCCAAAAACCCTCAACTACTTTCCCATATCCACATATGACCTAAACCCTAAGACAAACTCGGTCATACCGATTCTTTCTATCCGACGCCACCGAGTTTCACATGTCATAAGCCACTGCCAAACCCTAGCAAATCGGTTCTACCGATAGGGATCTCGGTCTCACCGAGATGGGATTGCAAACTCTATGTTTCCCTTTCGTAACTTTTCGGTCTCACCGAAAGAGCGGATCGGTCCCACCGAGATTGCAATATAAATTCAGTGTTTCCTTTTTGTAACTTTTCGGTCTCACCGAAAGAGCAAATCGGTCCCACCGAGTTTGCCTGACCAACTCTCTGGTTAGCTAATTACCAAATTCGGTCTCACCGAGTTTGTGTAATCGGTCTCACCGAGATTACGTTATGCCCAAACTCTAACCATATCGGTCCTACCGAGTTGCATGTCAGTCCCACCGAAAATCTCTAACGGTCACTAGGTTTACCTTTTCGGTCCGACCGAGTTTGTTGATTCGGTCCCACCGAGATTGGAAAACTGTGTGTAACGGTTGGATTTTGTGTGGAGGCTATATATACCCCTCCACCTCCTCTTCATTCGTGGAGAGAGCCATCAGAACACATACACAATTCCAACTCATATGTTCTGAGAGAGAACCACCTACTGATGTGTTGAGACCAAGATATTCCATTCCTACCATATGAATCTTGATCTCTAGCCATCCCCAAGTTGCTTTCCACTCAAATCTTCTTTCCACCAGATCCAAATCCTATGAGAGAGAGTTGAGTGTTGGGGAGACTATCATTTGAAGCACAAGAGCAAGGAGTTCATTACCTACACACCATTTGTTACTTCTTGGAGAGTGGTGTCTCCTAGATTGGCTAGGTGTCACTTGGGAGCCTCCGACAAGATTGTGGAGTTGAACCAAGGAGTTTGTAAGGGCAAGGAGATCGCCTACTTCATGAAGATCTACCGCTAGTGAGGCAAGTCCTTTGTGGGTGATGGCCATGGTGGGTTAGACAAGGTTGCTTCTTCGTGGACCCTTTGTGGGTGGTTGCTTCTTCGTGGACCCTTCGTGGGTGGAGCCCTCCATGGACTCGCGCAACCGTTACCGTTCGTGGGTGGAGCCCTTCGTGGACTCGCGCAACCGTTACCCTTTGTGGGTTGAAGTCTCCATCAACGTGGATGTAGGATAGCACCACCTATCCAAACCACGGGAAAAACATCCGTGTATCCAATTGCGTTTGAATTCTCCAAACCCTTCCCTTTACATTCTTGCAAGTTGCATGCTTTACTTTCCGCTGCCAATATACTCTTTGCATGCTTGCTTGAATTTTGTGATGATTGCTTGACTTGTCCTACAATAGCTAAAATCTGCCAAGAACTAAAATTGGGTTAAGTTTTTATTTGGTCAAGTAGTCTAATCACCCCCCTCTAGACATACTTTCGATCCTACAATTGGTATCAGAGCTTTGGTCTCCATTTGCTTTGATCTCCATAGCATTTGGTGGTCATAGCCTTGGTTTCACAACCTAGGAGAGTATGGCGTCTAGCGAGGGAAATTATCACCGTAGAGGTCCTTAGTTTGATGGTACTAATTTTGCTAGTTGGAAGCATAAAATGAAAATGCATATTCTTGGACATAACCCCGCCGTTTGGGCTATTGTGTGTGTTGGTTTGCAAGGTGACTTATTTGATGGGAAAGAACCAAACCGTGAAGCTACCGCGGATGAGTTGAAGATGTTGCAATACAATGCTCAAGCTTGTGATATTCTCTTCAACGGATTGTGCCCCGAAGAATTCAACAAAATCAGCCGTCTTGAGAATGCAAAGGAAATTTGGGACACTTCGATTGATATGCACGAAGGTACCGACTCCGTCAAGGTATCCAAGTTGGATGTGCTTCAAAGTCAACTTGACAAGTTCAAAATGAAGGATGGTGAAGGTGTCGCTGAAATGTACTCTAGGCTTGCTCTCATCACAAATGAGATTGCCGGCTTAGGAAGCGAAGACATGACCGATAGATTCATCATCATGAAGATTCTAAGAGCCTTGGATGGAAAATATGATACCGTGTGCACATTGATCCAAATGATGCCCAATTACAAAGATCTCAAGCCAATGGAGGTGATTGGAAGAATTGTTGCTCATGAGATGTCACTTAAGGATAAAGAGGAACTTCACAACAAATCAAGTGGTTCCTACAAAGCCTCATGTGAAGCCCCTACATCATCAAGTGAGAAACAAAACTTCAATGAAGAATTGAGCTTAATGGTGAAGAACTTAAACAAGTTCTACAAGAGTAGAAGCAAAGATAGAAGCTTCAAGTCAAGGTCCTACAATGACAAAAGATATTCTAGTCGAGAGCGAAACTGCTACAGTTGCGGAAGACCCGGACACTATTTCAATGAGTGTACGGCTCCCTACAAGAGAAGAGAAGATTCTCCAAAAAGAAGAAGCAAAGAATCACCACCAAGAGAGAGAAGGAGTAGAGATGATCGTTATGAACGAAGATACTCACGGAGAAGCAAGGATTCGGAAAGGAAGGAAAAATCATCAAGGAGCTACACAAAACGAAGACATCAAGCTCATGTTGGTGAATGGGTATCCGGCTCCGACTCCGACAGCCACTCCGAGAGAAGGTATCACTCCGACTCCGAAGATACTCAAGATGAAGGTGTTGCCGGTCTAGCACTTGTGTCAACCAACTCCTATGACATATTTGACTCACCAAATGAAGGAATTGGAAGATGCTTCATGGCCAAAGGTCCTAAAGTAACACACCCCGAGTATGTTGATTTCAATAGTGATGAAGATGACTTGTTAGGTGATGATTTGCTTGTTGACAACTCTAGTGATGAATACTATGATGAAACGTCAATTAATCATGCTAATCAAGATAAAACGAATGACAATGATAAGGAGAAGATTGAGGCTCTAACTAAAGAACTAAACACTCTTAAGTTAGCTCATGAAACTATCTTCCATGATCATCGAGAACTTTTAAGAGCTCATAAGAAATTACGCTTTGAAAAGCTCAATCTTGAGAAAGAGCATGAGTTCTTAAAAGCAATCAATGATGATATCCGCAAGAAAAGCTCATCTTACATTGCCAAGCGTTTACTCTTATGCACTTACATGCCTCAAGTCAAGTCTAGTAACAAGAACAAGAAAGATTCTTCCTCTAGCAGTAACAATGATCATGCTAAATCCAATATTGTTGCTTCTAGTAGTTCTCTTGATTCCACTAATGATTCTCTTAGCCAAGTTACACTTGAGCAAGAAAATAGCTTATTGAAGGTAATTATAGAGAAAGGAGTGTACAAGAGCCTTGCCGGGAGTAAGCAATTCGAGGAAATTGTGCGCAAGCAAGGAATGCACCGGAAGAATCAAGGTGTTGGTTTTGAACGAAAGTTCAATGCCAATGGAGTTGAGTGGGAAGAAGATCAATACCCCAAGACAAAGTTTGTTCCTCAACAAGAGAAGTATGATACTTCTTTCAAGGGGACACAAGCTCAAGATGATCTTCCACCACAAGACTACAAGCAAAAAGGCAAGGACAAGCTTCAAGAGGAAATTGATGCATTTGAAGAAGCTCCTAAGACCTTAGTCAAGTGGATTCCCAAGACTACTTCAAGTTCCACTTCATCAAGTACGACTACAACTCCAAGGATTCCCATCAAGATGATGTGGATCCAAAAGAAGAAGAACTAGAGAGTTCTTGAGGGTGACTCCGCCAACATACTTCACTCCTATCATCTTGGCAAGAACAAGTGCAATCAACTTCCACATCTTGCACTAGTTCAAGGAGTCACAAACCCTCTTGTTGGTAAGACAAGGGACAAGGTAACCTAAAATTTTTCATGGACATCATCTTGTGTGTGCATCACTCTATGTCTATGGATATCCTTGTTTGTTCCTTGTGGGACTAACCCATGTAGGTATTGAAAGTGCAATTCACTCAAATGGATAGCTCCAAGTGATCTACATCAACATTGAGCATCCACATCTTCAACATCTACATGAAGTCATCATCGACAAAACCCGAGGTTAGTTCATCCCTCTAAGGGGGGATATCACATCTAGGGGGAGCTTTACTCTAAGACTTGAGCTAAAGCAACTCTAAAGATGTGAACACAACAATGCTTTATGTAAAAGTGGTAACCCCACTTGAGCTTAAACGTTGAGTATGACCTATGATCAAGTGTTCTCACTTGACTCGTAAGTCAATATACTCATATATAGATGACCTTGTCATCGCAAATTGCTTGATAGATGCTAGAATTGGTTGTGCATGTCTTGTCACATATTTCATTTGCCATCTTATTGTGTGAGCATGCTGGTTGCATATTTTACTCATTCGAGGACATCCACTTGTTGTTTTGATTGTTTGGTTTTATTTCCTTTTGCCAAGTGGATGGACAAGAATGCCTAAGAACCTCCTCTAGCTATCTATGCTTTTCTCGTCTCAAACTCTATTCATGCTACATCAAAAAATTTGATCAAGTCAGATTCGAACCACTCTGTGTGAGGAGCGCTCGGAGTCCCCGATTCGTCATAGACTTAAACTTCCAAAACCTCTTTATGATTCTCGGTCTGACTGATACCCCACTTTCGGTCCTACCGAGATCATTAAGTTGATCTAGGTTTTCGATCTGGGTGCAACCGATTTGAACCTTTCGGTCACACCGAATTTCAGTAACTGCTTGCAGTTATGAATCTCGGTGCCACCGAGTTGTTCCACTCGGTCACACTGACAGGGTCGGGCTATATATAGTCACGGGCAAAAATTTGGAAATTTCTCTGAAACCCTTCGCCCGCGCGATAACCTGCTCTGCCAACGTGGTCTCCGGATCGTCTTCTCGCCGCCAGCTGCCTCCAGTCGCTGGTCTCCATCACCGTCAATAGAATTCTACCCCGCCATTGCCGCCGTAGCGAGTCTCCGCTGAACTAGGGTATGGACTCGATCACAGTGCTATTCCCCGTCCGATTCCTAGCACATTGTGTTCTTAATGATTTTTGCCACGATTGAAACACTCCTATCCAGTCAATGCGCTCGTAGATTAGGTTTGATTCGAAAATTTTAGGGTTAGGTTTCCGCCGAAACCATCTCGGACCCACCGAGTTGAAAAACTCGGTCCCACCGATTTGGCTCATGCCATTGCACAAGTGAGACTCGGTCTGACCGAGAATTACTTATCGGTGTGACCGATTTTGGAACTTTGTGAAACCCTAGCAGTCTCGGTGCCACCGAACTGTGACTCGGTCTGACCGAGTTCAGTAGTTTAGGTGCCAAAACTGCTTCGGTATCACCGAGTTTAAAAATCGGTAGATCTGAGATGATTTCAGTGGGAAACTAAAACTAAGTTTTTGGATCATTCTTTTGCAAAAATCTCTGCATTTTGTGATGCTCATCTATTCTACCTTATCTATAAACTATTCACAGGGTCAGCAGACAGCTTGTTCATTATGTCAGATCAGAGTGATAGCCAGAATGTGTCAGAACAGCAAGTGCAGATGAGTGAGGGCACTAGTCCCTCAAGTTCTTCAGATGATGGCAGCAGAAGTACTCCTAGCAATTTGCCAAAAGCTGCCACCAGACAGAGGAAGAAGAGAACTTCAGATTCTGAGGATGAAGATTATGTGGCAGAGGAAGAGGAAGCCACATCAAAGAGAGTTGAGCCAGCACAGGGCACAAAGCCAGGCTTAAAGATCAAAAGGCCAGCAGGCAGGCAGCCTATGCCAAAGGCCAGAGCTTCAACCAAGATTTCTGAGAAGCCCACTCCCATAGAGCCAGTTGCTGCTGAAGGCAAGAAAAGGAAGGAAAGGGTCAAGAATACCGTAGCCAGAGTTCTTGGAAAGGCTTCCATCATGGAAGAAGAGGAAGAAGAAGAGGTTGCTGCACCAGCACCTAAGGCACCCAAGCTAATGGGTGATTCTATCAAATCAGGGGTTACTGCATCTAAGCCCAAGGAAGCACCCAAGGCTGCATCAAAGGTCAAGACAGCACCAAAGAGGAATACAAGAAGCATCCCAGCTGCTGAGAAGAACAAGGCCCCAGTGCCTGAGACTGTTGTTGAAGAAGATGAGGAAGAGCAAGTACTCAGAAAACTCAAGCCCAAGATCCCAGACCACAACGATGCTCATCCTGTGGCTGAGGACATGAAGCTCGGGAGAGATTCAGGGCTCCGGAAGTGGAGAGAAGCAGACTCGTATGCTTCAAGGAGGAGGACTGCTGTTGACTACAGATTTCAATCCAAGGAACAGCAGGACTTCTATGAGACAGTGCTGCTTGATAAGAAGCCAATAGTCTGTGATATGAGATGGGTTGACTGGCAGTACATCAAGGACAACGAAGAGCATTACCCTGGAGTGCAGGACAGCTTGAAGGCATGTGGAGTAGAGGACTTTGTTGGGCAGAAGCTCACAAAGTGGAACGAGGAACTCATCATGCAGTTCTACTCCACAGCCCATTTTTATCCAGATGGCAGGATTGTATGGATGTCAGAAGGTACGAGGTACCAGTCTACAGTTGCTGAATGGGCTCAGCTGATCAATGCCCCAGAAGAGCAAGCAGATGACTTGGACATTTATGCCAAGAAGAAGATGGACCACAACTCTATTTCCAACATGTACAAGGAGATTCCAAATGAAGCACTTGACACTTTCAAATTTGGCTCAGTGCATTATCTTCTGTCAGGGCTGCCAACTATTAACTGGATCCTTAGGCACACCTTATTACCCAAGTCAGGTGATCACAAGATGATCAGAGGCCATGCAATCAATTTGCTTCATGTATTTGATGTGCCTCAGAAATTCAAGGTCATGAGCCTAGAGATTCAGACTGCAGTGGAGCAGCTCCAAGATGACATGCAGGAGAGGAGAGGCAGGACTACAACTGATGCCTTTGCCAGAGTGCCACGAGGTCCGAGGTCGTCTGCAGTGCCTCAGCTCCAGCCATAGCACCAGCCCAAGCTGCTCCAGCGTCTACTTCAGCTCCAACTCCAGCGTCTACTTCAGCGTCTACAGAAGCCTTCGTCCTTGGAGTGCTCCGGACTCCACCACCACCTGAAGATCAAGCCTGAGTGTCGATCTAGCACTATGCATTTTCTAGGAACTTTTTGGTAACTTGTTGCCAAAGGGGGAGAAAAATGTATAGATCATAGGCTTCGAGAGAGAGAGTGTTGTTTTTTTTCTCTCTTTCTTTATTTGGTGGTTTTTTGAACTTTGTTTGCTTTTGAGTGCTTGAGATACTATGTCATTGCTCGTGAGACATTGATGATCATGTGTCTGATCATAAGCTACACTTAATGTTTGCTTAATTCTATTATCTTATCTATCTTATGTGATCATTCACTATTCTTGGTGATGAGTGCATGTATTTCATTCTTATCATTTTAAGCACTCCACCAAGATGTATGTGACATGGAAGAGTAACCCATGACTCTAACTCCTTGTGCATTTGCAATCCAAAGCAAATTTTAAATATGCACAAATTTAGTGGGAGCTCTTACTTATCACATACTTCTCAAAGCGACGATATATTTCATGCTTATTATCATTTGTCGAAGCTTTGATCTATATGTTGTCATGAATTACCAAAAAGGGGGAGATTGAAAGTGCAACTATCCCTAGGTGGTTTTGGTAATTCATAACAACATATAGCTCATTGAGCTAATGCAATTCCAAGATGACTATTTAAGGAAAGCTCAATGATTGGCATGGCATGGATGTGAAAGTGGAACCCTCAAAATGCTAAGGACAAAGGATTGGCTCAAGCTCAAAAGCTCAAGACTCTTCATTTTATATTTTAGTGATCCAAGATCACATTGAGTCTTTAGGAAAAGCCAATACTATCAAGGAGGGATGAGGTGTTGGTTAATGAGCCTCTTGCTTCATGTGCTTAATGATATGCTCCAAAAACCCTCAACTACTTTCCCATATCCACATATGACCTAAACCCTAAGCCAAACTCGGCCATACCGATTCTTTCTATCCGGCGCCACCGAGTTTCACTTGTCATAAGCCACTGCCAAACCCTAGCAAATCGGTTCTACCGATAGGGATCTCGGTCTCACCGAGATGGGATTGCAAACTCTCTGTTTCCCTTCTGTAACTTTTCGGTCTCACCGAAAGAGCGGATCGGTCCCACCGAGATTGCAATGTAAATTCAGTGTTTCCTTTTTGTAACTTTTTGGTCTCACCGAAGGAGCAAATCGGTCCCACCGAGTTTGCCTGAACAACTCTCTGGTTAGCTAATTACCAAATTCGGTCTCACGGAGTTTGTGTAATTGGTCTCACCGAGATTACGTTATGCCCAAACCCTAACCATATCGGTCCTACCGAGTTGCATGTCAGTCCCACCGAAAATCTCTAACGGTCACTAGGTTTACCTTTTTGGTCCGACCGAGTTTGTTGATTCGGTCTCATCGAGATTGGAAAACTGTGTGTAACGGTTGGATTTTGTGTGGAGGCTATATATACCCCTCCACCTCCTCTTCATTCGTGGAGAGACCCATCAGAACACATACACAATTCCAACTCATATGTTCTGAGAGAGAACCACCTACTCATGTGTTGAGACCAAGATATCCCATTCCTACCATATGAATCTTGATCTCTAGCCTTCCCCAAGTTGCTTTCCACTCAAATCTTCTTTCCACCAGATCCAAATCCTATGTGAGAGAGTTGAGTGTTGGGGAGACTATCATTTGAAGCACAAGAGCAAGGAGTTCATTACCTACACACCATTTGTTACTTCTTGGAGAGTGGTGTCTCCTAGATTGGCTAGGTGTCACTTGGGAGCCTCCGACAAGATTGCTTACACACCATTTGTAAGGGCAAGGAGATCGCCTACTTCGTGAAGATCTACCGTTATGGAGGCAAGTCTTTGTGGGCGATGGCCATGGTGGGATAGACAAGGTTGCTTCTTCGTGGACCCTTTGTGGGTGGTTTCTTCTTCATGGACACTTCGTGGGTGGAGCCCTCTGTGGACTCGCGCAACCGTTACCCTTTGTGGGTGGAGCCCTCTGTGGACTCACGCAACCGTTACCCTTTGTGGGTTGAAGTCTCCATCAACGTGGATGTAGGATAGCACCACCTATCCGAACCACGGGAAAAACATCCGTGTCTCCAATTGCGTTTGAATTCTCCAAACCCTTCCCTTTACATTCTTGCAAGTTGCATGCTTTACTTTCCGCTGCCAATATAATCAAAGCATGCTTGCTTGAATTGTGTGATGATTGCTTGACTTGTCCTACAATATAATCAAAGTTTTTATTTGGTCAAGTAGTCTAATCACCCCCTCTAGACATACTTTCGATCCTACAGTCCCCGCCGTGTATGTCAGTCAGCAGCTCCCTCCCTTGATTACTGGAGATGCAGCGCAGCATGACGTCGTTCGGTCGTTTCCTATACAACTCGCCGTCTTGAATGCAGTATGTCGTGGCCTGTCGGGACACGCGCTCCGCGTCCTCTTCTTTCTCCGGTAGTGTCCCATGCATCAGGTACTCCCTGAACTCCTTAGTCCAGCACTCCTCCTGGGGCTCGAGTGCCAAGAGCAGCCAAACTCCTGAGGTTGAGCCGCAATCTGGGGCTCTCGAGGCCGGGGGCTGAGGGAGCTCCTCCCGAGGCTGAGTTGTGCTTGAAAGAGGCAGTGTAGCTGACGGCTTGAAGAGCCGCTCTTCGAAGACGCTGGGCTCCTGTGGTTGTCGCTTGGATGCTCTCTTGGCGATGTCGTCGGCTTCCTTGTTGGTGCCCCGGGGCACGTGCTGCAGCTCCAAGCCTGTGAACTACTTTTCCATTTTGCGCATCTCAGCAAGGTAGGCCTCCATGTGCTCGTCCTTTTGCTCATACACTTTGTTGGAGAAGTTGACGAGGAGCTGCGAGTCGCCCTTGACGGTAAGGCGTCTCACCCACATAGCTGCCAAAGCCTTCAGGCCGGCTATGAGGCCCTCGTATTCTGCGATATTGTTAGAGACCTTCTCGCCATGCTAAAAGCAGAGTTGCACGGCGTAGCAAATCTTGTCCTTAGTGGGCGAGATGAGCACTGCTCCAGCCCCCGCGCCCTGGTGCGCAAAGGCGCCATCAAAATACATGACCCAGCCATCTGGCGCTTCACTTCCTAGGGAAGTGGATCGGTCTTCTCCTTCCTCAAGAGTCGGGGCATCTATCCATTCTGCCACAAAATCGGCAAGCGCGGCTCCCTTGATGACCCTAGTGGTGCTAAACTCCAGCTGAAATGCTTGCAGCTTGATGTTCCATTCAGCGACCCTTCCGGCTGAGTTTGGGCTCCTGAGTATCCTCTCCAACGGGTAAGACGAGACGACCTTGATGCGGTGCCCCTGGAAGTAGTGTCGTAGCTTGCGCGATGCCACCAAAAGTGTGAGTAGGAGCTTCTGCGCCATGGGGTAGTGCGCCCTCGCGTCCCGCAGTATAGTGCTGATGAAGTACACTGGGTGCTCGATGAGGGCTGATACATCGTTGAGTCTCGGGTCCCGCATAGATTGCGGCATATCCTGAGGTGATGGGTCTCCTGAGACCTGACCGCCCTCGGCAGCCTTCGCGATGTTGCTCTGCTGAGCTAGGTCTTCCGTCGTTGATGGCTTCACTGCACCTCTCTGGCCTAGTGATGTATCAGCTCTACCCTTATCATGACACTCTTCCCGAACCACCACCAACACCGCGCTGGCAGAGTACGAGGTGGCTGCAAGGTAGAGCAAGAGAGGCTCGAGAGGCCGTGGTGCCACCATCACCGGGGGGCTGGTGAGGTATTTCTTGAGGTCTTGGAATGTCTGGTCGGCCTCCGGGGTCCACTCGAAGGGGCATTTCTTCTTCATGAGCGTAAAGAAGGGCAAGGCGCGCTCGCCTAGCTTAGAGATGAAACGCCCTAACACGGTCACCCGTCCTGCCAGTTTTTGCATCTCCATGAGGGTCTGTGGTGGGCTCATGTCTTTGATGGCCTTGATCTTTTCCGGGTTCGCCTCGATCCCTCTGTGGGATACGAGAAACCCTAGAAACTTGCCGGATGGGACGCCAAACACACACTTTTCTGGGTTAAGCCTCAAGTTCACTTGGAGGAGGCTCTCGAAGGTCTCCTCCAAGTCTTGAATCAACATCCTTGCCTCGCGAGATTTAACCATGATGTCATCAACGTAGGCCTCTGTGTTCCTGCCGAGCTGCCGCCCCAAGGCGATGTGCATTAGCCGCTGAAAGGTTGTGCCCGCGTTGCGAAGGCCGAAAGGCATGCAGGTGTAGCAGTACACCCCACATGGTGTCAAGAAGGCTGTTTTCTCCACATCCTCCACCACCATCTTGATCTGATGGTATCCAGAGAACGCATCCAAGAAACACAGCAGGTCGCACTCGACGGTAGAGTCGACGATTTGATCGATGCGCGGTAGAGTCGACGCACATCCGTTCCTTCCCGCCTTTCTTCGGCACTACAACGGGGTTTGCCAGCCATTCGGGGTATCGAACTTCCCGAATTGTACCTGCCGCCTCCAGCTTGCATGTCTCTTGGACGATGAAGGCCTGCTTCTCAATGGACTGTCATCTTGCTCGCTGCTTCACGGGGCGTACGTTGGGGCACACCCTTAGAAGATGCTGGATTACCTCCCTCGGGACCCCTACCAGTTGATCGGGCTGCCACGCGAATATCTCCTTGTTCGCGGGCAAGAACCTCACCAAAGCTTCTTCTTACCCCGGGTTAAGGCCGATTCCTATGGTGAAGGTGGCTCCTAAAGACTCATCCTCGTTGACCGGCACCTGCTTGGTCTCTGCCTTGTCTTGGGTGAACAACTGCTTCTTCTTGGTGGGCGCGACCTCCTTGGCCTCCGGCGCACCGGCGTCGGCTGGCTGTGCTGCTGCCGCGGTCTTGAAGGCAAGCCTGAGCGCCATCACGGCCTCCTTAGCGTCCCCTTGGATGGTGAGGACGCCGTTGCTCCCTGGCATATTCATGAGGTTGTAGGCCAGGTGAGTTGCCGCCATGAACTGGGCAAGGGCCGGGTACCCGAGGATGGCATTGTACGGGTGTCGGATTTCGGGTTCCGGCAGACCCTTAAGGTTCAAACTCTGGGGTGCGCACGGAGATCTTTCCACTACCGACTCGCGCTTCTATGGCTCACAAGAAATCTAGGCTAGAAAGAAGAACACATAGTGGACACGAGGTTTATACTGGTTTGGGCCACCGATGTGGTGTAATACCCTACTCCAGTGTGTGGTGTGGTGGATTGCCTCAGGGGCTGATGATGAACAATACAGGGGGAAGAACGGCCTCGCGAGAGGTGTTCTTGAGCTGGTGTGGTATGTTCTACTTGGTCCGGATATTTCTCTCTTTCTTTCTCTCTGGACCTCTCCCTTCTTCTTTTTCCTCCTCCTGGGGCTAGTCCTACTTATAGAGGCCCTGGTCCTCTTCCCAAAATGTGAGCGGGAAGGGTGCCAACAATTGGCCATTTTGAAGGGGAACATCTAGTACAAGTTATCCTGACCAAAGGTGGTCTTTGGCTGCCAAAAGCACTGGTGATGACGCCGTCTTGGGCTCCGCGATGACCTCCATCCTGCTGCTCTGCTGGTCTTGATCTCGTAGCACCAGAATGGTAACCTTTGCCCGATGCCTTGGACTGTGCTTGTTCCCTTTGCACCGAAGGGGAAACAAGGACACTGCGCAGGCCGGTGCTCGCATGGCGCCCGCCTGATCTCGATCGTCAGGGCTTGCATCACGGGCTCCTCGCGAGGTGCCCCTGCCTTGATCTCTCCGCCTCCTCGCAAGCCTGCATGATGAGGCTGCTCCTGAGGAAGCTTCCTGTCGTCCGCCCCGCAGGGCTTGGCCCCTCGCGAGGGTCTTGAGTTTGAGCTGACGAAGCTGGGCCGCACTAGGCCCCCACTCGAGCCATGCCGCAGGCCGCAGGCAGGCAAGTCTGGGGACCCCCATTCCCAGAACACTGACAGTAACCCCTGGGCTAGAGGCACGCCCAGGCTGGGCCTAGCAGAGAAGCGAAGGGGCAAGCGTGAAGCACTGCGGGCCCCAATAGCCTGCGGCCTTGGGAGCCGCGCGGCGACAGATTGGTCGTGGGCGTATGCGCTTCCCCATGACGCCTCGGCAACCGCACGACTTGGCAAGTCCCTGCATGCAGAGAAATGGGTCATGATTACCTGCGATCGTGGTGGTCGGCGGTTGGCCTTATCCAGCTATAAGTACGGGACTGTGCGAGCCTCGTTAGCGTATCCCTTCCTGCTACTCCTTTTCTTCTTCTTGGCTACTCGCCATTCCCATGGCTCCGCCGAAGAGATTCTCGGCCACGGAGAAAGGAAAAGCTCGTCCGGCAGGGCCAGACTCCCCACCGACCAAGCGCGGTCGGGGCCGCCCTCGCAAGCACCCGGTGGTCCCTGTAATGGCTTCCCGTGGCCATGGAGGGGGTTCCCTGCGCGGTGGTGAGCGCCCGGTTGCCGATGGGAGGCACGCCGTGACCGCGAGGCCCCCTAGGCCGCGCTTTCGCTTGGCGGACGTGCTGCCGGAGTTCGTCGTTTGGTTGGCGGACCCGACCAGCACCTGGCTCAAGCTCCCCCATTTCTTCGTAGGTGAACTGCCGGCCGGCGCTCGGGGCGGCCTCTGGCTTCAGGCAGATGGTTGCTGCAGCAGGGCCTCCTGGGCTTCGCTGGAGGTCTCCGCTTCTGGGGATGCGGTCCTGACCCGCGGCTGGCAAACGTTTGCCCGTGCGCGCGGCCTGAGCCGGCGGTGCACCCTTCACTTCAAATTCGATGGCGATGCCACCCTCTACGTGAGGGTGTTCGGGGAAGACGGTCGCCGTGCTGGGTGCTGCCCTGAAGGTGATGACTGCGGCCGCCTGCCCAACCCCGGTGCTGACCAGGATGAAGACGACGACAGGCGTGTAGGCGGCGGCGCTTGGGGCTCGCCAAGCTTTGGCGACTCCTTCTCAGGCAGCAGTTCCTCTAGCGGTGGCCCCAACCAGCCCCTGCATCGTCGCGCCCGCCTGGGTGAAGGTAGCGGGTCAGCCCGCCATCGCGCCCCGGTGAAGCGAGAGGAGGGATCCACCTGAGCCCCTAGAGGCAGCTCGAGCTTTCGCCGCAAGTTGGTGCCGAGCAAGTCGTGCCCATTTTCTTTTTCTTCTTTCCCTATGCAGAAAAAGAAGGTAGTATAGGGCCCTACGGGGGCGTGTTAGAACTGTTGCTATTAATCATTGTGCTGCTTCCGCTATTTCTGCGTTATGTTTCCGCGCCGCATGCCCATGTGCGGGGATTATTTAGCTCAGTGGGGCTTGACGCGGTCCTCGCCTCCCGAGGCTGATGCCTCGCCGCGCGCTTCATGTCCTGCAAGGATTAGCAGGAGGAGTAGCCTTCGGTCTGGTTGCGAGGGCAATCGGTCCAGGTCCCCGCTCGTGTCGCAATGCCCGTGGGGCACAGACTGGGAGGGGTGCTCCCGTAGTGGACCCGGACATTAAAGCTTCAAACGATTGGGGCAGAAAACACTCGTGAGGGCGCCCGCGAACCTCCCTCGTGAGATTTGCGAGAGAAAACGAGGCAAGTGAGTGGTAAGAACAAAGAATCACAAGCCTGGGACGACAACAGCTCCAGTAAAACTTCAAATAGGAACAAGCAAGCCAACTATAGAAAGCAAATGAAAAAGCCGTGTCCGCACCTATTCTAGTCTTCGACATCTTCTCACCAGCGCGGAGCTAAGTGCTGCCACTAGGCGTGGGCGGGAGCCCCCGAGGCCCGAGGGCGGCACTCCGGAGACTCTGGGGCGTGTACAACCCCACTCATTATTACGTGAGAGTGTCATAGGCGGCGAGCTTCACAGGCATTGGCCTGCTTCACAGGCACCGGGCCTTTCCCAAAACACGGCAGCTTCACAGGCATTGTCCTTCTTCACAGGCACCGGGCCTTTCCCAAAATGAGGCAGCTTCACAGGCATTGGCCTTCTTCACAGGTACTGGGCCTTTCCATAGGCGCTAGGCCTCGCTCAGGGATAGAACCTCCGGAGATGTTGAATGTTCCACGCGTTCTGGATGGGTACCCCCTCCGGGGTCTCCAAGCGTGCGGAGCCAGGCCTAGAAACATGAACAACCTTGAATGGGACCTCCCACATGGGAGAGAGCTTGTGCAGCCCCTCCCTGTAGAGAATCCGTCTGAGCACGAGGTCCCCTACCTCAAGAGTTCTGGGGTGGATGTTGCGGCAGTGGTATCGCCGCAGCGCCTGTTGATACCTTGCCGCTCGTAGCACGGCTTCCCGACGGTGTTCCTCCCCAGCACGAGATCCGTCCCCCGCATGGTGTCCTGCTGCGTCTCGTCGAACGCCAGGACCCGCATGGAGCGACGCCTGACCTCGTGAGGGAGGACAGCTTCTGCTCCGTGGACGATGAAGAACGGGGTCTCGCGAGTCGGCTTGGCCGCGGTTGTGCGGATAGACCATAGCACGGACTAGAGCTCGTCGTACCAGCCCCTGCCGCAAGCCTCCAGCTTCTTCTTGAAGGTCCTGGCTTTGAGGCCCCTCAGGACCTCTGCTTTGGCTCGCTCGGCCTGGCCGTTGCTCCGGGGGTGCGCCACCGAGGCGTAGCATATCTGCGTTCCAAGGTTAGCACAGTACGTTTTGAAGAGATTACTGGTGAATTGCAAACCGTTGTCGGTAATGATGCGGTTAGTCATCCCAAACCAGCTCACGAGACCCTTGATAAACTTGACTGCGGAGCCTGCTGGGATGGTGCGGACAGCTTCAACCTCAGCCCACTTGGTGAAGTTGTCCACAGTGATGTAGAGGTAGCGATAGCCCCCTGGCGCCCGAGGAAACGGGCCCAGAATGTCTAGCCCCCAAACTGCGAACGGCCACGAGAGGGGTATAGTCTGTAGACCCCCCGCTAGCTGATGGATCTGCCTAGCGTGGAACTGGCAGGCCTCGCAAGCCTTCACCAGCTCAACGGCGTCGCTGAGTGCTGTGGGCCAGTAGAATCCACTACGGAACGCCTTGCCGACGAGGGTTCGCGACGATGAGTGGTGCCCACAGTCTCCGCCATGTATGTCCGCCAGCAGCTCCTTCCCTTGCTCTCTGGAGATGCAACGTAGGGACACGTCATTTGGTCGCTTCCGGTAGAGCTCCCCATCCTTGATGCAGTAAGCCGTGGCCTGCCGCGCTACACGCTCCGCCTCCTCCTCGCTCTCCGGCAGAGTCCCTTGCATCAAGTAGTTCTTGAGCTCTGCGATCCAACACCCTTCCTGAGGCTTTAACGCCAGGAGCAGGCGTGGCCCTGAAGCTGGGCCGCAGGCCGGAGCTCCCGAGGTAGGCGGCTGAGGGAGCTCCTCCCTTGGTTGCGCCGCGCTCGATAGTGATGGTGCAGGCCGAGGGTTTGAAGAGCCGCTCCTCAAAGACGCCAGGCTCCTGAGGCAACCGCCTGGATGCCCTCTTGGCAATGTCATCAGCCTCTTGATTGGTGCCGCGAGGCGCATGCTGCAACTCCAGCCCCCAGAACTGCTTCTCCATCTTGCGAACCTCAGCAAGGTAGGCTTCCATGTGCTCATCCTTTGGTTTGTATATCTTGTTGGAGAAGTTGACGAGGAGCTGCGAATCGCCCTTGATGATGAGGTGTGTCGGTGTCAAAACCGGCGGATCTCGGGTAGGGGGTCCCGAACTGTGTGTCTAGGCGGATGGTAACAGGAGGCAGGGGACACGAAGTTTTACCCAGGTTCGGGCCCTCTTGATGGAGGTAAAAACCTACGTCCTGCTTGATTAATATTGATGATATGGGTAGTACAAGAGTAGATCTACCACGAGATCAGAGAGGCTAAACCCTAGAAGCTAGCCTATGGTATGATTGTATGTTGTCCTACAGACTAAAACCCTCCGGTTTATATAGACACCCGAGGGGCTAGGGTTACATAAGGTCGGTTACAAAGGAGGAAATATACATATCCTTATTGCCTAGCTTGCCTTCCACGCCAAGTAGAGTCCCATCCGGACACGAGACGAAGTCGTCAATCTTGTATCTTCATCGTCCAGCAGTCCGGCCAAAGGATATAATCCGGCTGTCCGGAGACCCCCTAATCTAGGACTCCCTCAGTAGCCCCCGAACCAGGCTTCAATGACAATGAGTCCGGCACGCGGTGTCGTCTTCGGCATTGCAAGGCAGGCTCTTCTCCAAGTTTCAAGTGTTCGTAAGCAGTGTCCGGCTCCATAAATGTTGAACCTCTTGGGTTTTGTGCTCAATAAGGGCTATCTCCCACGCGTTGAATGAATACGAGGCGCCAGGGAGTTTTTACATTCGCCCCCCTAGCTAGATAAATAAATTGTCTATTAAAGGGACGGGGATTCTTAGATCCGATCCATATCATCCTCCCCCAGCGAGAATTCATCAGAGCACGCTTCGGAAAGATCCATTCCAGCATGGCCGACCTTCGCAGCTCCTCCTCCCGCCCCCGTAGCCCTAAGCCCGGTGATTGGGAGAGGTGTTCAGTCCCGCATAGTCGATTAGTCGAGCTGCAGACTAAGGGATTTCTCCCTCCGGCGTATATGGTGCCCGTTCGAGCCGGGCTCGCCACCTACAATGGCGGGGCGCAAGCGGAGCGCCTTCCTTATTTACTAAGGGGGCTCGGATTTCCAATTCATCCGTTCCTCCGTGGGCTCCTGGAGTTCTATGGCCTCCAATTACACAATCTCACCCCTGCCTCCCTTCTACATATCGCCGGCTATGTTGTTCTCTGCGAGTTGTTCCTGGGCTGCGAGGCTCACTTCGAGCTGTGGAAAAGGCTATTCTACCTTATCCCTCGCACATAGAGGGAATCACTTTATCAAGTAGGCGGAGCCGAAATATGGCGCATCGCCCATACCGGATACCTGTCCGGTACCCCGAAGAAGTCGTCCGAAGACTGGCCTTCAAAATGGTTTTATATGGAGGATGTCCCCCTTCCGGACCCTGTTCAGTGGGGTCTACCTAAGTTCAACAATGCTCCTCTAAAGAAGCGCCGAAGTTGGCGCCCACGGAGCCCCCAGGCGGAACACAACGGAGAAGTCCTCTATCTGATGAACCGGATCAAAGCACTGGCTCGATCAGGATTGACAATAATCGAAGTTATGTCGATTTGCATAATGCGGGGAGTGCAGCCACTTCAATATCGTGGGCACCCTTTGTGGTGTTATAACGGGGCAGATGACGCCACCCGCTGCGGGCGTAAGGGTCCAGACAATGTTGCCGCTCTAGCAAAGATTCTACCCGAACTGTTCAAGGGTGAGGAAGAGGAGTTCACCCGCATTAAGCCACGGGATGGATTCTCCATGTACAATCCTCCAAGCTAGGTAAGTTATATCTCCCTGCTCCCGTTTTTCCCGCATTCTTAGTCGTAAGTATTCACCTTTCCACTTTGCGGCAGGAACTGCAAAAATCCATAAAGGAGGTCAGCAGACCTTCTCCACAACCAGAGGACCCTGACCGGGCCCTCGACGCCGGACTTGAAGAAGATCCGGTTATCTCTGTGGAACTGATAGATCGACAGTTCTATCAGTTAAGCTGCGAAGATGCCCTAGTGGCCATTACGGCCGACTATCCCGGACTGCTCCCTGCATTGCAGGTAAGAAAAATCAAAAAGTCCCAACTCCAAAACTAGGATCCCCTTTTAGGCACTTCACCCACCATATACACATGGCACCTTTTACAGGGAAGGCATTCGGCACGCCCTGCCGAACCCGCAGCGGCTCGCCAACAAGAGGTGCCGAGGCCGGGTAGGCCGAAAAGGAAGGCGGTCAGGACAGAGACGCCAGCGCAAAGGTATAGGAAAAACCCCGCTCCGTGGTTGTCGTCTTTCTCAAAATGTAATGACGCCCGCGTTTCTTTAACAGAAAGAACGCTCGCCAGAATATGTCCAGTGATGCTGCCAATCAAGCTTCCACCAGTCGGGTGCTAGGACCGGACGTGGAGGCGGAAGGCGATATGGGGCAGGCGCCAGATAATCCCCCTACAGAGGATGCGGATAGATTATCCGCTACAAACTCAGAAGTGGAAAGCGCCATGAATCATAGGCGCCGCCGGGCCGTACTTCGCGACGCTTGTTTCTCACTAGAGGCGATTGACGCCTTCAATTCTGGAGAGGCGTACCTCCGTGCTGCTCAAGATGGTCTAGCCATATCCACGGATCAGTATGTAAAGGATGTACGAGTGTGTAAATCTGACGATTTATATGTATAAGTAGCCCCTGAGACTTGAAGCAGTTAGCAGAACTGATTTAAGGATCATCTTTAATGTGCAGGTTCTTACAGGGAAGAATACTAGGCTGTCCCAGGAGCTGGAGGAATGCAAGACCCAACTGGGGTCCGCTCTTGCCACATTGCAGCAACAGAAAAAGCCTCCCGCTGGTAACATTTACTTTAAAGAATGGTGGTTACCATATAGTGTGCGGCGTGTCTGCAGATCTAACAATTGATTTTGCAGATGAGTCCGGAGAAAGTCCGGGGGACCAGCATATTATGCGACAGCTAGAGGCTGGCAAACGTGTGCTGACTAAGGTTATGTTGGAGAAAAACAATCTCCATGACGCCAACATTAAGCTGAACGTGGAACTAAAAAATGTTCAGGGCCAGCTTGCGGACTCCGAGAAGGACAATAAGCGGCTTTGGCGCGGCATTTTCAGTAAGTGTTTGAACGAATCCTTTTTAAAAGAGTTCGGCGAAGAAGCTATCTAACAGTGTTATGTCTGTAGGTATGCTGATGGGTCATCCTGCGGAGGAAATGCCCGGGTCTGCGGGTGATCTACTGTCCGAGCTGTCACATCTGCACAAACAAGTTCGGCAGGTGATGCAGAGTGTTGCCCAGGCCTTGTGGCCATCCGTCTCCCTGCCAGAAGGCGTTGCAGAGCTTGCGGAGAAGCTGAAGGGAGCACGATAGCGCTTCCATTTATGCAAGATATCAGCCTACCGACAAGGTGCCAGAGAAGCCTGGGCCATGGTGAAGACACGGTATACCAAGGCAGACCCAAATCACAGGGCCGAGGTCGGACCTGTGGGGCCCGACGTAAAAGAGATCCCCATTAGCTTAGTTTATAGGCAAGTAGAATTAGCCGCAAAGTATTTGCAACAGGATTGTAAGTTGGACCACCTATTGGATGGTATAGAGGAGGAATTTAGTCAGTCCGCATGACTATGTAATTACAATGACATGTATAATGCCTTCTAGCCGGATTGTAGATCATTTGTCTTTGCGGACCTTTTCGCTTCAACCTCCGGGCCCGATAGTCTGAAGTGAATCCGAATACCCGCTCAGTTATATAAAACCGGGGTATGCGTGGAGACCAGGCGTAGGGGTCATTAGTGCTTTATCAGACAAGTGCCCAACTAGTTATGTTATATTACATGGGTAGTAAGAAACATCTTCCAGGGAGAATAGTTCCGTTAAGGGTTCCTTTCCCTGGGTAAGCATGCCCTAAAGTGCATGTCCAGACTGCGATAAGAAATGAAGAAAAGGCATCTGGGGGTAGATATAGACAGTAAATAAAAATCATCTTTTGTTCACCGACCGAATATTCCCTTAAGAACACTAGCTTTCGGCTTCACCCAGTCCGAGGTACACATCCGGCTGACCCGGTAGTAACAATCGCAGAGGTGCTCCCCTTATGCCCTAGCCGAATTAACGGGAACATAGGGCATAAATACAAGAGCCAGGCAACCCAGCTTGGCCAAAACTTAAGTCATATCGATGCATATAATGGTGAAAAAAGGTACATGCGGAAGTATAACACATGTGTTGGGCGTGAGGCCCAGATAAATAATTTAAGCTTCTGTGAAAGAAGCCCCCAGGTATGAAGAGTGCGGCTAGTGCATTTGTAATGTACAAGCGAGGCACAAGGTGACCCTTGAAGGCCTAGAGAAATAATTAGAGAAAGAAAGAAAGGGAAACAAGACAGATGATGTATATGCAGAAAATGGACACATGGAGGGGACTAACATAGAGTCCGGTGCTAGGCGTAGAATCTTCAGAGCCTGGCCGCGTTCCATGGGTTCGGCTCGAGTCGACTAGTCGATGCATCCCGCAGTCGGTACGCTCCACCGGTCAGAACTTGGTCAATAATGAAGGGACCTTCCCATTTGGGCTCGAGCTTGTTCTTTTTCTTATCCGACAGGCATAGAACTAGTTCGCCAACGTTATAAGTTTTGGCCCGTACTTCTCTGCTTTGGTATCTGCGGGCATGTTGCTGATAATATGTGGAACGGGCTTTGGCTATGTCGCGCTCCTCCTCCAAGGTGTCCAGACTGTCCTGCCGATCGAGCTCGGCTTCTCTTTCTTTGTACATGCGCACTCGAGGTGAGTCATGAATTATGACACAGGGCAAGACTGCCTCTGCACCGTACACCATAAAGAATGGTGTATATCCGGTACTATGATTCGGCATGGTCCGCAGCCCCCAGAGTATGGAGTCGAGCTCCTCTACCCAGTGTGTGTCAGACTCCGTTAAGGAACACACTAATTTGGGTTTAATGCCGCTCATTATAAGACCGTTTGCTCGCTCGACTAGACCATTGGTTTGTGGGTGTTAGACTGAAGCATAATCGAGCTTGATGCCCATTTTGCTGCACCAGAGTTTTACCTCGTCGGCCGTGAAGTTTGTGCCATTGTAAGTGATGATGCTGTGGGGGATGCCATAACGGTGTACAACCCCGTATATGAAGTCTATCACCGGTCCGGATTCGGCTGTTTTAACAGGTTTGGCCTCTATCCATTTGGTGAATTTATCCACCATGACCAGTAAGTATTTTTTCTTGTGGGTTCCCCCTTTAAGGGGTCCAACCATGTCAAGCCCCCAGAACGCAAAGGGCCATGTAATGGGGATTGTTTGGAGGGCGGTGGGTGGCATGTGACTTTGATTTGGAAAGAGCTGGCAACCGGCGCAACATTGGACCAAGTCATGTGCGTCTGCTTGGGCTGTTGGCCAATAGAATCCTGTGTGGAAGGCCTTGCTTACAAGTGCCCGGGCTGCAGCGTGATGACCGCCGAGTCCAGCGTGAATTTCTACCAAAAGATTCCGCCCTTCCTCTTCGAAGATGCACCTTTGAAGGACTCCGGTAGTGCTTTTTTTGTACAATTCTCCCTCGTGGACCCTGTAGGCCTTGGATCGCCGCACTATGCAGCGTGCCTCATTTTGGTCCTCCGGAATTTCCTGTCTAGTTAGGTAGGCCAGGAATGGTTCTGTCCATGGGGCAATAATGGCCATTATTATGTGGGCTGAAGGTGTTATTTCGGTGGCAGAGCCTCCGATTGTGTCAGAGTATTCGGTATCGGGCATTTTGGTCGGGTCCGGACTATTGTTACCGGTGTCTCCTTCCCATACTACGGATGGCTTGAACAGCCTTTCCAAAAATATGTTGGGGGGGACCGTATCGCGTTTTGCGCCGATGCGGGCGAGGACATCCGCCGCCTGATTGTTTTCCCAAGCCACATGGTGAAACTCGAGCCCCTCGAACCGAGCTGACATTTTTAGGATGGCGTTTCGATAGGCCGCCATTTTCTGATCCTTGGCGTCAAAGTCTCCATTTATTTGGGATATTGCAAGGTTTGAATCCCCACGCACCTCCAGGCGTTGAATGCCCATGGAGACTGCCATCTGAAGACCATGCAACAGAGCTTCGTATTCGGCTGCGTTGTTGGAGTATGTATACAATATTTGCAGTACGTACTGAACGGTATCCCCAGTTGGGGATGTCATGACGACGCCAGCCCCTAGTCCGGCCAGCATTTTGGAACCGTCGAAGTGCATGATCCAGTTGGAGTATGCGCCGTACTCTTCAGGGAGTTCGGCCTCCGTCCATTCTGTGACGAAGTCGGCCAATACTTGCGATTTGATGGCTCATCGGGGTTTGTATGTTATGTCGAACGGGAGGAGCTCAATGGCCCATTTGGCAATCCAGCCCGTAGCATCGCAGTTGTTTATAATATCATTAAGTGGCACTTCCGAGGCTACCGTAATCGAACACTCTTGAAAGTAGTGTCGTAGCTTCCAGGACGCCATGAATACCGCGTAGGCTATCTTTTGATAATGTGGGTACTGTGATTTGCATGGAGTAAGGACAGTGGATACATAGTATACCGGCTTTTGAAGAGGGAATTTATGTCCAGCAGCTTCTCGTTCGATGACGAGCACTGCGCTTACAACTTGATGTGTTGCCGCAATGTACAAGAGCATTGGTTCGCCAATGTTTGGCGCGGCCAGGATTGGGTTGGTTGCCAAAATGGCCTTCATTTCTTCCAATCCGACTGTGGCAGCGTCCGTCCACTCGAAGTGTTCGGTGCACCGAAGAAGGCGATAAAGGGGTAAAGCTTTTTCTCCTAAGCGGGAGATAAAGCGGCTTAGAGCCGCCATGCATCCAGTTAACTTCTGGATTTGTTTGAGGTATGTTGGTGTAGCCAACTGTGACAAAGCTCGGATTTTGGCTGGATTAGCTTCGATACCTCTACTGGAGACAATGAAACCCAGGAGCTTTCCGGCTGGTACGCCAAAAATGCATTTTCCCGGACTGAGCTTGATGTCGTATGTTCAGAGGTTGTCGAACGTGAGCCTCAAGTCGTCTATCAAAGAGTCGACGTGTTTGGTTTTAACAACCACATCGTCTACATATGCCTCTACTGTTTTGCCGATTTGTTTCTCCAGACATGTCTGAATCATGCGCTGATATGTTGCGTCGGCGTTCTTGAGCCCAAAAGGTATTGTGTTAAAACAGAAGGGACCGTATGGTGTGATGAATGCCGTTGCGGCTTGGTCGGACTCTGCCATCTTGATTTGGTGGTAACCGGAGTATGTGTCGAGGAAACACAATGACTCGTGTCCTGCGGTAGCATCAATGATTTGATCGATGCGTGGGAGGGGGAAGGGATCCTTTGGGCAAGCTTTATTGAGGTCTTTGAAATCGACACAAAGGCGCCAAGATTTGTCCTTCTTTGGTACCATCACCAGGTTTGCTAGCCAGTCCGGGTGTTTTATTTCTTTGATGAATCCGGCCTCCAATAACTTGGCTAGTTCCTCTCCCATGGCCTGTCTCTTATGTTCGGAGAAACGCCGAAGAGCTTGCTTGACCGGCTTGAATACCTTTAGGATATTGAGGCTATGCTCAGCCAGCCTGCGTGGGATTCCTGGCATGTCTGAGGGATGCCAGGCGAATATGTCCCAGTTCTCGCGCAGGAACTCTCGTAGTGTGGCGTCCACAGCGGGGCTTAGCTATGCCCCGATGGAGGCTGTTTTTGTAGGGTCCGTTGGGTGGACTTGGAATTTGACTGTTTCATCCGCTGGTTTAAAAGGGGTGGACTTGGATCTTTTGTCGAGTATCATGTCATCCCTGTCCACTTTGGAGCGTAGGGTGGTTAGTTCCTCAGCCGAGAGGGCTTCGGATAATGCTTCCAGGGCCAATGCGGATGTTTTGTTTTCGGCGCGGAGTGCTGTGTCCGGATCGCTGGCGAGAGTGATGATTCCGTTGGGCCCGGGCATTTTGAGCTGCATGTACCCGTAATGGGGTATGGCTTGGAAGATTGTGAATGCCTCCCGTCCTAAAAGAGCATGATAACCACTGCTGAACGGGGCCACTTGGAATGTAATTTCTTCGGACCTGTAATTATCCGCGTGCCGAATATGACATCTAGTGTGATTTTCCCAGCACAGCGTGCTTCCTGACTGGGGATGATTCCTCTAAAGGTTGTGCTACATTGTTCAATGTGGTTCCAGTCTATTTCCATCTTTTGAAGAGTTTCCTCATAGATGAGGTTTAATCCGCTGCCGCCGTCCATGAGTACTTTGGTGAGTCGAAAGCCGTCCACGATTGGACTGAGGACCAATGCGGCTGGTGCTCGGGCTGTTCGGAATTTAGGTTTGTCACTGGCAGATTTCGGCCATGCTGCGGAGTGTTCGCTTGCGTCTATTATTTGACGCGAAGGTCTCAAAGACCGTTAACACCGTATTGTTATCCACGGGATGGTGCTCTGTGGTATTTGGGAGAAGTAGATCCTCACCACTTTTGGCCACCTGCTGGAGTACCCAACATGCTCTAAGGCTGTGCGTTGGTGTTGGTATTGTATCCGCTGTACTATGAATTTTGCAGGGTCCGTTGAGCCATCCCTCCAGTATGGTTCCATACCCTGTAGAGGGTTTTTTTCTTTTTGGTAGTTGACCCGGGTGTATTTTGATAATGCACCCTTTTGCTTCGGACTGGGTTTGTATTCAGGGCCGGATTATCCCAAAAGTTTATTTCGGTTTTCCAGGCACTTTCCATCGCATAGTACTTTCGTACTATGGACGCCAAGTCAGCGAAGCGTGTTATCTCACAGCGATTTATGGCTTAAGGATTCCCTTGTCCATGCAATTATTGCAGAAAAATAGGATTGCGTCTTCCTCGCGACAGTCCTTAACCTTGTTCATCGCAAGGAGGAATCTGGCCCAATAGTGATGCACTGTTTCCTGGGGCTCTTGCCTGATGTGGGAATGATCGCTTATGTTTGGGTGGGTGGGTGGAATTAAATCCGAACCCTCACCTGATCTGGGATCCAGGGGCCGAGGAATTTCCAATTTTGGAAGTTCCGGTTCCGGGGTGTGACCCGATAATCCTGGCCCACTGCCTGACTCTAAGTTCAGGGATTGGATGTTGTCCTCTCGCGAACGGGTGTCCGGCTCAGAGAGCTCAGGAATCCGGACATAGTTGGTCCTCAAGATGGAGGAAAGGTCGCCACATTGTTCCTCCACCACTGCAATATGATGGGTGATCGGTCGAGAGTTAATCTCCCTTTGATCAGGTTTAAGCCCAATCCGATCATAGTCCGTAGCGACTCCCAAGGCGGCGATGTGATCTAAGAGCTCGTTTAAGGAGGCGAGCTCCATTGGATCCATCTGTTCGGCGACTGCCATTTTGACGTGGAGGTTGTTTTCGATGACCCGAGAAGTCATCATCGGCGCGGCGGCCGAACAGGCGGTCATGATGAAACCGCCTAGCCGGAGAGTTTGGCCGACAGCCAAAGCTCCCCCAACAGTAGTACCATCATTAAAGACAAGACGAGGCATCCTTCCTTCTGGCGATGGCACAGAGGAACTCTCAATGAAAGCACCAATGTCGGTGTCAAAACCGGCGGATCTCGGGTAGGGTGTCCCGAACTGTGCGTCCAGGCGGATGATAACAGGAGGCAGGGAACACGAAGTTTTACCCAGGTTCGGGCCCTCTTGATGGAGGTAAAACCCTACGTCCTGCTTGATTAATATTGATGATATGGGTAGTACAAGAGTAGATCTACCATGAGATCATAGAGGCTAAACCCTAGAAGCTAGCCTATGGTATGATTGTATGTTGTCCTACGGACTAAAACCCTCCGGTTTATATAGACACCGGAGGGGGCTAGGGTTACACAAGGTCGGTTACAAAGGAGGAAATATACATATCCGTATTGCCTAGCTTGCCTTCGACGCCAAGTACAGTTCCATCTGGACACGAGACAAAGTCTTCAATCTTGTATCTTCATAGTCCAGCAGTCCGGCCAAAGGATATAATCCAGCTGTCCGGAGACCCCCTAATCAAGGACTCCCTCAAGGCGCTTTACCACCAAGGTGATTGCGGCTTTCAAGCCTGTTATCAGGCCTTCGTACTCTGCTATGTTGTTGGAGACCTTTTCTCCGTGCTGTAAATAGAGTTGCACGGCGTAGTAGAGTTTGTCCTGAGTGGGGGATACGAGCATTGCGCCAGCTCACGCGCCGTGTCGGGAGAATGCCCCATCGAAGTACATTACCCAGCCTTCTGGTGCCTCACTTCCCAGGGAAAGTGATTGGTCCTCGCCTGCCTCGAGACCCGATGCTTCTGGCCATTCTGCCACGAAATCCGCAAGTGCGGCTCCCTTGATGACTCTGGTCGTACTGAATTCTAGCTGAAATGCCTGTATTTTGATGTTCCATTCAGCGACTCTTCCAGCTGAGTTGGGGCTCCTGAGTACCCTTTCCAAGGGGTATGCTGAGACGACTTTGATGGGATGGCCTTGGAAATAGTGTCGTAGCTTGCGTGAGGCCACTAATAGCGCGAGGAGGAGTTTTTGAGGCATGGGGTACCACGCCCTTGCGTCCCGTAGCACCGTGCTGACTGATACGTCTCCAATGTATCTATAATTTTTGATTGCTCCATGCTATATTATCTACTGTTTTGGGCAATATTGGGCTTTATTTTCCACTTTTATATTACTTTCGGGACTAACCTATTAACCGAAGGCCCAACCCAGATTTGCTGTTTTATGCCTATTTTAGTATTTTCAAGAAAAGGAATATCAGACGGAGTCGAAATGGAACGAAATCAACTGGAGAAGTTATTTTTGGAAGGAAACACACCTGATGGACTTGGACCCCACGTCAAGGAAGGAATGAGGTGCTCACGAGGGTGCCCCCCCTAGGGCGCACCCCCTGTCTCATGGGGACCTCATGGCTCCCCTGACGTACCTCCTGCACCCATATATACCTACGTGACCTAAAACTTCCAGAACGCAAGATAGATCGGGAGTTCCGCCGCCAGAAGCCTCCGTAGCCACCGAAAACCAATCTAGACCCGTTCCGGCACCCTGCCGGAGGGGGGGAATCCTTCTCCGGTGGCCATCTTCATCATCCCGGTGCTCTCCATGACGAGGAGGGAGTAGTTCTCCCTCGGGGCTGAGGGTATGTACCAGTAGCTATGTGTTTGATCTCTCTCTCTCTCATGTTCTTGAGATGGCACGATCTTGATGTATCGTGAGCTTCTATTATAGTTGGATCTTATGTTTCTCCTCCCCCTCTTCTCTCTTGTAATGAATTGAGTTTCCCCTTTGAAGTAATCTTATCGGATTGAGTCTTTAAAGATTTGAGAACACTTGATGTATGTCTTGCCGTGGATATCTGTGGTGACAATGGGATACCGCATGCCGCTTGATGTATGTTTTGGTGACCAACTTGCGGGTTCATGAACCTATGCATAGGGGTTGGCACACGTTTTCGTCGTGATTCTCCGGTAGAACTTTGGGGCACTCTTTGAGGTCCTTTGTGTTGGTTGAATAGATGAATTTGAGATTGTGTGATGCATATTGTATAATCATACCTATGGATACTTGAGGTGACATTGGAGTATCTAGGTGACATTAGAGTTTTGGTTGATTTGTATCTTAAGGTGTTATTATAGTACGAACTCTAGGGCTGTTTGTGACACTTATAGGAATAGCCCAACGGATTGATTGGAAAGAATAACTTTGAGGTGGTTTCGTACCCTACCATAATCTCTTCGTTCGTTCTCCGCTATTAGTGACTTTGGAGTGACTCTTTGTTGTATGTTGAGGGATAGTTATGTGATCCAATTATGTTAGTATTGTTGAGGGAACTTACACTAGCGAAAGTATGAACCCTAGGCCTTGTTTCCACACATTGCAATACTGTTTACGCTCACTTTCATCATTAGTTACCTTGCTGTTTTTATAATTTCAGATTACAAAAACTATTTTCTACTATCCATATTGCACTTGTATCACCATCTCTTCGCCGAACTAGTGCACCTATACAATTTACCATTGTATTGGGTGTGTTGGGGACACAAGAGACTCTTTGTTATTTGGTTGCAGGGTTGCTTGAGACTGACCATCTTCATCCTATGCCTCCTACGGATTGATAAACCTTAGATCATCCACTTGAGGGAAATTTGCTACTGTCCTACAAACCTCTGCACTTGGAGGCCCAACAACGTCTATAAGAAGAAGGTTGTGTAGTAGACATCAAGCTATTTTCTGGCGACGTTGCCGGGGAGGTTAGCGCTTGAAGGTATATCTTTAGATCTTGCAATCGAGTCTTTTAGTTTCTTGTTTAATCACTAGTTCAGTTTATAAAAGAAAACTACAAAAATGAGAATTGAGTTTGTCTCATACGCTTCACCTTTTTAATATCTTTTGTGAGTATGATGGAAAGGATAATTGTGCTCAAGTGCTAGAAGAAGAAATCTATAAAATGTTTGGCACTAAATATTTGAATGATGAGCATGATTGCAATGTTTTTAGTATGAATTCCTTGAATATCCATGATGCTAATGATATGCAAAGCCACAAGCTTGGGGAAGCTATGTTTGATGAAGATGATATTTTTTGGCCCCCAAGTTTTGATGAAAGCATGCCTCCTATTTATGATGATTATGTTGATGAAAGTGGTTTCGGAGAGGTCATGACTTCATTTAGTAATGATTCCACTATTCCGGAAGAGGTTCCAATTGATTATGAGAACAAAGTTGCTATCTATGATGATTATTGTGATGACTTGTATGCTATAAAGAATAATGATATCCATGAAACTTGTCATCATGATTTTAGTTTTCAATTGGATTATGCCTCACATGATAATTATTTTGTTGAGTTTGCTCCCACTATTATTCATGAGAAGAATCTTGCTTATGTGGAGAGTAGTAAAATTTCTATGCTTATAGATCATGAAAAGAATGCTTTAGCTACTGGTTATATTGTTGAATTCATTCATGATGCTACTGAAAATTATTATGAGGGAGGAACATATGCTTGTAGGAATTGCAATAATATCAAGTTTCCTCTCTATGTGCTTAAAATTTTGAAGTTATGCTTGTTTTACCTTCCTATGCAAGTTGATTATTGTTCCCACAAGTTGTTTGCTCACAAAATCCCTATGCATAGGAAGTATGTTAGACTTAAATGTGCTAGTCATATTCTTCATGATTCTCTATTTATGTTTCAATTCTTGTCCTTTATGTGAGCGTCATTGAAATCATCATGCCTAGCTAGGGGCATTAAACGATAGCGCTTCTTGGGAGGCAACCCAATTTTATTTTCGTTCGTTGCTTATTGTTCCTGTTTAGTAATAAATAATCCATCTAGCCTCTGTTTAGATGTGGTTTTATGTGTTTAATTAGTGTTTGTGCCAAGTAGAACCTTTGGGAAGACTTGGGGAAAGTCTTGTTGATCATGATGTCAAAAACAGAAACTTTAGCGCTCACGAGAATTGCTGCCATTTTTATTTTAAGAGTGATATTTAGTTAATTATTTTTGCATATGATTAATAGATAAATTACTCAGGTCCAGAAATTTATTTGAGAATTTTATGAGTTCCAGAAGTATACATTTGATCCAGATTACTACAGACTGTTCTGTTTTTGACAGATTCTGTTTTTCATGTGTTGTTTGCTTATTTTAATGAATCTATGGCTAGTAAAATAGTTTATAAACCATATAGAAGTTGGAATAAAGTAGGTTTAACACCAATATAAATAAAGAATGAGTTCATTACAGTACCTTGAAGTGGTGATTTATTTTCTTATACTAACGGTGCTTACGAGTTTTCTATTAAGTTTTGTGTTGTGAAGTTTTCAAGTTTTGGGTAAGGATTCGATGGACTATGGAATAAGGAGTGGCAAGATCCTAAGCTTGGGGATGCCGAAGGCACCCCAAGGTTATATTCAAGGATACCCAAGAGCCTAAGCTTGGGGATGCCCCGGAAGGCATCCCCTCTTTCATCTTCGTTCATCGGTAACTTTACTTGGAGCTATATTTTTATTCGCCACATGATATGTGTTTTGCTTGGAGCGTCAATTTACTTTGTTAGGATTTGCTTGCTGTTATTTATAACACTGTTTTGCATCTTTTATTTCAATAAAAGTGGCATTGATAGTCTTTACTATGCCTATGTTACAAGTCTTCATGTTGCTGTTTGAAAACAGAAAGTTTACCGCTGTTGCAATAATTCCCTAGAAAAGTCAGAATGTGATAAAATGTTGAAACCTTTTGCATATTAAGCTCTGATAAATTTACTACAGTGGGAATTTTCTTTCATAATTTTTGGAGCTAGGGAAGTGTGTATGTTGCAGCATTCTTTACAGACTATCCTGTTTAGGCAGATTGCTGTTATGTTTGCATATGTTTGCTTCTTTAATGATTCTATTTGAGGATAGGACTATTAAATATGCAGAGGCATTTAGTATGAAATGTTGAGTAATAATTTTAGTGACTTGCTACAGTATAATATGATAAGGTTTTGGCAATGGTTTATACTAACTTATCTCACGAGTCCTTGTTGAGTTTTGTGTGGATGAAGCTTTTGAGATTTAGGGAGACCGTGATATGAGAGGAATTAAGGAGACACAAAAGCAAAAGCTTGGGGATGCCCAAGGCACCCCAAGATAATATTTCAAGAAGTCTCAAGCATCTAAGCTTGGGGATCCCCCGGTTGGCATCCCACCTTTCTTCTTCAACAATTATCGGTTAGTATCGGTTGATCCTAAGTTTTTGCTTCTTCACATGATGTTTGCTATTCTTAGATGTCATTTTATTTTGCTTTGCTTGCTGTTTGAATAGAATACCAAGATCTGAAATTATTAAATGTTAGAGAGTCTTCACATAGTTGCATAATTATTCGACTACTCATTGATCTTCACTTATATCTTTCGGAGTAGTTTGTCGATGCTCTAGTGCTTCACTTATATCTTTAAGAGCATGGTGGTAGTTTTATTTTGAAGAAATAGATGAACTCTCATGCTTCACTTATATTATTTTGAGAGTCTTAAATATCATGGTAATTTGCTTAAAATCCTAATATGCTAGGTATTCAAGAATAATAAAATTCTCTTATGAGTGTGTTGAATACTATGAGAAGTTTGATACTTGATAATTGTTTTGAGATATGGAGATGGTGATATTAGAGTCATGCTAGTTGAGTGGTTATGAATTTGAGAAATACTTGTGTTGAAGTTTGTGATTCCCGTAGCATGCACGTATGGTGAACCGTTATGTGATGAAGTCGGAGCATGATTTATTTATTGATTGTCTTCCTTATGAGTGGCGGCCGGGGACGAGCGATGGTCTTTTCCTACCAATCTATCCCCCTAGGAGCATGCGCGTAGTACTTTGTTTCGATGACTAATAGATTTTTGCAATAAGTATGTGAGTTCTTTATGACTAATGTTGAGTCCATGGATTATACGCACTCTCACCCTTCCACCATTGCTAGCATCTCTAATACCGCGCACCTTTCGCTGGTATCATAAACCCACCATATACCTTCCTCAAAACAGCCACCATACCTACCTATTATGGCATTTCCATAGCCATTCCGAGATATATTGCCATGCAACTTTCCACCATTCCATTCATCATGACACATTCATCATTGTCATATTGCTTAGCATGATCATGTAGTTGACATAGTATTTGTGGCAAAGCCACCATTCATAATTCTTTCATACTTGTCACTCTTGATTCATTGCACATCCCGGTACACCGCCGGAGGCATTCATATAGAGTCATACTGTGTTCTAGTATCGAGTTGTAATCATTGAGTTGTAAATAAATAAAAGTGTGATAATCTTCATTTAATAGAGCATTGTCCCCAAAAAAAGTCCACATAAAAAAAGGCCAAATAAAAAAAGGGGGCAATGCTACTATCCTTTTTTCCACACTTGTGCTTCAAAGTAGCACCACGATATAGAGAGTCACATATATTGTGCTTCAAAGTAGCACCATGTTCTTCATATAGAGAGTCTCATATGTTGTCACTTTCATATACTAGTGGGAATTTTACATTATAGAACTTGGCTTGTATATTCCAATGATGGGCCTCCTCAAATGCCCTAGGTCTTCATGAGCAAGCAAGTTGGATGCACACCCACTAGTTTCTTTTGTTGAGCTTTCATACATTTATAGCTCTAGTGCATCCGTTTCATGGAAATCCCTACTCACTCACATTGATATCTATTGATGGGCATCTCCATAGCCCGTTGATATGCCTAGTTGATGTGAGACTATCTTCTCCCTTTTTGTCTTCTCCAGAACCACCATTCTATTCCACCTATAGTGCTATGTCCATGGCTCACGCTCATGTATTGCGTGAAGATTGAAAAAGTTTGAGAACATCAAAAGTATGAAACAATTGCTTGGCTTGTCATCAGCGTTGTGCATGATTTAAATATTTTGTGTGGTGAAGATGGAGCATAGCCAGACTATATGATTTTGTAGGGATAACTTTCTTTGGCCATGTTATTTTGAGAAGACATAATTGCTTAGTTAGTATGCTTGAAGTATTATTATTTTTTATGTCAATATTAAACTTTTGTCTTGAATCTTATGGATCTGAATATTCATATCACAAGTAAGAATAATTACATTGAAATTATGCCAACTAGCATTCCACATCAAAAATTATCTTTTTTATCATTTACCTACTCGAGGACGAGCAGGAATTAAGCTTGGGGATGCTTGATACGTCTCCAACGTATCTATAATTTTTGATTGCTCCATGCTATATTATCTACTATTTTGGGAAATATTGGGCTTTATTTTCCAATTTTATATTACTTTTGGGACTAACCTATTAACCGGAGGCCCAGCCCAGATTTGTTGTTTTATGCCTATTTCAGTATTTTGAAGAAAAGGAATATCAGACGGAGTCGAAACGGAACGAAATCAACTAGAGAAGTTATTTTTGGAAGGAAACACACCTGATGGACTTGGACCCCACGTCAAGGAATGAATGAGGTGCTCACGAGGGGGGGCGCCCCCCCCCTAGGGCGCGCCCCCTGTCTCGTGGGGCCCTCGTGGCTCCCCTGACGTACCTCCTGCACCCATATATACCTACGTGACCTAAAACTTCCAAAACGCAAGATAGATCGGGAGTTCTGCCGCCAAAAGCCTCCGTAGCCACCGAAAACCAATCTAGACCCGTTCCGGCACCCTGCCGGAGGGGGGGGAATCCTTCTCCGGTGGCCATCTTCATCATCCCGGTGCTCTCCATGATGAGGAGGGAGTAGTTCTCCCTCGGGGCTGAGGGTATGTACCAGTAGCTATGTGTTTGATCTCTCTCTCTCGTGTTCTTGAGATGGCATGATCTTGATGTATCGCGAACTTTGCTATTATAGTTGGATCTTATGTTTCTCCTCCCCCTCTTCTCTCTTGTAATGAATTGAGTTTCCCCTTTGAAGTAATCTTATCGGACTGAGTCTTTAAAGATATGACAACACTTGATGTATGTCTTGCCGTGGATATCTGTGGTGACAATGGGATACCGCGTGCCACTTGATGTATGTTTTGGTGACCAACTTGCAGGTTCATGAACCTATGCATAGGGTTTGACACACGTTTTCGTCGTGATTATCCGGTAGAACTTTGGGGCACTCTTTGAGGTCCTTTGTGTTGGTTGAATAGATGAATCTGAGATTGTGTGATGCATATCGTATAATCATACCCACGGATACTTGAGGTGACATTGGAGTATCTAGGTGACATTAGGGTTTTGGTTGATTTGTATCGTAAGGTGTTATTCTAGTACGAACTCTAGGGCTCTTTGTGACACTTACAGGAATAGCCAAACGGATTGATTGGAAAGAATAACTTTGAGGTGGTTTCGTACCCTACCATAATCTCTTCGTTCGTTCTCCGCTATTAGTGACTTTGGAGTGACTCTTTGTTGCATGTTGAGGGATAGTTATGTGATCCAATTATGTTAGTATTGTTGAGGGAACTTACACTAGCGAAAGTATGAACCCTAGGCCTTGTTTCCACACATTGCAATACCGTTTACGCTCACTTTTATCATTAGTTACCTTGCTGTTTTTATAATTTCAGATTACAAAAAGTATTTTCTACTATCCATATTGCACTTGTATCACCATCTCTTCGCCGAACTAGTGCACCTATAAAATTTACCATTGTATTGGGTGTGTTGGGGACACAAGAGACACTTTGTTCTTTGGTTGCAGGGTAGCTTGAGAGAGACCATCTTCATCCTACACCTCCTACAGATTGATAAACCTTAGGTCATCCACCTGAGGGAAATTTGCTACTGTCCTACAAACCTCTGCACTTGGAGGCCCAACAACGTCTACAAGAAGAAGGTTGTGTAGTAGACATCACTGACGAAGTACACGGGATGCTCGACGAGGTTGATGGTGTTGGAGCAGCTTGCATCCTCCAGAGGTCGAGGCGTCTCCTGAGATGGTGGAGCCCCTAGTGCTTGGTCGCTTGAAGAGGCCTCTCCTGCCCCGGGTGCGTTCTCCTGCTGCGGCTGTTCCACTTCGGCTGCGGTCATGGTCCTCGCAAGGCCCTCTTGGCTTTGCTTTGCTTCAGCCCGGACGGTGGCTGCGACCTTGGTCTGGCGCTCCTCCCTGACTGCCACCAGGGCTGCGCTAGCGGAGTAGGGGGTGGCCGCAAGGTAGAGCACCAGGGGCTCCCGTGGACGCGGATCTACCATCACTTGAGATCTTGGAATGCCTTGTCGGCCTCTTCAGTCCATTCGAAGGGGCCCTTCTTCTTCATCAACTTGAAGAAGGGCAGTGCTCGTTCCCCCAGCTTGGAGATGAAGCGCCCTAGCGCAATTACACGCCCATTGAGCTTCTCCATCTCTCTGAGGGTCCTTGGCGGGCTCATGTCTTCGACTGCTTTGACCTTCTCTGGGTTGGCCTCGATGCCCCTGTGGGACACGAGAAAACCCAGGAGCTTGCCCAATGGGACCCCAAACACGCACTTCTCCGGGTTGAACCGTAAGTCCACTTCGTTGAGGCTCGCAAAGGTTTCTTCCAGGTCTTGTATCAGGGTTTTTGCCTCCTGGGACTTCACCACAATGTCGTCGACGTAAGCTTCAGCGTTCCTCCCAAGCTGCTGGCCTAAGGCGATGTGCATCAATCAGCCGCTGAAAGGTTGCGCCTATGTTGCGCAATCCAAATGGCATGCACGTGTAGCAGTACACTCCACATGGGGTCAGGAAAGCCGTTTTTTCCACGTCTTCTACCGCCATCTTGATCTAGTGATATCCTGAGAAGGCATCTAGGAAGCACAATAGGTCACACTCTGCGGTAGAGTCAATTATCTGGTCAAAGCGAGGGAGCGGAAATGGATCCTATGGGCAGGCTTTGTTAAGGTTGGTGAAGTCGACACACATGCGTTCCTTTCCTCCCTTTTTCGGCACAACGGCCGGATTAGCAAGCCAATCTGGGTAATGGACCTCGCGGATAACTCCTGCCGCTTCTTGCTTCCGGGTCTCCTGAACGATGAAAGCTTGTTTCTGAGTGAACTGTCGCCTCGCCTTCTGCTTCACAGGGCGCACGTTGGGGCACACGTTAAGGTGATGCTCAATCACACCCCTCGGGACCCCTGCTAACTGATCTGGTTCCCATGCGAACACCTTCTTGTTCGCATGCAGGAACCTCACCAGGGCCTTCTCCAGCTCGGGCTCGAGGTTGGCTCCTATGGTGAAGGTAGCGTCAGTGGACCCGTCCTCGTCGACTGGTACCTGCTTGGTTTCCGCCTTGTCTTGGGTGAACAACTGCTTCTTTTTAGCCAGCGCAGCCCCCTTGGGCTCAAGGGCGTCGGTGCTGGTGGGCTGCACCACCGCGGCCGCCCTGAAGGCAAGCTTGAGCGCCTGCAGCGCATCCCTTGTGTCTCCTGACACGGTAAGGATGCCGCTGCTTTCGGGCATCTTCATGAGGTTGTACGCTAGGTGAGTTGCTGCCACGAACCGGGCCAAGGCCAGATAGCCAAGGATGGCGTTGTAGGGGAGGCTGATGGGGGCGATGTCGAAGTCGATCAGCTCTATGCGGAAGTTGTCGTGGGTGTCGAAGGTCACCGGGAGGCGGATCTGTCCCAAGGAGACAGTGGAACCGACTCCGACACCTAAGAAAGGCCTGCTAGGCAGAAGCTGGTCTAGCGATACATGGAGGAGGCTGAAGGCCTCCACCGAGAGCACGCTGAGGCCGGCACCGCCGTTGATGAGGGTCCTGGTGACGGCCACCTGGCAGATGGTGGTGGTGCACAGCATCGGGAGCACGCCCGAACCGATGGGGTTGATGGGGTGATCATCCGAGTCGAAGGTTAGATCGGCCTCGGGCGCCACCCAGCCCAGGGGGCCTTCTCGACGCTTGGAGGCAGTGCTGATCTGGCGGGTGAACGGTTTGACGTGGCGGCTCAAGGGTGGTGCCTGTGAGCCACCCAGGAGAGCTGTGACGACGGGCGGCATGGGTGCGGCATAACGGGCGAGGAAGAGGTCGTGCAGCTCCTCCCAGGAGGTCCCAGAAGCCGTCGACAGGTGGAGGAGCCATGCGCGTGGGTCACCGGCGAAGGCCATGGGGAACCAGTTGGCCATCACTCGGTCGTCGCCCCCAGCTTTGATTACGGCCTCCTCATACGCCGGCAGGAAAACCAGCGGATCCGTCGCACCGTTGTAGCGCGACGACGTCTCAGGCTTGAATTTGTGCGACCACGGCACCTGTCGCAAGGTGGGGGCCAAGGCTTGGAGCCCCCCGGCCCCAGTGCCGGCATCGGTTGCCGGAGCGGGCGGCACGTTGTCCGCCATGGGGGCGAAACACGATGTTGGTGGAGAGCGGGTCGTGGAGAGGGAGAACTCCGGCGCACCCCTACCTGGCGCGCCAAATGTCGGATTTCGGGTTCCCGAAGACCCTTATGGTTCGAACTCTGGGGTGCGCACGGAGATCTTTCCACTACCGATTCACGCTTCTATGGCTCGCAAGAAATCTAGGCTGGAAAGAAGAACACACAGAGGACACGAGGTTTATACTGGTTCGGGCCACCGATGTGGTGTAATACCCAGCTCCAGTGTGTGGTGTGGTGGATTGCCTCAGGGGCTGATGATGAACAATACAGGGGGAATAACGGCCTCGCGAGAGGTGTTCTTGAGCTGGTGTGGTATGTTCTACTTGGTCCGGATCTTTCTCTCTTTCTTTCTCTCTGGACCTCTCCCTTTTTCTTTTTCGTCCTCCGGGGGCTAGTCCTACTTATAGAGGCCCTGGTCCTCTTCCCAAAATGTGAGCGGGAAGGGCGCCAACAATTGGCCATTTTGAAGGGGAACATCTAGTACAAGTTATCCTGACCAAAGGTGGTCTTCGGCTGCCAAAAGCACTGGTGATGACGCCATCTTGGGCTCCGTGATGACCTCCGTCCTGCCGCTCTGCTGGTCTTGGTCTCGTTGCACCGGAATGGTAACCTTTGCCCGATGCCTTGGACTGTGCTTGTTCCCTTTGCACCGAAGGGGAAACAAGGACACTGCGCATGCTGGTGCCCGCCTGGCGCCTGCCTGATCTCGATCGTCATGGCTTGCGTCACGGGCTCCTCGCGAGGTGCCCCTGCCTTGATCTCTCCGCCTCCTCGCGAGCCTTCCTGATGAGGCTGCTCCTGAGGAAGCTTCCTGTCGTCCGCCCCGCAGGGCTTGGACCCTCGGGAGGGTCTTGAGTTTGAGCTGATGAAGCTGGGCCGCACTGGGCCCCCACTCGAGCCACGCCGCAGGCCGTAGGCAGGCAAGTCTGGGGACCCCCGTTCCCAGAATGCCGACAATGGGAGACCAATGTGGGCGATGTCGAAGTCCACCAGCTCGGTGCGATAGTTACCCCGCGTGCCAAAGGTGCTAGGGAGGCGGATCTGCCCCAAGGGTTGAGCAGCTCCACCACCCACCCCTGTGAAGGGCTTGCTGAGGTAGAGCCGTTCGAGCGGCACATGAAGAAAACTGAAAGCTTCCACGGAGAGCAGGTTGAGACCAGCGCCGCTGTCGATGAGCGTCTTGGTGACGACCACATTGTAGATGGTGGGCGTGCAGAGCATCAGAAGAATCCCTGAGCCGGCGGTGGAGTCGGGGTGGTCTTCTGAGTCAAAGGTGAGGTCGGCTTCCGGCGCGGCCCAACCCGGCGGAGCCCCAATCTGGCGGAAGAAAGTCTTGACGCGGCAATCTGAAGGAGGTGCTTGGGAGCCGCCCAGCAGTGCCGCGACTGCGTGGTGTGCCGGTGCCACGTAGCGCTCAGTGAAGAGGTCGCGGAGTTCCCGCCAGGACGTCATCATGGATCCCGGGAGGCCAAGCAGCCAGGCGCGCGGCTCGCCAGCGAGGGCCAGGGGGAACAAGTTTGCCATGATCTTGTCGTCACCTCCGGCTTCGAGGATGGCCTCCTCGTACACTAGCAGGAAGAGCATTGAGTCTGCCGCGTCATCGTAACGCGGCGGCATCTCCGGCCTGAACTTGACCGGCCACTGCACCCGCTGGAGAGCGGGGGCCAGGGCTCGGTTCCCAGACTCCCAACTGCTGGCGCCGGGCGAGGAGGTCGGTGGCGAGGTACCTGTCATGGGAGAGAGGTGCGGCGGTACGGGCGCTGGTTGATGGAGAAAAGCTCTGGCGCACTCCTCCTGGCGTGCCAAATGTCAGGGTATGGGGTCCCGGCAACCCTTAAGGTTCGAACACTGGGGTGTGCGCGAAGTATTTACCTTCAACCGATCTACGCTCTAGCTAGCTAGGATCTCGCGGACGAACTCGACGAACTCACAACACAGATGGACACAGGGTTTATACTGGTTCGGGCCACCGATGTGGTGTAATACCCTACTCCAGTCAGGTGGTGGTGGATTGCCTCTTGGGCTGATGATGAGCAATACAAGGGAAGAACGGCCTCCTGAGGTTGAGGCGTTCTTGAGCTTGGTGAGCTTGTGTGTGAGGGGGTGGTCTCTCTCAAGCTAAGATGAGATCGTCCCCTCTCTCTCACCAAGATTCGATCAATCCCTCTACTGTGGTGGCTAGTCCTATTTATACAGGCCCTGGTCCTCTTCCCAAATATCGAGCGGGAAGGGAGCCAACAATGGCAGGCTAATTTGAAGGGGGGCAGCTAGTACAAGCTATCCTGACAAAAGTAGTCTTCGCCTGCACAAAGTTCTGGTGGTGATGCTGTTCTGAGCTCCACGATGAACTCCGTCTTGCAGTCCTTGGTCTTGGTCTTGTTGCACCGAAATGGCAACCTTTGCCTGATGCCTCGGTACTCCGCGGCTGCACTTGCCCCCTTTGCACCAAAGAGGAAACAAGGACGCTGTGCGCAATGGCACCCAAATGGCGCCCGCCTGGTGTCGATCGTCACGGCTCACGTCACGAGAGCCTTGTGAGGTTCGCCTCACATTGATATCTCCACCCCTCGCGAGCCTGCCTAGCTAGGCCACTCCGGAGGAGGTCTGGCGTCGTCCGCCTCGTGAGGCTTGGCCCCTCGCGAGGGTCTTGGGTGCTTTGTTGGCGAAGATGGGCCGCTCGGCCTGCTGGCTCAGCCACGCCGCGGGCTGCAGGCAGGCAAGTCTGGGGACCCCTGTTCCTAGAACGCCGACAACTATGTGTTTGATCTCTCTCTCTCTCTCTCGTGTTCTTGATTTGGCACGATCTTGATGTATCACGAGCTTTGCTATTATAGTTGGATCTTATGTTTCTGCTCCCCCTCTACTCTCTTGTAATGGATTGAGTTTCCCCTTTGAAGTTATCTTATCGGATTGAGTCTTTAAAGATTTGAGAATACTTGATGTATGTCTTGCCGTCCATATCTATGGTGACAATGGGATATCACGTGATTCACTTGATGTATGTTTTGGTGACCAACTTGCGGATTCCTCCCATGAACTTATGCATAGGGGTTGGCACACGTTTTCGTCGTGATTCTACGGTAGAGACTTTGGGGCACTCTTTGAGGTTCTATGTGTTGGTTGAATAGATGAATCTGAGATTGTGTGATGCATAACGTATAATCATACCCGCGGATACTTGAGGTGACATTGGAGTATCTAGGTGACATTAGGGTTTTGTTTTATTTGTGTCTTAAGGTGTTATTCTAGTTTGAACTCTATTGCTATTTGTGACACTTATAGGAATAGCCCAACGGATAGATTGGAAAGAATAACTTTGAGGTGGTTTCGTACCCTACCATAATCTCTTCGTTTGTTCTCCGCTATTAGTGACTTTGGAGTGACTCTTTGTTGCATCTTGAGGGATAGTTATGTGATCCAGTTATGTTATTAGTGTTGAGAGAACTTGCACTAGTGAAAGTATAAATCCTAGGCCTTTTTTCCTAGCATTGCAATACCGTTTACGCTCACTTTTATCATTAGTTACCTTGCTGTTTTTATAATTTCAGATTACAAATTCTCATATCTACCATCCATATACCACTTGTATCACCATCTCTTCGCCGAACTAGTGCACCTATACAATTTACCATTGTATTGGGTGTGTTGGGGATACAAGAGACTCTTTGTTATTTGGTTGCAGGGTTGCTTGAGAGAGACCATCTTCATCCTACGCCTCCTACGGATTGATAAACCTTAGGTCATCCACTTGAGGGAAATTTGCTACTGTCCTACAGACCTCTGCACTTGGAGGCCCAACAACGTCTATAAGAAGAAGGTTGTGTAGTAGACATCAGAGCTGGTCCGGGCCAAGGAGCAGGCCCGGTGCAGTAATGCGGCTGCCGAAAAGGCATCGGCTGAGTTAAAGGCCGAACGAGGTGCTCGGCGTCAAGACGAGGAGAAGATACCCACAATGGCGCTCGAACTAAAAAATGGTGCTAGCCGCTGTGTCCTCCTTGAGAACGAGAATGAAGCCAAAATGGCTGAAGTTGACAAGGACTTATGAGAGGCGAGGGAAGCGCGGTCTGAATCCAGAGCCGCCCGTGAGGAGATCCGGCAAGCTAGGGAGATTGCGGCTGGTGAGCCATTTTTTCTATAGACTAAGTTCGGCGATCCAAACTATGCTCTGCTTAACCAATTATGGAGTTCTCCAGACGAGTTTTTAGACTTGCCGAAGAGTTCCTCCGATGCGATGCAGTTTTACCAGGCGTGAGAGGGGTATGCAACGGAGAACCTTTTCTGGTCACAATTCAGCGCGTTGAAGTACCCCCTGTTGCTAAATGAGCAGATGTCCCAGTGGGACAAGCTTCATAGGATATCTGGCGCTCCATGAAGAACGTCATAACTCAGTTATGGCCAACTAAGCCTGTTCCGAATAGCTACTTCGGATTGGTGCAACGACTTGTTGACGCGGTGCCACGTATCGACGCTGTGAAGCGGTCGGTGTGCATCGAGGGTGCACGGATGGCCTTTGCCCGAGTCAAGACATTTTGGGGGAAGATGAAGGCCATCGATGTTGCAGTGAAGAGTTGTGGGGACCCCGACTCATAAGTCGAGATCACCGAATGCACGTGTACAGTGATCCCGGAGATCAATGCTCATTGAACACACAGAAGCTGAATAACAAGAGTCTTACATCCATACATACCGTATTACACAAGTAGGACCATTATGGTCAAGTCTTGAGTATAGCATCACAGCGGAAATCTTCGTTGACAACTTGGACCCATGCCATCTGCCTTAACCCTACAGGCATTCTGACTGGGAAGCGTCCTAGCTCGCATGTTCGTCGCCAAAGAAATCTTCATCTTGCTCCTGTTCTTTCATGCCTGGCCGATAAAATAACCAGTGGCAAGCCAATGAGTACTTTGAATGTACTCATAAGCAACCCAAGGGTGATAACAGATTAATTATGCAAGGCACTACTGCTAATTTTGGCATTTTTGCGGAAAGCTAGTTTTTCTCATGCAAGTATGATCAACATTTATCAAGAATATGAATGCGTCTGCAACAAGTATTAGGAGGTTACAGACATCAACATCGAGAGAGAGTTATGAACAACTCATGCTCAAGCTCATCGTGACTTCCTCATGAATCACGTCAATAATTTTACCAAACCGTGTTGTTTGTCAAAAACATATGGATGTAGTCTAAGCAGCACCACCCAAGTGTCCTTGACCGTGGACATGGCTATTCGAATAGTTTTACACTCTGCAGAGGTTGCACACTTTACCCACAAGATCCGGGGAACTTCCGTGTCATCCACGACCCGCGGTACCTCAAGTACCCGGGGTAAGCACCCGATCACTATCTTTCCCTAGACGACACTAACAAGCAGTCCACTCGTTGTTCCATATCCTGACGATGTACATCATACGTATGAGACTCACTCGAGATCGTAACATCCGAGAGGGGACACAACGGTGTATCCGGTGCCCTGTGAAAACAGTCATGGCCGCCCTACCTGGCACGACCCCGTCCCGAGAGAGAGCACCAACTCTCCCTCGTCACTAGTAATGCAGGCTCCAAGCTAGTATCGGCCTAGGTAATCAATAATGCCCTTTCCCATACAAGGGTAGAGTGGTTGCGCATGTAAGGTTGGGACAGTCGACAAATCTTAAATCTAATCCGTCTCTGTAAACAACACTTTTATCGAGACTCGGTACACTACCTCTCCACCAAGTATTGACCTAGTTCATCATCATCTCCCAGGGGCATTAGTGGCACCCACTGGGCTGTTTGCAAGTATGTCAAACCACACTTGTTTCTTTCCATGCATAACCCTGACCCACTTTGCGTAGCCATTTACTATAGCATATTTCTACAACCCACCAACACAACTCTAATCAAGGGTAGGGTCATGAACATTGCAAGTATCAATGGAGTATGCAACGGAGGCAAGCCTAGCAAGGTTGCCATTCAAGCTATATCATGCACTCAGTGAAGCAACGAAAATGCCATCGTGATGTAAAATGGTTCATCATGGTCAGAGGGCTGCTTGCCTGTTTTAACAAAGTCTTCGAGGTCTTCAAATATCTCTGGTCCAACTCCAAGCATTTCGTCTACTTCGTCAACTATCGTTGAAAGCAACCATAATAAGCAACAGAACAAGGCAGAAATAAAAGTGCTCCAAAAATATTGATTTGACTTTTCTAGGACATCTCTGGTTATATAAAATTAACCAGAGTGGTTTCATTGGAATTTGGCCAGTGGATATTTCTAAACATTTTGATATGATGGAATCAAGGGGTTTATGGATTTGCAAGAAGTGTACAGATACATATTTTTGAAAAATGAGCAAAGGCACCCATTTAACCAAGGATGATTTTAGAAGCATCTAGGAATTGGTTTCACTGGATTTGGAGTTGAAATGATTTTCCTAAGATTTTGCAAATTTGAGAAATATGAAGAAATGGATCATTATCTTGTGTGGCACAGAAAGTATTAGGAAAAATGTTGAAAAACTAAGTTATGAACTTTGAAGTATCTAGGATCTTGAATCATGGCATTTGGATCACTTTTGAGCTCTCTGTGATTTTCTAAAGTTCATCACAGAATTGGAAAATGCGGTTTTATTGGATTTGTGTGAAGAAAAGTTTCCTGAAAAAATGAGCAAACAGCACCATGTGATAGGGCATGATTTTAGTAACTACTAGAAATTTGAATCATCAAGTTTAGAGTTAATTTGAATTGTTTATGGATTTTGGAAATTTACTGAAAAAGGAAAAGGAAAAGAAAAAGATTTAGGTTATACCTAAAGCGCGTGCTGAGCGCAATATAGCACCGCTGCACACTGGGCCGGCCCAGTGGCTCGGGCGCGCTGGCTGCCTACGCCGAAGGCGTATTAAGCGAACGCGTCTTCGCCGCGGGGAGGCTTGAAACCGCTTGTGCGTTTCCACCTAAACGCCGGGGCCCACTGGCTGGCTCGCTGACATGTGGGGGGGCCCCGCAGGGTCATCTTCCTCCTCCCGCTCTCGCGACAGAGGGGAGGGGATGCCTTGGCCGCGCGAGGCCGACGCTTGCCCCTGGCAGCACAGGCCACCTCCGGCCAAGCTGCGGCCACCGGAGGGGCCACCAGAGGGCGACGCATCGGGGGAGCTCATCAGGGTCGGCGGGAGATGGCCGGGGCGCGCTCGGCACTGGCCTCGGCGGACGGCTACTCGGGCGGTGATGTGCAGGGGGGCACGGTGCGTCGGCGGACTGGGAGATGGGGGGAAATGGGTCACCGGGATTTGGCGGTTCTTCTGGAGGGGAGAGGAGGTGGGGAGGACCTCGTCCTTGCCCGAATCGGAGCGGAGGCCAGCGGCGTCATTCTGGCCATGGGGGGTGCTGGAGGGCACGAGAGGGAGGGGGAGGCTGTCCAGGAGGTGCAAGGGAGAGAAAGGGGTCCCACTGAGGCGAAAGAGAGCTCGGGGATGGATTATATGGAGGAGGCGCCGGTGCTCCGTGGGCAGCGTCCACGGACGCGCTCGGTGAGCACTGCAGCGGGGGAGGAGAGAGGTCCAGGAGGGGCCCGGCATCTTGCCGTGTCTCGGACGCCGAGGCGACCTCGGGGGACACCACCCCGCCGCCCAAGGCCGTCTTGTGCCATTGGCATGGGTGAGCTACAGTGCGGGAGAGCACTGTAGCATGCTCCAGAGCACGAGCTCTGCATGCCATGGCATAAAATATATGCCATGGGCGTGTCCACTTTTGTCTAGGAGCACGGGGAGTGTAAACAAAGGGGAGGTGGCCTTGGATGCCCTGGTGAACCATTAGGAGAGGAGTGGGGTTGAGAGAGAGATGGAAATGGGCTGTCCAGAGGGGTAAATGAGGTGGTTTCACCCCTCAATCATTGACCTGAGATGCAGCCATAGTTACTGGAAGTAGAAGAGGGCCAGGAGCAGATTAGTGGAAGAGGTCAAAAATGGAATTTTGGTAAAGTGGCAGAAGGTGTTTGATGCAAATTTGGGCAAGCAAATTAACTCCACTTGACATGAGAATTAACAGGATCAAGTGTCACACATAATTGAGGTTGACCACCACGTTTGAGCTCATTTGGGCAAAGTAGCCAATGTAACTTTGGTAATCCCTAGAAATCAATAGAAATAGACTTTCCAAGATTTAGTCATGCAAATATATTCTCCTTGATGCACCACTTAGTGTAGTGTCATCATTTGAGGTTCTTAACATGCCCACAAAAGTTGAGATCAAAAATGAGAAAGTTGCCAATGTAAACTTGTTCAAATTTGGTTCTGGACAGAGAGGGTTTTGGGGCACTTTGATCAAGATAACATTCTCTCCAACTTGTGCCATTTGGTCTAGATCCATTATTACACCATTTGAGCATGTGCACCAAGTTTGAGAGCATTTGGACATGTTTGACAGTGCAAAGTTGTTCAAACTTGAAAAATGACAGAAGTGGTTTGGAGAGGGTTTGATGGGGTTATACTGTTCTCCATGACATGGTACTTGGCAAGATCATCAAAAATGTCATATGTGACATTCTAGAATTTTCTTGGAATTGTTGGGGAATATTTCCTATAGAAATATTTCAAATCGTTGAAATATCCAGAAAGGGTTTTTGAGGGATTTTACCAATATTTTGAACATGACCATGTGTTGAAACTCTTATATATGGAAAATATATGTCCACAGAGTTACCCTGATTTTTTTCAAATATTTTTGAAACAATAAAATAATTTTTTCCTATTAAAGACCATTTCTGGCCTTAAGAAAAAGCTTTTAAATAAAATAGGAAATAACTTTTGAGATATATTTTTATGGTTTCTGGGTATCCTATATCTAATAGGAGGTCAAACATATTTTTTGGAAAGATTTTTACTGCCCTTAATTAAGTACTTGCGTGCAAACCTCAATTCAGGGGTTTGAAAAACTAATTTTTGAAAATACTATTGGCCAAATTATTTTTGTAAGAAATTATTTTTTATGTCATATACACATGGCATGATCATTGGTTCAAGAGTTTGGAGCAAGGAGATGAAGTATAGGAGTTGGAGGATTTATTTGATTTTTAGAGCACTTGCAAACAACAGACAAAAATCAAATCAAGAAAAGTCCAAAACACTCAAAAGTTTTTGTTAAAACCATAATTTATCATGATTATTAGCTTAAGTGTTGTGTCATGAAAATCAGGGTGTGACAGACCTACCCCCCTTACAAGAATCTCGTCCCCGAGATTCCCAAACTAGGCGTGGAAAGGAATATGGAAACTTGGATATGGGGTAGTCTTCACATCCCCACACTGCTTCTGCTTCCGAATGGTGCTCTATTGAACCTTGAAGTACTTGATGGTGTGGCTTCCTGTATGACGTTCTGCTTGATCCAGATTGCAATTGGCGTCTCTCGCGTTGGTCATATTGGGCTGGAGGTCGATGGCTCGGTGATCGATGTCCTCATAGAGATCGGGCTTATCAGGAAGTTGGAAACACTTGTAGGGTTGTGATGTGTGGGAAAATGTTGTGCATAGTGGGTAACTCAGTGTGGTAACTCGGTGGTAACTCCAGCTGGTAGCCGTCTCTTCTGCGTCTTGCAGTGATCTTGGAGAAGGTCGATAAATCTCGGTGTGAGTTTCTCTTGACATGAAAATGCTTGGTTCTCTTTGAGAGAAGTGGCTCGCAGATACACCTGGTCTTCGACGAGAAAGTTCACTTCTGGATGATGGTGGTGGGTGTAGTTCTTCCTCCTTGGCATGTCGGTCTTTCAAAATGTTCTTTGACAGCTGAACGGCTCTTCTTCCGTCTTCGGGTGGACAAGTAGGTCACCAAATGATGATGACAACTATCTTGTCTAAGTACTCCATGGACTTTGTTCACAGGGTACAAAAGTAGGGGGAGTGGTGGTGATCACGGTTGAGTGTTGGTTAGGGTCTACTTGACCTAGATCCAAAGCTCATGGTCATAATCCGACCATGTTGTGGCTTGGTGGGCTTAAGGGTTTCAAGGATCTAGTGTGCGAGTGAACGTTTATCATCTTATCCTTGGGCACAGTTTCTGAGATGCCAATTGTTCTATCTAGTCCTCCAAACAGATAACATTATACCGCTGAAAGCATCATTTCGTATAGGTCAACTCCAATCATCACTCATGCTATTCATATCCTCAAATTGGTCTTCCCTATGGCATCATAGTTCTGGTGCTACATCAGGATGATAATGTGCTTGTTCACTATGTCCACTAGTTCCATAATGAACCCAATGCAGTGCAAAGTTACGGGGCTTAACATGTTCTCTTCCAATTCTGTGGGTTAAGCACATGGTTAAGGATTCGAGCTGGGGTGTCTCATGAAGTCTCGACGGGTCTAGGAATGGGTTTCTAGTCTGGAGGGTTAAACATAATTCTACGGGGTTGCACTAGGTCGAGGAGACGGTAGCAAAAGTCTTCATTGCCAGTTGGTTAACGAGGTAGAATCCTTGGTGCATCTTGTCTTGTTGATCTTCAGTTGATGAGAGAGATGAGAAGGAAAAGTAGCATAGAGGAGGGGAATTCCTAAAGGGGGTTCTATAGTGCAAATGCAAACAAACAAGGGCTGAAAGGGCCAAACACAAACAATAAAATAAGGCAGGTGATATAGCCGCATACTAGTTGCCTAGGGCAAAAGGGTGGCTGATATCAAAACACAATCAAATACAAACAAGAAACACACAATCATGGTTCTATTCAAACCATCATACGGACTCGACTGCGCATAGGGGGGTACACGACTCATCCTACCCTAGGGGTTCTCGGACTCAGTAGTCGTGCTTTACTTCGTGCCTCATGCAGTCTTCTGGGTTTTCCTCAGGTGTTGCTACGTCTCTTGTAGTTGTTCGATGAAACAATCTGGGTTGAGCCTGAAGATTCTTCAACAACTTCTCGCCTATTGAAGTGATGGGGTGAAGGTGGCTCCTCGTAGCAGTTGACTCGGTCTTCTGTTGTCTTCTTAATCATGATGATCCCTTTTTGTCTTCTAAGGTGTCGATGGTACCAAGTAGGTAATCCTTTATGCAATGACATTAACAAGGAATAGTAGAGGTCCAACATGTCGGTTCCGTTGATGACAACATCGACACCAAGAGCAGGGGATGAGGAGAACCATTTCCTGCTCACTATAGTGAGAGCGGACCAAATGGCTAGGTTCTCATCCACCGGTGGTTGCCGATGCAACAACGGTAACGACATGGTTACTCAGGTATATCATGATCTTGCATTTCCTATGCCCTGATCATCATAGGATAAGGTCGCATCCTCTTGGGGCAGTGTCAAGGGTGTCACCATCTTATGGGTCTTCATGTCCTCATTACTCGAGGATGTATCCTCTGTTGGTATCATCTTGTTGTGGTGTCGCCAATCTTGTGTTCGGAAGATGTGGGTGAATGTCTGACAAGGCATCCTCCTTCTAGACTATCCACGAGGGTTTCAAGGAATCCAGTGGTCAGGGGCATAAGGGTTCTAGCGACCAAATGTTTTGAAGGGGAAGAGATCAATAAGGAAAGTATACCTTGAAGAAAAACTGAGAAGGGGAAGAGAAGTATAGACAGTTTTTGAAAACTAGCGATAGTTTTGAAAATAGTTTTACCCTAACTAATGTCCATGCTAATTAAGGCTTCCTACAGTCAGGATGGCTCTGATACTAGCTCTGTGGGGACCCTGACTCATAAGTCAAGATCACCGAATGCACGTGTACAGTGATCCCAGAGATCAATGCTCACTGAACACACATAAGCTGAATAACAAGAGTCTTACATCCATACATACCGTATTACACAAGTAGGACCATTATGGTCAAGTCTTGAGTATAACATCGCAGCGGAAATCTTCGTTGACAACTTGGACCCATGCCATCTGCCTTAACCCTACAGGCATTCTGACTGGGAACCGTCCTAGCTCGCATGTTCGTCGCCAAAGAAATCTTCATCTTGCTCCTGTTCTTTCATGCCTGGCCAATAAAATAACCAGTGGCAAGCCAATGAGTACTTTGAATGTACTCGCAAGCAACCCAAGGGTGATAACAGATTAATTATGCAAGGCACTACTGCTAATTTTGGTATTTTGCGGAAAGCTAGTTTTTCTCATGCAAGTATGATCAACATTTATCAAGAATATGAATGCATCTGCAACAAGTATCAGGAGGTTACAGACATCAACATCGAGAGAGAGTTATGAACAACTCATGCTCAAGCTCATCGTGACTTCCTCACGAATCACGTCAATATTTTTACCAAACCGTGTTGTTTGTCAAAAACATATGGATGTAGTCTAAGCAGCACCACCCAACTGTCCTTGACCGTGGACACGGCTATTCGAATAGTTTTACACTCTGTAGAGGTTGCACACTTTACCCACAAGATCTGGGGAACTTCCGTGTCATCCACGACCCGCGGTACCTCAAGTACCCGGGGTAAGCACCCGATCACTATCTTTCCCTAGACGACACTAACAAGCAGTCCACTCGTTGTTCCATATCCTCACGATGTACATCATACGTATGGTACTCACTCGAGATCGTAACATCTGAGAGGGGACACAACGGTGTATCCGGTGCCCTATGAAAACAGTCATGGCCGCCCTACCTGGCACGACCCCGTCCCGAGAGAGAGCACCAACTCTCCCTCGTCACTAGTAATGCAGGCTCCAAGCTAGTATCGGCCTAGGTAATCAATAATGCCCTTTCCTATACAAGGGTAGAGTGGTTGCGCATGTAAGGTTGGGACAGTCGACAAATCTTAAATCTAATCCGTCTCTGTAAACAACACTTTTATCGAGCCTCGGTACACTACCTCTCCACCAAGTATTGACCTAGTTCATCATCATCTCCCAGGGGCATTAGTGGCACTCACTGGGCTGTTTGCAAGTATGTCAAACCACACTTGTTTCTTTCCATGCATAACCCTGACCCACTTTGCGTAGCCATTTACTATAGCATATTTCTACAACCCACCAACACAACTCTAATCAAGGGTAGGGTCATGAACATTGCAAGTATCAATGGAGTATGCAACGGAGGCAAGCCTAGCAAGGTTGCCATTCAAGCTATATCATGCACTCAGTGAAGCAACGAAAATGCCATCGTGATGTAAAATGGTTCATCATGGTCAGAGGGCTGCTTGCCTGTTTTAACAAAGTCTTCGAGGTCTTCAAATATCTCTGGTCCAACTCCAAGCATTTCGTCTACTTCGTCAACTATCGTTGAAAGCAACCATAATAAGCAACAGAACAAGGCAGAAATAAAAGTGCTCCAAAAATATTGATTTGACTTTTCTAGGACATCTCTGGTTATATAAAATTAACCAGAGTGGTTTCATTGGAATTTGGCCAGTGGATATTTCTAAACATTTTGATATGATGGAATCAAGGGGTTTATGGATTTGCAAGAAGTGTACAGATACATATTTTTGAAAAATGAGCAAAGGCACCCATTTAACCAAGGATGATTTTAGAAGCATCTAGGAATTGGTTTCACTGGATTTGGAGTTGAAATGATTTTCCTAAGATTTTGCAAATTTGAGAAATATGAAGAAATGGATCATTATCTTGTGTGGCACAGAAAGTATTAGGAAAAATGTTGAAAAACTAAGTTATGAACTTTGAAGTATCTAGGATCTTGAATCATGGCATTTGGATCACTTTTGAGCTCTCTGTGATTTTCTAAAGTTCATCACAGAATTGGAAAATGCGGTTTTGTTGGATTTGTGTGAAGAAATGTTTCCTGAAAAAATGAGCAAATAGCACAATGTGATAGGGCATGATTTTAGTAACTACTAGAAATTTGAATCATCAAGTTTAGAGTTAATTTGAATTGTTTATGGATTTTGGAAATTTACTGAAAAAGGAAAAGGAAAAGAAAAAGATTTAGGTTATACCTAAAGCGCGTGCTGAGCGCAATATAGCACCGCTGCACACTGGGCCGGCCCAGTGGCTCGGGCGCGCTGGCTGCCTACGCCGAAGGCGTATTAAGCGAACGCGTCTTTGACACGGGGAGGCTTGAAACTGCTTGTGCATTTCCACTTAAACGCCGGGGCCCACTGGCTGGCTCGCTGACATGTGGGGGGGCCCCGCAGGGTCATCTTCCTCCTCCCGCTCTCGCGACAGAGGGGAGGGGATGCCTTGGCCGCGCGAGGCCGACGCTTGCCCCTGGCAGCACAGGCCACCTCCGGCCAAGCTGCGGCCACCAGAGGGGCCACCGGAGGGCGACGCATTGGGGGAGCTCATCAGGGTCGGCGGGAGATGGCCGGGGCGCGCTCGGCACTGGCCTCGGCGGACGGCTACTCGGGCAGTGATGTGCAGGGGGGCACGGTGCGTCGGCGGACTGGGAGATGGGGGGAAATGGGTCACCGGGATTTGGCGGTTCTTCTGGAGGGGAGAGGAGGTGGGGAGGACCTCGTCCTTGCCCGAATCGGAGCGGAGGCCAGCGGCGTCATTCCGGCCATGGGGGGTGCTGGAGGGCACGAGAGGGAGGGGGAGGCTGTCCAGGAGGTGCAAGGGAGAGAGAGGGGTCCCACTGAGGCGAAAGAGAGCTCGGGGGATGGATTATATGGAGGAGGCGCCGGTGCTCCGTGGGCAGCGTCCACGGACGCGCTCGGTGAGCACTGCAGCGGGGGAGGAGAGAGGTCCAGGAGGGGCCCGGCATCTTGCCGTGTCTCGGACGCCGAGGCGACCTCGGGGGACACCACCCCGCCGCCCAAGGCCGTCTTATGCCATTGGCATGGGTGAGCTACAGTGCGGGAGAGCACTGTAGCATGCTCCAGAGCACGAGCTCTGCATGCCATGGCATAAAATATATGCCATGGGCGTGTCCACTTTTGTCTAGGAGCACTAGGGGAGTGTAAACAAAGGGGAGGTGGCCTTGGATGCCCTGGTGAACCATTAGGAGAGGAGTGGGGTTGAGAGAGAGATGGAAATGGGCTGTCCAGAGGGGTAAATGAGGTGGTTTCACCCCTCAATCATTGACCTGAGATGCAGCCATAGTTACTGGAAGTAGAAGAGGGCCAGGAGCAGCGGTGGCACAAAGTTGAGCCCATGGAGATTAGTGGAAGAGGTCAAAATGGAATTTTGGTAAAGTGGCAGAAGGTGTTTGATGCAAATTTGGGCAAGCAAATTAACTCCACTTGACATGAGAATTAACAGGATCAAGTGTCATACATAATTGAGGTTGACCATCAAGTTTGAGCTCATTTGGGCAAAGTAGCCAATGTAACTTTGGTAATCCCTAGAAATCATTAGAAATAGACTTTCCAAGATTTAGTCATGCAAATATATTCTCCTTGATGCACCACTTAGTGTAGTGTCATCATTTGAGGTTCTGAATATGCCCACAAAAGTTGAGATCAAAATGAGAAAGTTGCCAACGTAAACTTGTTCAAATTTGGTTCTGGACAGAGAGGGTTTTGGGGCACTTTGATCAAGATAACATTCTCTCCAACTTGTGCCATTTGGTCTAGATGCATTATTACACCATTTGAGCATGTGCACCGAGTTTGAGAGCATTTGGACATGTTTGACAGTGCAAAGTTGTTCAAACTTGAAAAATGACAGAAGTGGTTTGGAGAGGGTTTCATGGGGTTATACTGTTCTCCATGACATGGTACTTGGCAAGGTCATAAAAAATGTCATATGTGACATACTAGAATTTTCTTGGAATTGTTGGGGAATATTTCCTATAGAAATATTTCAAATCCTTGAAATATCCAGAAAGGGTTTTTGAGGGATTTTACCAATATTTTGAACATGACCATGTGTTGAAACTCTTATATATGGAAAATATATGTCCACAGAGTTTCCCTGATTTTTGTCAAATATTTTTGAAACAATAAAATATTTTTTCCTATTAAAGACCATTTCTGGCCTTAAGAAAAAGCTTTTAAATAAAATAGGAAAATAACTTTTGAGATTATATTTTTATGGTTTCTGGGTATCCTATATCTAATAGGAGTCAAACATATTTTTGGAAAGATTTTTACTGCCCTTAATTAAGTACTTGCCGTGCAAACCTCAATTCAGGGGTTTTTGAAAACTAATTTTTGAAAATACTATTTGGCCAAATTATTTTTGTAAGAAATTATTTTTATGTCATATACACATGGCATGATCATTGGTTCAAGAGTTTGGAGCAAGGAGATGAAGTATAGGAGTTGGAGGATTTATTTGATTTTTAGAGCACTTGCAAACAACAGACAAAAATCAAATCAAGAAAAGTCCAAAACACTCAAAAGTTTTTGTTAAACCATAATTTATCATGATTATTAGCTTAAGTGTTGTGTCATGAAAATCAGGGTGTGACAGACCTACCCCCCTTACAAGAATCTCGTCCCCGAGATTCCCAAACTAGGCGTGGAAAGGAATATGGAAACTTGGATATGGGGTAGTCTTCACATCCCCATACTGCTTCTGCTTCCGAATGGTGCTCTATTGAACCTTGAAGTACTTGATGGTGTGGCTTCCTGTATGACGTTCTGCTTGATCCAGATTGCAATTGGCGTCTCTCGCGTTGGTCATATTGGGCTGGAGGTCGATGGCTCGGTGATCGATGTCCTCATAGAGATCGGGCTTATCAGGAAGTTGGAAACACTTGTAGGGTTGTGATGTGTGGGAAAATGTTGTGCATAGTGGGTAACTCAGGTGGTAACTCCAGCTGGTAGCCGTCTTTTCTGCGTCTTGCAGTGATCTTGGAGATGGTCGATAAATCTCGGTGTGAGTTTCTCTTGTCATGAAAATGCTTGGTTCTCTTTGAGAGAAGTGGCTCGCAGATACACCTGGTCTTCGACGAGAAAGTTCACTTCTGGATGATGGTGGTGGGTGTAGTTCTTCCTCCTTGGCATGTCGGTCTTCAAATGTTCCTTGACTAGCTGAACGGCTCTTCTTCCGTCTTCGGGTGGACAAGTAGGTCACCAAATGATGATGACAACTATCTTGTCTAAGTACTCCATGGCGACTTGTTCACTGGGTACATAAAGTAGGCTGGGGAGTGGTGGTGATCACGGTTGAGTGTTGGTTAGGGTCTACTTGACCTAGATCCAAAGCTCATGGTCATAATCCGACCATGTTGTGGCTTCGTAGGGCTTAAGGATTTCAAGGATCTAGTGTGCGAGTGAACGTTTATCATCTTATCCTTGGGCACAGTTTCTGAGATGCCAATTGTTCTATCTAGTCCCCCAAACAGATAACCTTATACCGCTGAAAGCATCATTTCGTATAGGTCAACTCCAATCATCACTCATGCTATTCATATCCTCAAATTGGTCTTCCCTATGGCATCATAGTTCTGGTGCTACATCAGCATGATAATGTACTTGTTCACTATGTCCACTAGTTCCATAATGAACCCAATGCAGTGCAAGGTTACGGGGCTTAACATGTTCTCTTCCAATTCTGTGGGTTAAGCACATGGTTAAGGATTCGAGCTGGGGTGTCTCGTGAAGTCTCGAAGGGTCTAGGAATGGGTTTCTAGTCTGGAGGGTTAAACATAATTCTACAGGGTTGCACTAGGTCGAGGAGACGGTAGCAAAAGTCTTCATTGCCAGTTGGTTAACGAGGTAGAATCCTTGGTGCATCTTGTCTTGCTGATGAGAGGGAAAAGTAGCATAGAGGAGGGGAATGCCTAAAGGGGGTTCTATAGTGCAAGTGCAAACAAACAAGGGCTGAAAGGGCCAAACACAAACAATAAAATAAGGCAGGTGATATAGCCGCATACTAGTTGCCTAGGGAAAAAGGGTGGCTGATATCAAAACACAATCAAATACAAACAAGAAACACACAATCATGGTTTTATTCGAACCATCATACGGACTCGACTGCGCATAGGGGGGTACACGACTCATCCTACCCTAGGGGTTCTCGGACTCAGTAGTCGTGCTTTACTTCGTGCCTCATGCAGTCTTCTGGGTTTTCCTCAGGTGTTGCTACGTCTCTTGTAGTTGTTCGATGAAACAATCCGGGTTGAGCCTGAAGATTCTTCAACAACTTCTCGCCTGTTGAAGTGATGGGGTGAAGGTGGCTCCTCGTAGCAGGCATTGACTCGGTCTTCTGTTGTCTTCTTAATCATGATGATCCCTTTTTGTCTTCTAAGGTGTCGATGGTACCAAGTAGGTAATCCTTTATGCAATGACATTAACAAGGAATAGTAGAGGTCCAACATGTCGGTTCCGTTGATGACAACATCGACACCAAGAGCAGGGGATGAGGAGAACTGTTTCCTGCTCACTATAGTGAGATGGACCAAATGGCTAGGTTCTCATCCACCGGTGGTTGGCGATGCAACAACGGTAACGACATGGTTACTGTAGCATCGAAAGTATGTCTAGAGGGGGGGTGATTAGACTACTTGACCAAATAAAAACTTAACCTTTTCCCAATTTTAGTTCTTGGCAGATTTTAGCTATTTTAGGACAAGTCAAGCAATCATCACATAATTCAAGCAAGCATGCAAAGAGTATATAGGCAGCAGAAAGTAAAGCATGCAACTTGCAAGAATGTAAAGGGAAGGGTTTGGAGAATTCAAACGCAATTGGAGACACGGATGTTTTTCCCGTGGTTCGGATAGGTGGTGCTATCCTACATCCACGTTGATGGAGACTTCAACCCACGAAGGGTAACGGTTGCGCGAGTCCACACAGGGCTCCACCCAAGGGGTAACAGTTGCGCGAGTCCACACAGGGCTCCACCCACGAAGGGTCCACGAAGAAGCAACCACCCACAAAGGGTCCATGAAGAAGCAACCTTGTCTATCCCACCATGGCCATCGCCCACACAGGACTTGCCTCACTAGCGGTAGATCTTCATGAAGTAGGCGATCTCCTTGCCCTTACAAACTCCTTGGTTCAACTCCACAATCTTGTAGGAGGCTCCCAAGTGACACCTAGCCAATCTAGGAGACACCACTCTCCAAGAAGTAACAAATGGTGTGTAGGTAATGAACTCCTTGCTCTTGTGCTTCAAATGATAGTCTCCCCAACACTCAACTCTCTCTCATAGGATTTGGATTTAGTGGAAAGAAGATTTGAGTGGAAAGCAACTTGGGAAGGCTAGAGATCAAGATTCATATGGTAGGAATGGAATATCTTGGTCTCAACACATGAGTAGGTGGTTCTCTCTCAGAACATATGAGTTGGAATGGTGTGTGTGTTCTGATGGCTCTCTCATCAAATGGGAGGGAGGTGGAGGGGTATATATAGCCTCCACACAAAATCCAACCGTTACACAGTTTTCCAATCTCGGTGGGACCGAATCAATAAACTCGGTCGGACCAAAAATGTAAACCTAGTGACCGTTAGAGATTTTCGGTGGGACTGACATGCAACTCGGTAGGACCGATATGGTTAGGGTTTGGGCATAACGTAATCTCGGTGAGACCGATTACACAAACTCGGTGAGACCGAATTTGGTAATTAGCTAACCAGAGAGTTGGTCAAGCAAACTCGGTGGGACCGATTTGCTCTTTCGGTGAGACCGAGTGGAACTCGGTGAGACCGAAAAGTTACAAAGGGGAAACACTGAGTTTACATTGCAATCTCAGTGGGACCAATTCGCTCTTTCGGTGAGACCGAAAAGTTACGAAAGGGAAATAGAGAGTTTGCAACCCCATCTCGGTGAGACCGAGATCCCTATCGGTAGAACCGAATTGCTAGGGTTTGGCAGTGGCTAATGACAAGTGAAACTCGGTGGCGCCGGATAGGAAGAATCTGTAGGACCGAGTTTGTCTTAGGGTTTAGGTCATATGTGGATATGGGAAAGTAGTTGAGGGTTTTGGAGCATATCACTAAGCACATGAAGCAAGAGGCTCATTAAGCAACACCTCATCCCTCCTTGATAGTATTGACTTGTCCTAAAGACTCAATGTGATCTTGGATCACTAAAATATAAAATGAAGCGTCTTGAGCTTTTGAGCTTGAGCCAATCCTTTGTCCTTAGCATTTTGAGGGTTCCACTTTCACATCCATGCCATGCCAATCATTGAGCTTTCCTGAAATAATCATCTTGGAATAGCATTAGCTCAATGAGCTATATGTTGTTATGAATTACCAAAACCACCTAGGGATAGTTGCACTTTCAATCTCCCCCTTTTTGGTAATTGATGACAACATATAGATCAAAGCTTCGACAAATGATAATAAGCTTGAAATATATCGTCGCTTTGAGAAGTATGTGATAAGTAAGAGCTCCCCCTAAATTTGTGCATATTTAAAATTCGCTTTGGACTGCAAATGCACAAGGAGTTAGAGTCATGGGTTACTCTTCCATGTCACATACATCTTGGTGGAGCGCTTAAAATGATAAGAATGAAATACATGCACTCATCACCAAGAATAGTGAATGATCACATAAGATAGATAAGGTAATAGCATTAAGCAAACATTAAGTGTAGCTTATGATCAAACACATGGTCATCAATGTCTCACAAATAATGACGTAGTATCTCAAGCACTCAAAAAGCAAACAAGTTTGAAAAACCACCAAATAAAGCAAGAGAGAAAAGCAACACTCTCTCTCTCTCTCGAAGCCTATGATCTATACATCTTCTCCCCTTTTGGCAACAAGTTACCAAAAAGTTCCTATAAAATGCATAGCACTAGATCGACGCTCAGGCTTGATCTTCAGGTGGTGGTGGAGTCCGGATCACTCCAAGGACGAAGGCTTCGGTAGACGCTTAAGTAGACGATGGAGTTGGACCTGAAGTAGATGCTAGAGCTGGTGGAACTGAGGCTGTGGCTGGTGCTGAGGTGGTGGCTCTTGTGTCAGCAACTGGCACGGCAGACGACCTCGGACCTCTTGGCACTCTGGCAAAGGCATGAGTGGTAGTCCTGCCTCTCCTCTCCTGCATGTCCTCCTGGAGCTACTCCACTGCAGACTGAACTTCCGTTACTTTGACATCCAAGTCATAGAACTTCTGTTCCATGATTCTCTCTAGGCTCTGCTGATTTTGAGTGAGGGTGGCCAGACTTTGCTCAATCCTTAGCGTGGATGCAATCAAGTAACCAAGCTGCTCTTGTTTGGTCTTCAAGAAGTACTCAGATGCCTCCTCTTGAGTTGGCATCTTGGCAGCTTTCTCCTTCCTCGCCTTCTCCTTCTTCGCGTATGCTTGGGCAGATGATGGCTCGTTCTCAGTCATGACCACTTGGTTGTCCTCGAAATCTGGACGGATGGGCAGGTGTTCCTTGTCCAATAAATATATGCCCGTGCCCATCTTGGAGTTGATGAGCTCCTGAATCTGAGGGGCATATCCGCAACTCCTCTTCTGATCTGCTGCAGTCCTTTTGATAGTTTCCACTATGAGGCTCATCACCTTGAACTTCTGAGGCACATCAAACACATGTAGCAAGTTGATAGCATGGCCTCTGATCATCTTGTGATCACCTGACTTGGGCAACAAGGTGTGCCTCAAGATCCAATTGATAGTCGGGAGCCCTGACAGAAGGTAATGTACTGAGCCAAACTTGAAGGTATCAAGTGCTTCATTTGGGATCTCCTTGTACATATTGGACATTGAGTTGTGGTCCATCTTCTTCTTGGCATATATGTCCATGTCATCATCATGCTCCTCTGGGGCATTAATGATCTGTGCCCACTCAGCAACTGTGGATTGGTACCTTGTACCCTCAGACATCCATGTGATCCTCCCATCTGGGTAGAAGTGTGCCATTGAGTAGAACTGCATGATAAGCTCCTCGTTCCACTTTGTGAGCTTCTGCCCAACAAAGTCAGCTACTCCACAAGCTATGAAGCTGTCTTGCACTCCAGGATAGTGCTCTTCGTTTTCCTTGATATATTCCCAGTCGACCCATCTCATATCACATACAATGGGCTTCTTATCTAGCAGCACAGTCTCATAGAAATCTTGCTGCTCCTTGGTGTGAAATCTGTAGTCAACTGCTGTCCTTCTCCTTGAAGCATACGGGTCTGCTTCTCTCCACTTCCTCAGCCTTGAATCTCTCCTGAGCTTCATATCCTCAGCCACAGGATGAGCATCGTTGTGGTCTGGGATCTTGGGCTTTAGCTTCCTTAGGACATTCTCTTCCTCTTCTTCTGCAACAGTCTCAGGCACTGGGCCTTGTTCTTCTCAGCTGCAGGAATGCTCCTTGTATTCCTCTTTGGTTTTGGCTTTGGAGCTGGCTTGGCCTTGGAAGCAGCTCCCCCTGATTTTATGGCATCTCCCATTAGCTTGGGTGCCTTGGGTGCTGGTGCAGCTACTTCTTCTTCTTCCTCTTCCATGATGGAAGCTTTGCCAAGCACTCTAGCCACAGTCTTTTTCACCCTTTCCTTTCTTTTCTTGCCCTCAACTGCAACTGGCTCTATGGGCTTCTCAGTTGACATTCTGGCCTTTGACATTGGCTGCCTGCCTGCTGGCCTTTTGATTTTCAGGCCTGGCTTAGTGCCTTGAGCTGGCTCAACTCTCTTGGAAGTGGCCTCTTCCTCTGCCACATAGTCCTCATCTTCGGAATCTGAAGTCCTCTTCTTCCTCTGTCTCGTGGCAGCCTTTGGCAAATTGCTAGGGGTGCTCCTGCTGCCTTCATCAGAAGAACTGGAGGGACTAGTGCCCTCACTCATCACCACTTGCTGTTCTAACACATTCTGGCTATCACTTTGATCAGACATGCTGCAGACTGACTGCTGACCCTGTGAACAGTTTATAGATGAGGTAGAAAAGGATGAGCATCACAAAATGCAGAGATTTTTGGAAAATAATGATCAAAAACTTAGTTTTAGTTTCCCACTGAAATCATCTCGGATCTACCGATTTTCAAACTCGGTGATACCGAAGCAGTTTTGGAACCTAAACTAGTGAACTCGGTAGGACCGAGTCACAGTTCGGTGGCACCGAGACTGCTAGGGTTTCACAGAGTTCCAAAATCGGTCACACCGATAAGTAATTCTCGGTCAGACCGAGTTTCACTTGTGCAATGGCATAAGCCAAATCGGTGGGACCGAGTTTTTCAACTCGGTGGGTCTGAGATGGTTTCGGCGGAAACCTAAACCTAGAATTTTCGAATCAAAGCTAATCTACGGGCGTTTTGACTGGATAGGAGTGTTTCAATCGTGGCAAGAATCATGAGGAACACAATGTGCTAGGAATCAGATTGGAGAATAGCACAAAGATCAAGTCCATACCCTAGTTCGGCGGGGACTTGCTACGGCGGCAACGGCGGGGCAGAATTCCCGTTGACGGCGACGGAGACCAGCTACTGGAGGCGGCTGGCAGCGAGAAGACGATCCGGAGACCATGAGGGCAGAGTAGGCTATCGCACGGGCGAAGGGGTTCGGAGAAATTTCCAAAATTTTGCCCATGACTATATATAGCCCGACCTGTCGGTGTGACCGAGTGGAACAACTCGGTGGCACCGAGATTCATAACTGCAGGCAGTTACTGAAACTCGGTGTGACCGAAAGGTTCAAATCGGTTGCATCGAGATCGAAAACCTAGATCAACTTAGTGATCTCGGTAGGACCGAAAGTGGGGTATCGGTCAGACCGAGAATCAAAAAGAGGTTTTGGAAGTTTAAGTCTATGACGAATCGGGGACTCCGAGCGCTCCTCACATAGAGTGGTTCGAATCTGACTTGATCAAATTTTGTGATGCAGCATGAATAGATTTTGAGACGAGAAAAGCATAGATAGCTAGAGGAGGTACTTAGGCATTCTTGTCCATCCACTTGGCAAAAGAAAGATAAAACCAAACAATCAAAACAACAAGTGGATGTCCTCGAATGAGTAAAATATGCAACCAGCATGCTCACACAATAAGATGGCAAATGAAATATGTGGCAAGGCATGCACAACCAATTCTAGCATCTACCAAGCAATTTGCGATGACTTGGTCATCTATATATGAGTATATTGACTTAGGAGTCAAGTGAGAGCACTTGATCATAGGTCATACTCATCGTTTAAGCTCAAGTGGGGTTACCACTTTTACATAAAGCATTGTTGTGTTCACATCTTTAGAGTTGCTTTAGCTCAAGTCTTAGAGTAAAGCTCCCCCTAGATGTGATATCCCCCCTTAGAGGGATGAACTAACCTTGGGTTTTGTCGATGATGACTTCATGTAGATGTTGAAGATGTGGATGCTCAATGTTGATGTAGATCACTTGGAGCTATGCATTTGAGTGAATTTGCACTTTCAATACCTACATGGGTTAGTCCCACAAGGAACAAACAAGGATGTCCATAGACATAGCGTGATGCACACAAAGGATGATGTCCATGAAAACTTTTAGGTTACCTTGTCCCTTGTCTTACCAACAAGAGGGTTTGTGACTCCTTGAACTAGTGCAAGATGTGGAAGTTGATTGCACTTGTTCTTGCCAAAATGATAAGAGTGAGGTATGTTGGCGGAGTCACCCTCAAGAACTCTCTAGTTCTTCTTCTTTTGGATCCACATCATCTTGATGGGAATCCTTGGAGTTGTAGTCGTACTTGATGAAGTGGAACTTGAAGTAGTCTTGGGAATCCACTTGACTAAGGTCTTAGGAGCTTCTTCAAATGCATCAATTTCCTCTTGAAGCTTGTCCTTGCCTTTTTGCTTGTAGTCTTGTGGTGGAAGATCATCTTGAGCTTGTGTCCCCTTGAAAGAAGCATCATACTTCTCTTGTTGAGGGACAAACTTTGTCTTGGGGTATTGATCTTCTTCCCACTCAACTCCATTGGTATTGAACTTTCGTTCAAAACCAACACCTTGATTCTTCCAGTGCATTCCTTGCTTGCGCACAATTTCCTCAAATTGCTTACTCCCGGCAAGGCTTTTGTACACTCCTTTCTCTATAATTCCCTTCAATAAGCTATTTTCTTGCTCAAGTGTAACTTGGCTAAGAGAATCATTAGTGGAATCAAGAGAACTACTAGAAGCAACAATATTGGATTTAACATGATCATTGTTACTGCTAGAGGAAGAATCTTTCTTGTTCTTGTTACTAGACTTGACTTGACGCATGTAAGTGGATAAGAGTAAACGCTTGGCAATGTAAGAAGAGATTTTCTTGCGGAGATCATCATTGATTGCTTTTAAGAACTCATGCTCTTGCTCAAGATTGAGCTTTCAAAGCATAATTTCTCATGAGCTCTTAAAAGTTCTCGATGATCTTCGAAGATAGTTTCATGAGCTAACTTAAGAGTGTTTAGTTCTTTAGTTAGAGCCTCAATCTTCTCCTTATCATTGTCATTCGTTTTATCTTGATTAGCATGTTTAATTGACGTTTCATCATAGTATTCATCACTAGAGTTGTCAACAAGCAAATCATCACCTAACAAGTCATCTTCATCAATATTAAAATCAACATACTCGGGGTGTGTTACCTTAGGACCCTTGGCCATGAAGCATCTTCCAATTCCTTCATTTGGTGAGTCAAATATGTCATAGGAGTTGGTTGACACAAGTGCTAGACCGGCAACACCTTCATCTTGAGTATCTTCGGAGTCGGAGTGATAACTTCTCTCGGAGTGGCTGTCAGAGTCGGAGCCGGATACCCATTCACCAACATGAGCTTGATGTCTTCGTCTTGTGTAGCTCCTTGATTATTTTTCCTTCCTTTCCGAATCCTTGCTTCTCCGTGAGTATCTTCATTCATAATGATCATCTCTACTCCTTCTATCTCTTGGTGGTGATTCTTTGCTTCTTCTTCTTGGAGAATCTTCTCTTCTCTTGTAGGGAGCCGTACACTCATTGGAATAGTGTCCGGGTCTTCCACAATTGTAGCAGTTTCGCTCTCGACTAGAAGATATTTTGTCATTGTAGGACCTTGACTTGAAGCTTCTATCTTTGCTTCTACTCTTGTAGAACTTGTTGAAGTTCTTCACCATTAAGCTCAATTCTTCATTGAAGTCTTGTTTCTCACTTGATGATGTAGGGGCTTCACATGAGGCTTTATAGGCACCACTTGATTTGTTGTGAAGTTCCTCTTTATCCTTAAGTGACATCTCATGAGCAACAATTCTTCCAATCACCTCCGTTGGCTTGAGATCTTTGTAATTGGGCATCATTTGGATCAATGTGCACACGGTATCATATTTTCCATCAAAGGCTCTTAGAATCTTCTTGATGATGAATCTGTCGGTCATCTCTTCACTTCCTAAGCCGGCAATCTCATTTGTGATGAGAGCAAGCCTAGAGTACATTTCAGCGACACCTTCACCATCCTTCATCTTGAACTTGTCAAGTTGGCTTTGAAGCACATCCAACTTGGATTCCTTGACGGAGTCGGTAACTTCGTGCATATCAATCAAAGTGTCCCAAATTTCCTTCGCATTCTCAAGACGGCTGATTTTGTTGAATTCTTCGGGGCACAATCCGTTGAAGAGAATATCACAAGCTTGAGCATTGTATTGCAACATCTTCAACTCATCCGCGGTAGCTTCACGGTTTGGTTCTCTCCAATCAAAGAAGTCACCTTGCAAGCCAACACACACAATAGCCCAAACGGCGGGGTTATGTCCAAGAATATGCATTTTCATTTTATGCTTCCAACTAGCAAAATTAGTACCATCAAAGTAAGGACCTCTACGGTGATAATTTCCCTCACTAGACGCCATACTCTCCTAGGTTGTGAAACCAAGGCTATGACCACCAAAAGCTATGGAGATCAAAGCAAATAGAGACCAAGGCTCTGATACCACTTGTAGGATCGAAAGTATGTCTAGAGGGGGGGTGATTAGACTACTTGACCAAATAAAAACTTAACCTTTTCCCAATTTTAGTTCTTGGCAGATTTTAGCTATTTTAGGACAAGTCAAGCAATCATCACATAATTCAAGCAAGCATGCAAAGAGTATATAGGCAGTGGAAAGTAAAGCATGCAACTTGCAAGAATGTAAAGGGAAGGGTTTGGAGAATTCAAACGCAATTGGAGACACGGATGTTTTTCCCGTGGTTCGGATAGGTGGTGCTATCCTACATCCACGTTGATGGAGACTTCAACCCACGAAGGGTAACGGTTGCGCGAGTCCACACAGGGCTCCACCCAAGGGTAACAGTTGCGCGAGTCCACACAGGGCTCCACCCACGAAGGGTCCACGAAGAAGCAACCACCCACAAAGGGTCCATGAAGAAGCAACCTTGTCTATCCCACCATGGCCATCGCCCACACAGGACTTGCCTCACTAGCGGTAGATCTTCATGAAGTAGGCGATCTCCTTGCCCTTACAAACTCCTTGGTTCAACTCCACAATCTTGTAGGAGGCTCCCAAGTGACACCTAGCCAATCTAGGAGACACCACTCTCCAAGAAGTAACAAATGGTGTGTAGGTAATGAACTCCTTGCTCTTGTGCTTCAAATGATAGTCTCCCCAACACTCAACTCTCTCTCATAGGATTTGGATTTAGTGGAAAGAAGATTTGAGTGGAAAGCAACTTGGGAAGGCTAGAGATCAAGATTCATATGGTAGGAATGGAATATCTTGGTCTCAACACATGAGTACGTGGTTCTCTCTCAGAACATATGAGTTGGAATGGTGTGTGTGTTCTGATGGCTCTCTCATCGAATGAGAGGGAGGTGGAGGGGTATATATAGCCTCCACACAAAATCCAACCGTTACACAGTTTTCCAATCTCGGTGGGACCGAATCAATAAACTCGGTCGGACCGAAAATGTAAACCTAGTGACCGTTAGAGATTTTCGGTGGGACTGACATGCAACTCGGTAGGACCAATATGGTTAGGGTTTGGGCATAACGTAATCTCGGTGAGACCGATTACACAAACTCGGTGAGACCGAATTTGGTAATTAGCTAACCAGGGAGTTGGTCAGGCAAACTTGGTGGGACCGATTTGCTCTTTCGGTGAGACCGAGTGGAACTCGGTGAGACCGAAAAGTTACAAAGGGGAAACACTGAGTTTACATTGCAATCTTGGTGGGACCGATTCGCTCTTTCGGTGAGACCGAAAAGTTACGAAAGGGAAATAGAGAGTTTGCAACCCCATCTCGGTGAGACCGAGATCCCTATCGGTAGAACCGAATTGCTAGGGTTTGGCAGTAGCTAATGACAAGTGAAACTCGGTGGCGCCGGATAGGAATAATCGGTTGGACCGAGTTTGGCTTAGGGTTTAGGTCATATGTGGATATGGGAAAGTAGTTGAGGGTTTTGGAGCATATCACTAAGCACATGAAGCAAGAGGCTCATTAAGCAACACCTCATCCCTCCTTGGAATAGCATTACCTCAATGTGCTGTATGTTGTTATGAATTACCAAAACCACCTAGGGATAGTTGCACTTTCAGTTACTCTATTAGTGAGGTATATCATGATCTTGCATTTCCTATGCCCTGATCATCATAGGCTAAGGTCGCATCATCTTGGGGCAGTGTCAAGGGTGTCACCATCTTATGGGTCTTCATGTCCTCATTCCTCGAGGATGTATCCTCTGTTGTTATCGTCTTGTTGTGGTGTCGCCAATCTTGTGTTCGGAAGATGTGGGTGAATGTCTGACAAGGCATCCTCCTTCTAGACTATCCACGAGGGTTTCAAGGAATCCAGTGGTCAGGGGCATAAGGGTTCTAGCGACCAAAAGTTTTGAAGGGGAAGAGATCAATAAGGAAAGTATACCTTGAAGAAAAACTGAGAAGGGGAAGAGAAGTATAGACAGTTTTTGAAAACTAGCGATAGTTTTGAAAATAGTTTTACCCTAACTAACGGCCATGCTAACTAAGGCTTCCTACAGTCAGGATGGCTCTGATACCAGCTCTGTGGGGACCCTGACTCATAAGTCAAGATCACCGAATGCACGTGTACAGTGATCCCAGAGATCAATGCTCACTGTACACACATAAGCTGAATAACAAGAGTCTTACATCCATACATACCGTATTACACAAGTAGGACCATTATGGTCAAGTCTTGAGTATAACATCGCAGCGGAAATCTTCGTTGACAACTTGGACCCATGCCATCTTCCTTAACCCTACAGGCATTCTGACTGGGAAGTGTCCTAGCTCGCATGTTCGTCGCCAAAGAAATCTTCATCTTGCTCTTGTTCTTTCATGCCTGGCCGATAAAATAACCAGTGGCAAGCCAATGAGTACTTTGAATGTACTCGCAAGCAACCCAAGGGTGATAACAGATTAATTATGCAAGGCACTACTGCTAATTTTGGCATTTTTGCAGAAAGCTAGTTTTTCTCATGCAAGTATGATCAACATTTATCAAGAATATGAATGCATCTCCAACAAGTATCAAGAGGTTACAGACATCAACATCGAGAGAGAGTTATGAACAACTCATGCTCAAGCTCATCGTGAATTCCTCACGAATCACGTCAATATTTTTTCCAAACCGTGTTGTTTGTCAAAAACATATGGACGTAGTCTAAGCAGCACCACCCAACTGTCCTTGACTGTGGACACGGATATTTGAATAGTTTTACACTCTGCAGAGGTTGCACACTTTACTCACAAGATCCAGGGAACTTCCGTGTCGTCCATGACCCGCGGTACCTCAAGTACCCGGGGTAAGCACCCGATCACTATCTTTCCCTAGACGACACTAACAAGCAGTCCACTCGTTGTTCCATATCCTCACCATGTACATCATACATATGAGACTCACTCGAGATCGTAACATCCGAGAGGGGACACAACGGTGTATCCGGTGCCCTGTGAAAATAGTCATGGCCGCCTACCTGGCACGACCCCGTCCCGAGAGAGAGCACCAACTCTCCCTTGTCACTAGTAATGCGGGCTCCAAGCTAGTATCGGCCTAGGTAATCAATAATGCCCTTTCCCATACAAGGGTAGAGTGGTTGCGCATGTAAGGTTGGGACAGTCGACAAATCTTAAATCTAATCCGTCTTTGTAAACAACACTTTTATCGAGTCTCGATACACTACCTCTCCACCAAGTAGTGACCTAGTTCATCATCATCTCCCAGGGGCATTAGTGGCACCCACTGGGCTGTTTGCAAGTATGTCAAACCACACTTGTTTCTTTCCATGCATAACCCTGACCCACTTTGCGTAGCCATTTACTATAGCATATTTCTACAACCCACCAACACAACTCTAAGCAAGGGTAGGGTCATGAACATTGCAAGTATCAATGGAGTATGCAACAGAGGCAAGCCTAGCAAGGTTGCCATTCAAGGTATATCATGCACTCAGTGAAGCAAGGAAAATGCCATCATGATGTAAAATGGTTCATCATGGTCAAAGGGCTTCTTGCCTGTTTTAACAAAGTCTTCGAGGTCTTAAAATATCTCTGGTCCAACTCCAAGCATTTCGTCTACTTCGTCAACTATCGTTGAAAGCAACCATAATAAGCAACAGAACAAGGCAGAAATAAAAGTGCTCCAAAAATATTGATTTGACTTTTCTAGGACATCTTTGGTTATATAAAATTAACCAGAGTGGTTTCATTGGAATTTGGCCAGTGGATATTTCTAAACATTTTGATATGATGGAATCAAGGGGTTTATGGATTTGCAAGAAGTGTACAGATACATATTTTTGAAAAATGAGCAAAGGCACCATTTAACCAAGGATGATTTTAGAAGCATCTAGGAATTGGTTTCACTGGATTTGGAGTTGAAATGATTTTCCTATGAATTTGCAAATTTGACAAATATGAAGAAATGGATCATTATCTTGTGTGGCACAGAAAGTATTAGGAAAAATGTTGAAAAACTAAGTTATGAACTTAGAAGTATCTAGGATCTTGAATCATGGCATTTGGATCACTTTTGAGCTCTATGTTGAAAAAATGAGCAAACAGCACCATGTGATAGGGCATGATTTTAGTAACTACTAGAAATTTGAATCATCAAGTTTGGAGTTAATTTGAATTGTTTATGGATTTTGGAAATTTACTGAAAAAGGAAAAGGAAAAGAAAAAGATTTAGGTTATACCTAAAGCGCGTGCTGAGCGCAATATAGCACCGCTGCACACTGGGCCAGCCCAGTGGCTCGGGCGCGCTGGCTGCCTACGCCGAAGGCGTATTAAGCGAACGCGTCTTCGCCCAGGGAGGCCGAAAACTGCTTGTGCGTTTCCACTTAAACGCCGGGGCCCACTGGCTGGCTCGCTGACATGTGGGGGGGGGGCCGCAGGGTCATCTTCCTCCTCCCGCACTCGCGACAGAGGGGAGGGGATGCCTTGGCCGCGCGAGACCGACGCTCGCCCCTGGAAGCACAGGCCACCTCCGGCCAAGCTGCGGCCACCGGAGGGGCCACCGGAGGGCGACGCATCGGGGGAGCTCATCAGGGTCGGCGGGAGATGGCCGGGGCGCGCTCGGCACTGGCCTCGGCGGACGGCTACTCGGGCGGTGATGTGCAGGGGGGCACGGTGCGTCGGCGGACTCGGAGATGGGGGGGAATGGGTCACCGGGATTTGGCGGTTCTTCTGGAGGGGAGAGGAGGTGGGGAGGACCTCGTCCTTGCCCCAATTGGAGCAGAGGCCAGCGGCGTCATTCCGGCCATGGGGGGTGCTCGAGGGCACGAGAGGGCGGGGGAGGCTATCCAGGAGGTGCAAGGGAGAGAGAGGGGTCCCACCGAGGCGAGAGAGAGCTCGGGGGATGGATTATATGGAGGAGGCGCCGGTGCTCCGTGGGCAGCGTCCACGGACGCACTCGGTGAGCTCTGCTGGGTGGGGGGGGAAGGAGAGAGGTCTAGGAGGGGCCCGACATCTTGCCGTGTCTCGGACGCCAAGGCGACCTCGGGGGACACCACCCCGCCGCCCAAGGCCGTCTTATGCCATTGGCATGGGTGAGCTACAGTGCGGGAGAGCACTGTAGCATGCTCCAGAGCACGAGCTCTACACGCCATGGCATAAAATATATGCCATGGGTGTGTCCACTTTTGTCTAGGAGCATTGGGGGAGTGTAAACAAAGGGGAGGTGGCCTTGGATGCCCTGGTGAACCACTAGGAGAGGAGTGGCGTTGAGAGAGAGATGGAAATGGGCTGTCTAGAGGGGTAAATGAGGTGGTTTCACCCCTCAATCATTGACCTGAGATGCAGCCATAGTTACTGGAAGTAGAAGAGGGCCAGGAGCAGCTGTGGTACAAAGTTGAGCCCATGGAGATTAGTGGAAGAGGTCAAAAATGGAATTTTGGTAAAGTGGCAGAAGGTGTTTGATGCAAATTTGGGCAAGCAAATTAACTCCACTTGACATGAGAATTAACAGGATCAAGTGTCACACATAATTGAGGTTGACCACCAAGTTTGAGCTCATTTGGGCAAAGTAGCCAATGTAACTTTGGTAATCCCTAGAAATCAATAGAAATAGACTTTCCAAGATTTAGTCATGCAAATATATTCTCCTTGATGCACCACTTAGTGTAGTGTCATCATTTGAGGTTCTTAACATGCCCACAAAAGTTGAGATCAAAAATGAGAAAGTTGCCAATGTAAACTTGTTCAAATTTGGTTCTGGACAGAGAGGGTTTTGGGGCACTTTGATCAAGATAACATTCTCTCCAACTTGTGCCATTTGGTCTAGATCCATTATTACACCATTTGAGCATGTGCACCAAGTTTGAGAGCATTTGGACATGTTTGACAGTGCAAAGTTGTTCAAACTTGAAAAATGACAGAAGTGGTTTGGAGAGGGTTTGATGGGGTTATACTGTTCTCCATGACATGGTACTTGGCAAGATCATCAAAAATGTCATATGTGACATTCTAGAATTTTCTTGGAATTGTTGGGGAATATTTCCTATAGAAATATTTCAAATCGTTGAAATATCCAGAAAGGGTTTTTGAGGGATTTTACCAATATTTTGAACATGACCATGTGTTGAAACTCTTATATATGGAAAATATATGTCCACAGAGTTACCCTGATTTTTTTCAAATATTTTTGAAACAATAAAATAATTTTTTCCTATTAAAGACCATTTCTGGCCTTAAGAAAAAGCTTTTAAATAAAATAGGAAAATAACTTTTAAAATTATATTTTTATGGTTTCTGGGTATCCTATATCTAATAGGAGTCAAACATATTTTTGGAAAGATTTTTACTGCCCTTAATTAAGTACTTGCAGTGCAAACCTCAATTCAGGGGTTTTTGAAAAACTAATTTTTGAAAATACTATTTGGCCAAATTATTTTTGTAAGAAATTATTTTTATGTCCTATGCACATGGCATGATCATTGGTTCAAGAGTTTGGAGCAAGGAGATGAAGTATAGGAGTTGGAGGATTTATTTGATTTTTAGAGCACTTGCAAACAATAGACAAATATCAAATCACTCAAAAGTTTTTGTTAAACCATAATTTATCATGATGATTAGCTTAAGTGTTGTGTCATGAAAATCAGGGTGTGACAAGAATCCACCCAAGGGCAAGGACCACCAAGAACCGGAGCATTATTTTGAAGACGTCCTAGTGGCTGCCCGCGTGATAGACGGCCAGTGTTCGAAAGATATAATGTTCGAGTGAGATGTATGAGAATTGTACAAGACAATTTTATAGCTAATCTATTTTTATATATTGCTCAAAAGTTTGTGTTCCTCCTGTGCGGCTGCTTTAATATGATCTGAAAGTTTTCCAGTCGTCGGCCTCAGAACCCTCGTGGGAAGTACGGGGGTGTTCGGAAAAGCATTTGATCACTCTTGACCCAACGTCTTGGTCCGTGAAGGAGGTGTCAATGCGGCGAACTAGGCAACCAGACTATAGGGTGTTAACACTTTCACTTAGCCATAGTTGTTTTATGGTGGGTCTACGACATAGCCCCTAGTATGTATGCGGCTTATTCATACGATGCATGTACATATTTGACCGAAAAGAGGTCCTTCGTGTGAAACGGAGGAATCGCTAGAGATTCTGATAAGTCATCGAGTGGTTGACCAGCTCTCGCCGCACCATGGCAGTCAGTTTTCGGCTTTCTCTACTGAGGTGCTGAGCCAGGTGAACTGGAAGCACAACCGCAGTAGTTCTCCCTTTACTGCCCTAGCCGATAGAGCGGAACGTAGGATAGCAAGCACAGGAGCCGGGAACCCAACTATTGACCCAAGACATGATTCATAGCTGATGCATATAAGGCCAAACTCGCAACGCTGAAGTATGCTGCAAAAGCTGTTCGGACTTTTGTTGGCAACTCAATTGTTCCCGTACCGAGCCCCTGGCAAGTTTAAGCCGGGGTATATCTATGAAACAACCATAGGAGGTTTGTTCGATTGCGGAAAGACGCGGATAAATAATACTAGTAATGTGAACTAGGACCTGAGCGATATGCCAAAGATTACTTGATATATATAAGAGCCACGACCCCGGCTATTTGATATGCCCTGGGTCAAAGGCAGAGGAAAAAGGCATGTTACAGGCTCGAAAAAGAGTGCAGTCTACAAAAAGTTATTTGGACCTCCTGTCGCACGTCTGCGCCGCCTGTCCTCGGCGAGGGGAATCCTTGAAGGAAGTAGCCCCATAGGTGAGTGTACAGATCCGAACTCTGATAGAGTCGGTTTTAGATGTTTCTCCTTTGCGCCACCTGTTTTTAAGAGGTAATGAAGAAAGAAAAAAAGGAAAGTAGATAAAAAATTTTACCGGAGTGCTTGCAGACTTGTCCGTATTATGCTTCTGCCGATGCCCATGGTATCTTAAGCGCGTAGTTATGTATGCGCAGTATAGTTTTAAGGGGTATATGAGATGGGCAACGGAAGCCGAACTGCTATTTCTGCCCCGGATTTGATCGATCTTCGGGGGGAAATTGCTTCTGGCCTTCGGCACTTGGCTGGTGAATCGTTCCGTCGTCCCTATTACCTGGCGGCCCCCTTCCCTTGTGTTCGGCATTGAGCTTACCGGCCTTCTTGAGGACCCAACAGTTTCTGTTGGTATGATTAGCTGGTTTATTGGGGTGGCCATGAATCTGGAAGGGTCGGTCCAATATCCTGTCTAGGTTGGATGATCCGTCTCTGTTCGCCTTGAATGGTTTTTTCCGTTGACCAGGCTTAGGTTTGTTGAATCCGTCGTTGACCATAGTGTTGCATGATCTTTCATTATCATTGCGACTGTTGTGTTTACGTTGTCATGGCTTGCCATTGCCGTCTCGGATTTCTGAAGTGCCCGTGTCACTGGCGCTATTGCTTCTACGAGCGAGCTAGCTGTCTTCTCCCGCGCAAAAGCGGGTCATTAGAGCGGTAAGGGTTGTCATGGATGGAGGTCTTTCTTGACCGAGGTGGTGTGCAAGCCATTCATCCCGAACGCTATGTTTAAAGGCCGCAAGGGCTTCCGCGTCCAGACAGTCGACGATTTGGTTCTTTTTAACTAAGAACCTAGTCCAGAGCTGCCTAGCTAATTCTTCGGGCTGCTGGACAATGTGACTTAAGTCATCAGCGTCCGATGGACGGACATATGTTCCTTGGAAGGTTTTGCGAAAGGCATTCTCCAAATCTTCCCAGCTGCCAATAGAATTTTCGGGCAAACTGTTTAACCAGTCCCGAGCTGGTCCTTTGAGTTTTAGTGGTAGGTATTTGATGGCATGAAGGTCGTCCCCACGGGCCATGTGGATATGGAGGAGGAAATCCTCGATCCATACCGTGGATCTGTTGTTCCATCGTATGATTCAATATTCATAGGTTTGAACTCGTCTGGGAATTGATGCTCCATTACTTCTTCTATGAAGCAAAGAGGGTGCACGGTGCCTCTATGTTGGGCCACACTGCGGCGTACCTCCGATGGAGTCCGTTTGCAGTTTTCGGCCCGGGCATGGCTAGGTTTGTCACGTCCGGATAGGTGACCATCGTCGCGTGTCGAGGTATGTCCTTGCGATCCGTAGGTCGCTCTTGGGTGTCCTGCTCTGCTACCCGAGGCCTGGTGACGGTCGTGTGCACAATCCCAAGCTATTTTGTTCTTGCCTTTACGGTGAGGTGGGGCGGTCTGGTGTTCGGCTTGAGTTGCCGCTTTACCCGGACCAAGTTGTGGTTGACCTGACGTCCTGTCCGATGATGGAGCGGGCTCGAACGCCCTATCGTCGCCCTAGGGTAGCAATCTACTCTTCGGGTAGCTTTTGGCTGGCCCACTAAGGCCGTATTCTTCGGCGGCTAGGACTTCGGTCCATCTATCATTGAGCAGATCTTGGTCGGCTTGAAGTTGTTGTTGCTTCTTTTTCAGGCTCCTTGTAGTGGCTATTAGTTGGCGCTTGAAGCGCTCCTTCTCAAGAGGTTCCTCAGGCACGATAAAATCCTCGGTGCCAAGGCTCACCAAATCCTCAGAGAGCGGAAGGTAATTGTCATCCTCCGAATCTTCGTACTTGGCCTGCTTACTTGGGCTAACCTGCCCATCTTCCTGTTCATCCTGGTAATTAGCTATATCGTCGTCCATACCATCAATGTTCTCGTTGTCGTAGTCAAGTGTATCAGTCGAATCTTCGACCGTGGCTATGAAGTGGGTGGTGGGTGGGAAGTAAAATTCTCCGCCGCCAGCCCCTTGTTCGAGCCGGATATAGTCTTGCTGTGAGTCCTCTGTCAAGGACAGGTTCTTTAACGAGCTTAGCACATCGCCCAAGGGCGAGTGTTGGAAGATGTCCGCGGCGCCGAATTCGAAGACCGATAAATGATCAATCTCGGCGTCCGCGGGCTCACGTGGTTCGGAACTTACGGCCATTGACGAGTCCGGAGTTCCGGTGACCAAGACATCATGAGAGGTTGAGTCTATGTGTGTCTCCAATGCCGTGGATTCTGTGGCCTCCGTAGTGGGTTTGATCCTCCCATCCTTGGGTGGCATAACTTGCTCCGGATCTAGGGCCAGAGCGGTTACAGGAGCGATCTCCTGGACGTGGCCTGATGACAAATTTAGGTCATGATCATCGGAGTGGCCGGGGGCGGCTACCGCGGTCTCAAATCCGGCGAAGATCAAGTCTCCACGGATGTCCGCAACATAGTTCAAGCTCCCAAATCTGACCTGATGGCCAGGGGCGTAGCTTTCGATCTGCTCCAAATGGCCAAGCGAATTGGCCCGTGATACGAAGCCACCGAACACGAAGATCTGTCAGAGGAGAAAGGTTTCTCCCTGGACGGCGTCATTATTGATGGTTGAAGGGGCCATCAAACCTCTTAGGGACAGACAGTGGAGCTCTCAATGAAAGCACCAATGTCGCTGTTAAAACTGGCGGATCTCGGGTAGGGGGTCCCGAACTATACGTCTAAGGTCTATGGTAACAGGAGACAAGGGACACGATGTTTACCCAGGTTCGGGCCCTTTCTATGGAGGTAATACGCTACGTCCTTCTTGATTGATATTGATGAATATGAGTGTTACAAGAGTTGATCTACCTCGAGATCATAATGGCTAAACCCTAGAGGTCTAGCTTGTATGGCTATGATAATGAGTGTCCTATCCGGACTAAGTCGTCCGGTTTATATAGACACCGGGAGGATCTAGGGTTACACAAAGTCGGTTACAAAGAAGGGAATCTACATATCCGGTCGTCAAGCTTGCCTTCCACGCGAAGGAGAGTCCCATCCGGACTCGGGTGCAGTATTCGGTCTTCGTATCTTCACAGCCCATCAGTCCGACCCATGGCTAACGGGCCGGACGCCCGAGGATCCCTTAGTCCAGGACTCCCTCAAGGTGCATAAGTCAAATTTGAACTACATGCACATGCTCCAGTGCATATAAACTAGTCTAAAAACCAAATATGTGTCCTTGGTTGCATGCTTAGGTCCCTTGCAATAAATGGGAATGAATTTCAAACACCCTGCCATCGTCACTCGGCCGCAAAGATTAAGATACCTGGATTTTAAATTCTAGTAAATCCAAAACTCGTCTGAAATTCATGAAACTTGGCATGCTATGATGGAGCGGCATCAACATGCCGCGGTAATTTTTTTGTCCCACTTGGGGTAGGTTTGGGTATAAGCGTCTCACAAACCAGAGCTTCTCACAACAAGCATGATGATTTCGGTAGGGAACGTGCCACCTTTTGGGACGAAACAATATCCGTTGCCTCTTATTGCTTTCAAACATTTTCTAGTGTCAATATAGAATAACAAGAGTGTTGTGTTTAATTTTGGAATTTTTTGGGGTTCGTTTGGACATTCTTATACATTAACTTGGTCTTGTAGGCATTTCAGGTGCATAATTCAAATTTGAACTACATACACATGCTCCAGTGCATATAAACTAGTTGAAAAAAAATCAAATATGTGTCCTTGGTGCATGCTTAGGTCCCATGCAAGAAACGGGAATGAATTTCAAACACCCTGCCACCATCACTCGGCCACAAACATTGAGATACTTGGTTTTTAAATTCTATTAAATCCAAAACTCGTCTGAAATTCGTGAAACTTGGCATGCTATCATGGAGCGGCATCAACATGCCGTGGTAAAAAATTTGTCCCATTTGGGGCAGGTTTGGGTATAAGCGTCTCACAAACCAGAGTTTCTCACAACAAGCGTGATGGTTTCGGTAGGGAACATGCCACCTTTGGCGACGAAATGATATTCGTTGCCTCTTTTCGCTTTCAAAAAGTTTCTAGTGTCAACATAGAACAACAAGAGTGTTTTGTTTAATTATGGAATTTTCGGGGTTCGTTTGGACATTGTTATACATTAACTGTGTTTTCTAGGCATTTTATGTGCATAATTCAAATTTGAACTACATGCACATGCTCCAGTGCATATAAATTGTGTGCGTTCTATTAACCATTCACATCACGCCACGCCTAACTCTTTTAATGGCTAGGAGATGCCATGCGGACAGGTGCTTGAGTGCTTGACTAAACGGAGGCGTGCGAGCTGTACCCCAATGCGCAGGCTTATCGGGAAGCGTCGAGCTGTACACCATGCAGGCTCACCGGGAAGCGTGCGAGCTATACGCCATGCAGGATTTGTGCAACTCTTGATCGCAAACGTTTTAGTTAGAACACTCGTATGCAAACTGACAGCTTCCCCAGGAAGCCAAGAGAAAATGTGCTGAGCAGGATTTCTGTAGCTCTTGATCGCAAACGTTTTAGATAGAACACCCGTATGCAAAGTGAGAGCTATGTTATTCCCCCTTAAGTCGAGGGAAAATTCACAGCGCTAGATTTGTGCATCCCTTCAACACAAACGGTTGTTTTGGATGACCCATGTGCAACCACATACAAACAATTTGGTAAGATTTGCATCTGTCATATTGCGTATGTTGCCATTTGTCAAACTGGAAAGATTGACATTTGTTAATCTAGTAACATTGCTATTTGTCAATCCTTGTAACATTGCGATTTGTCAAAATATGCAGCTAAAAATCACTAGCAATATCTAATTTTTGCAACTAAAATTCTGTAATTAAGCATAGATTTCACTCACAGATTAAGCAGTCGTTCTTAATTTATACAAACAGTTCAACTTGACATCTGAACCGACCAAACTTTTCCGCAATTGTTGCCAACCACGTATTGAAATAGCTATTTCAACTATATATATATTAGCTAATTTCAAGTATGTTGTATAGTTCCACCACACATCTATAGTCAGATGAACTGAACAAAATAGCCCTAAATACTACTAATACTATGGAGGGGCTTTGTGCTACTTCTGACAGCCTCTCCTCTGCCGAGCATGCTCAGTAAGAGGCAGAGGAGAAGGAGGAGCCTACCGACGAGCTGGACAAATGCAATATGGTGCCTGCCGCTGTTGCACATTCAACGATGCTCGGCAGCTCAAACGCCCACTGTCGCTCCACACAATCCCTCTCTAGGCGGCCGGACTTCTCATAGATCTCCGGATTCTTCGCCTCTGTGTCGGCATGTGCTGTGGGAATGGCTGCGGTAAGGTTCTTTGCATGCTCGATGAGGCGCTCCTCCCCCTCCCGCAGGAACTCGATGTAGCGCGCAAGGTCGCTGACGCATGTGCGGGCCTCCACCTCCGCCTCCCTCCTTCAGGCGGCAGTGGCAGAGCGGGTGATCATCTCGGCGGTCGATGGTGGGCTGGCGGCCACGGCGGCGGACGATGGGGTGGCGGCCACGACCACCACCTCCCGCCTTCGGACCGTGGTGACGGAGCGGGAGATGGCTCTGGCTTTCGATGGTGGTGGGGAGGCAACAACGGCCGGGAACAGCTGTCGACGGGCAGTGACGACGGAGCGTGTGGTGGGTGTTCCGCGCACACCCAACAGGGATGCCACACGCACTACACTACGTCGGGGACTGCGCCGCCGCCACGGTGTAGCCTCCTAGCTGGAGCTGTCCTCTGATGATGGTGGAGTGGCTGAGCGACGACGACGGACCGGTGCCATTGGCGATTGTGGGATAGGCAAACGAGATAAGCTACAAGGAGGGAGGGGAAAATGCGACGCAGGACTCGCCAGCCGTGAGGGTTTATATAGCAGGCCCGTAAGCATTGGGATTTTAGGGGATTTCACTGAGTCGGGCAGGAAGCTTGCGCGGGAACGGGCTCACCGACGGTTCATTGGCGCCACCGTTTGGCCAAAAGAACGCCCCCACGCGCTACGCAAGCTTGCGTTGTAAGTTGTCTGCGGCAACGGGGTGACAAGACGTGCGAGAGGAGGACGAAAGGCCACATACACATACAGTTAATCAAAAAACATTTGCGATTTAATTACCTACTATACCCCCGTCCTGGTTACAAGTAGGATTTAACTAACAAAATACGAATGCATGTCCCTAAATATTATATCATTGGAGTCCTATTTGAACATAGTTTCCAGCTATACAATTTTTGTAACATGCATTAACACTTTTTTGGTTAAATATAAGGTTATATACCAGCAAGTGTTTGCCTGCAACAAACACGGTTTATTCCATCACAAACAGCTCGGATGGATCAACTATATGCCACGTATTGCACACGCAACTCTAATCTGATTCATGCTTGATGTCTCTCACATCGCTCGCACATTTCGTCTTATTTTCCACAAATCACTGTGCCGGCCTATGCTCGAGTCCCTCGGCAAGCTCTGCTCGCCGTTAGGCAATGCAGCATGCTGTGCTCCCCGTTAGGCGCCGAGGCGCGCTCTGCTCGTGTTCGTCGGCACGCTGGGCCTGTGGACACCTTTTCCTTGCATGTTCAACTGCTATATGCATATATATATATGGTTGCTCACCATTGAGGCGACCGCGGAGCGCTCCTCTCGTGTCCCTCCACGCATGCTCTGCCAGGAGTTGGGAGTGCACACGATCACGTCGGGGGGCCCATATGCATGCGGTTGTGCCGCGCGCGTTGCCACACGATGCAGTTACGTGCGGCATGATGGAGTTATGCGCTGCAAATTAGAACTGCCATCAGGACTTGCTGATATTCCTGGCTATCTGGCTTCTCCTTTAATTCCCGCAGCCATTATAACGTTAGTCTCTTCAACCTTTCAATCATGCCCCACAACACAACAAGCACACCCACGACAACACATAGAGAGGGGATGTCTAGAGACGCTCTAATGGAGTCCGGCGAGCATAGAGTGGAGACCCACGCGAGGGAGACGGATCTCTTGGTGGTGTACACCATCGACCTGGCTGTGGTGGATGACTACATAAATATCGTTGAGTGGTTGCTCGCTTGAGGCAAGTACAAGGTGGTTGGCATCGACCTCCAGTACACCGCCGGTCGACCCCGGCATAGATCAGAAGGTTGCTGTCGCCAAGTTGTGCATGCGCCATCATGTCCTCCTCTACCACTATTACATGGCCACAGAGCCTTGTGACTGTTTCAACAGCTTTGTCAACAGCACAGACTACAAATTTGCCATGGTGGAAACCACCGACGATGTGAAAGCGCTCAGTGTGATGGGCTTGGCCTGCAAGAACCTTGTTGAAATCCGTGGCCACTACAGGGTCTGGGGCAGCACGAAGGACTCCCTGGTCGAACTCGCCTCGACCATCATCGACCCCTACTACAAAAGGATGAAGCAGGATGCCCAGAGAACAAGTCCCCTATCTTGGCACAGGGCCTGGATGCGGAAACTGGATGAACCTCACCTCAGGTTCGCGACCAAGACCGTTTACACATGCTATGAGATGTTGAAAGTGCAACTATCCCTAGGTGGTTTTGGTAATTCCTAAGAACATATAGATCATTGAACTAATGCTCTTTCAGGATGATCATTTTAGAAACTTCAATTATTGGCATGGCATGGACTAGGAATGCGCACCCCTAAAAATGCTACGGCACATATTGGCAAAAGCTCAAGACTCTACATCTTCATTCTAGTGATCCAAGATCACATTGAGTCCATAGGAAAAGTCAATACTATCAAAAGGGGATGAGGTGTTGCTTAATGGCTTGCTTGCTCAAAATTCTTAGTGATATGCTCCAAAAGCCCTCAACCACTTTCTCATATCCACATATGTCCCAAACCAAAAGTCAAATTCGGCCCCACCGATTTCATCTATCCGGTGCCACTGAGTTCATTTGACATAGCCATAGCCAGAAACCCTAATCAGTTCGATCTCAACGATAAGGATCTCGGTTTCACCAAGATGGGATTTCAAACTCTCTGTTTCCTTTTCGTAACATTTTGGTCTAACTGAGATGAGCGGTTGGTCCCACCGAGTTCGCAATGCAAACTCTCTATTTCCTTTTCGTAACATTTTAATCTGGCCGAAACGAGCGATCGGTCCCACCAAGTTTGCCCGACCAACTCTCCGTTTGCCTACTACTGATATCGGTCTCGCTAGGTTTATGTGATCTTTCTCACCGAGATTAAGTTATACCCTAACCCTAATGAAATCGGTCCCACCGAGTTGATCATACCGGTCCCACCGAAAAGCCTAACATTTACATCTTGAACTGAATCTGTCTGACCAAGTTTGTGTATTCGCTCTCACCAACTTTGGTAAATTGTGTGTAATGGTTAGATTTTGTGTGGAGGCTATATATACCCCTCCACCCATCCTCCATTCATGGGGACAGCCATCAACGCACCTACACTTCTACCATACATTTTCTAAGAGAGAACCACCTACTCATGTGTTGAGACCAAGATATTCCATTCCAACCACAAGAATCTTGATCACTAGCCTTCCCCAAGTTGCTTTCCACTCAAATCATTTTTCCACCAAATCCAAATCTATGAGAGAGAGTTGAGTTTTGGGGAAACTATCATTTGAAGCACAAGAGTAAGGAGTTCATCATCAACATGCCATCTATTACCTTTTGGAGAGTGGTGTCTCCTATATGGGTTAGGTGTCACTTAGGAGCCTCCGTCAAGATTGTGGAGTTTAACCAAGGAGTTTGTAAGGGCAAGGAGATCATCTACTCCGTGAAGATCTACCCAAGTGAGGAAAGTCCTTCGTGGGCGATGTCCATGGTAGGATAGACAATGTTGCTTCTTCAGGGACCCTTCGTGGTTGGATCCCTCTGTGGACTCGCGCAACCGTTACCCTTCGTGGGTTGAAATCTCCATCATTGTGGATGTATGATAGCACCACCTATCGGAACCACACCAAAAATCTCTGTGTCTACATTGCATTTGCTCCCTCTAAACTCCTCCCCTTTACCTTCATATGCAATTATTTACATTCCGCCGCTATACTCTTATACTTGCATGTGTAGGTTGTTTGCTTGACTTGTGCTAAGTTGCTAAAAATTCGCCAAGACTTAAAATTGGGAAAAGCTAGGTTTTTATTTGGTCAAGTAGTTTAATCACGCCCCCTCTAGACATACTTTAGATCCTACAAGTGGTGTCAGAGCTTTGGTCTCCATTTGCCTTGATTTCCATGGCTTTGGTGATCATAGCCTTGGTTTCGCAACCTAGGAGAGTATGGCGTCTAGCGAGGGAAATTACCACCGTAGAGGTCCTTACTTTGATGGTACAAATTTTGCTAGTTGGAAGCATAAGATGAAAATGCATATTCTTAGACATAACCCCGCCGTTTGGGCTATTGTGTGTATTGTCTTGCAAGGTGAATTCTTTGATGGGAGAGAACCAAACCGTGAAGCTAGCTAGCACGGAAGAGTTGAAGATGCTGCAATACAATGCTCAAGCTTGCGATATCCTCTTCAACCGATTGTGCCCCGAGGAATTCAATAAAATCAGCCGTCTTGAGAATGCAAAGGAAATTTGGGATACTTTGACATGAAGGTACCGACTACATCAAGGAATCCAAATTGGATGTGCTTCAAAGTCAGCTTGACAAGTTCAAAATGAAGGATGGTAAAGGTGTTGCTAAAATGTACTCTAGGCTTGCTCTCATCACAAATGAGATTGCCGGCTTAGGAAGTGAAGAGATGACCGACAGATTCATCATCAAGAAGATACTAAGAGCCTTGGATGGAAAATATGATACCGTGTGCACATTGATCCAAATGATGCCCAACTACAAAGATCTCAAGCCAACGGAAGTCATTGGAAGAATTGTTGCTCATGAGATGGCACTCAAGGATAAAGAAGAGCTTCATAACAAGTCTAGTCGTGCTTACAAAGCCTCTTGTGATGCTCCTACATCATCAAGTGAGAAACGAGCCTACAGTGAGGAATTGAGCCTAATGGTGAAGAATTTCAACAAGTTCTACAAGAGTAGAAGCAAGGAAAGAAGTTCCAAGTCAAGGTCCTACAATGACAAAAGATCTTCTAGTCGTGAGCGTAATTTCTATAATTGTGGAAGACCCGGACACTACTCCAATGAGTGTACGGCTGCCTATAAAAGAAGAGAAGACTCACCTAAAAGGAGAAGTAGAAGAGAAGAATCACCTCCAAGAGAGAGAAGGAGTAGAGATGATCATTATGGACGAAGAACCTCTCGCAGAAGCAAGGATTCGGAAAGGAAGGACAAGTCATCAAGGAGCTACACAAAACGAAGACATCAAGCTCATGTTGGTGAATGGGTATCCAACTTCAACTCCGACCATCACTCCGAGAGAAGTTATCACTCCGACTCCGAATATACTCAAGATGAAGGTGTTGCCGGTCTAGCACTTGTGTCGACCAACTCCTATGACATATTTGACTCACCAAATGAAGGAATTGGAAGATGCTTCATGGCTAAAGGCCCAAAGGTATCACATCCCGAGTATGTTGATTTCAATAGTGATGAGGATGATTTTCTAGGTTATGATGATTTACTTGTTGACAACTCGAGTGATGAAAACTATGATGAACTTGCTATTAATCATGCTAATCAAGACAAAACGAATGACGATGATAAGAAGGAGATTGAGCGTCTAACTAAAGAACTAAACACTCTTAAGTTAGCTCATGAAACTACCTTGGAAGAGCATCGAGAGCTTTTAAAGTCTCATGAGAAGCTACGCTTTGAAAAGCTCAACCTTGAGCAAGAGCATGGGTTCTTAAAGGCAATCAAAGATGATCTTCACAAGATAAGTTCTTCTTACATTGCCAAGCATTTACTCTTGTCTACTTACATGCCACAAGTAAAATCTAGCAACAAGAGTAAGAAAGATTCTTCTAGTGGTAACAATAATCATGTTAAATCCAATGTTGTTTCTTCTAGTAGTTATCTTGATTCCACTAATGACACTCTTAGCCAAGTTACACTTGAGCAAGAAAATAGCTTATTGAAGGGAATTATAAAGAAATGTGTTTACAAGACTCTTGCCGGGAGTAAGCAATTTGAGGAAATTGTACACAAGCAAGGAAGGCACCAGAAGAATCAAGGTGTTGGTTTTGAACGAAAGTCCAATGCCAATGGAGTTGAGTCGGAAGAAGATCAATACCCCAAGACAAAGTGTGTTCCTCAACAAGAGAAGTATGATCCTACTTCTTTCAAGGGAACACAAGCTCAAGATGATCTTCCACCACAAGGCCACAAACAAAAAGGCAAGGACAAAATTCAAGAGGTGATTGATGCATTTGAAGAAGCTCCCAAGTCCTTGGTCAAGTGGGTTGCCAAGACTACACCAAGTTCTACTTCATCAAGTATGACTACAACTCCAAGGATTCCCATCAAGTTGATGTCGATCTCGAAGAAGAAGAACTAGAAAATTCTTGAGAGTGAATCCGCCAACATACTTCACTCATATCATTTTAGGGTGAGGTGACAATGTTTGTTGAAAGTGGTTCCATGGTTGATAAGATCACCATCGCATACTCCCTCTACTTTCGGGCTTAGTATTGGATCTAAATAAATGTTATTTGGTGTTTGCGTTGAGCATAAATTTGATGGGATCATGTTTATTGAGATATGGTTATTCATTTAAGTCAGAGAATAATTGTTGTTCTGCTTACATGAATAAAACCTTCTATGGTCTTACATCCAATGTAAATGGTTTACTGAATCTCGATCACAGTGATACACATAATATTGTTGCCAAAGATGCAAAGTTAATAATGATAGTGCAACTTATCTATGGCACTGCCGTTTAGGTCATATTGGTGTAAAGTTTATGAAGAAACTCCATGTGGATGGATTTTTGGAATCACTTGATTATGAATCATTTGATGCTTGCGAACCATGCGTCATGGGCAAGATTGAGGGAGTCCTTTACTAAGGGGTCCTCGGGTGTCCGGCCTGTTAGCCATGGGCTGGACTGATAGGCTGTGAAGATACAAAGACCGAGGACTGCACCCGTGTCCGGATGGTACTTTCCTTGGCATGGAAGGCAAGCTTGGCAGCCAACTATGTAGATTCCTTTCTCTGTAACCGACCTTGTGTAACCCTAGATCCCTCCCGTGTCTATATAAACTAGAGGGCTAGGTCTGTAGATAAGCCGGATACTCATTACCATGGTCATACATGCTAGACTTCTAGGGTTTAGCCATTACGATCTCGTGGTAGATCAACTCTTGTAATACTCATATCCATCAAGATCAATTAAGCAGGAAGTAGGGCATTACCTTCATAGAGAGGGCCCGAACCTGGGTAAACATTGTGTCCCCTATCTCCTGTTACCATCGACCTTAGACGCACAGTTCGGGACCCCCTACCCGAGATCCGCCGGTTTTGACACCGACATTGGTGCTTTCATTGGGAGTTCCACTGTGCCGTCGACAATAGGATCGATGACTTGCCTCGTCCTTAAAGACAATATCACTATCGGAGGAGAACTGGCCCCAGGCCAAACCCTCCGGTTGGGCAACTTTACCATGACCGCTCGTTCGGCCGTTAAGCTGACGATGACCTCTCGGGCCATCGAAAATCCTCTTCGTATCGACCCAAAACACTCCAAGAAGATGGATCCGGTGGAGTTTTTGTCTTTAAACGAGCTCCTTCATCGTATCGCCGCCCTGGGAATCGCCATAGATTACGATCGGATCGGGCTCAAACCCGACCAAAGAAAAATCGAATCTCCACCGATCACCCACCAGATAGCGATAGTCGAGGAGCAAGACGACGACTCTTCCCCTATACTAAAGACGAACTATGTCCGGATCGCCGACCCTACAGAGTCGGATACCCACCCGCAAAAGGAGGTGGTTGGCCTTCCGAACATAGAATTAGACGGCGGGCCAAGGCAACCAGAATATACTCTAGAGCCCGGACTGTTAAGTCTAGAAAAACTTCAGACTCCGGATCATCGATCGGGTCAGGGTCCAGATCCAATTCCACCCACCCACCCAGACATAAGCGCTCTTACGAGCATACAACAACAGTATCAGGAATCGGTCCACCACTTCTGGGCTAGATTCCTCCTTGTCAAGGACAAGGTTAAAGATTGCCGCGACGAGGATGCGATATCAGCATTCCGCAACAATTGCACGAACGAAGGAATCCTCAACGCCATTAATCGCCGCTGCATACTACACTTAGATGACTTGGCAACTATCGTACAGAAGTATAGCACAATGGAAAGCGCCTGGAGGGATCAGGCAGCTTGTTGGGAGCCATCGGTTCCAACTCAACCATTGGTCCAGGCGAAAAGGGCACATCCCCGTGACGCGCCCAGTCCAATAGCCAAGAAATACAAACCCATTACGCGGCGCGGAACCATTCTGGAGGGATGGCTCGATGGCCCATGCAAAATACACACAACACCGGATACCATACCAACCCACAGCCTTAGAGGATGTGGGATACTCCGGCTATTGGGGAACATAGTAATTTCAAAAAATTTCCTACGCACACGCAGGATCATGGTGATGCATAACAACGAAAAGGGAGAGTGTCGTCCATGTACCCTCGTAGACCGTTAAGCGGAAGTGTTATGAAAACGCGATTGATGTAGTTGTACGTCTTCACGATCGACCGATCCTCAGTACGGAACGTGCGACACCTCCGCGTTCAGCACATGTTCAGCTCGGTGACGTCCCACGAACTCACGATCTAGTAGAGCTCGGGGAAGAGTTTCGTCAGCACAACGGCGTGGTGATGATGTTAATGAAGCTACCGTGACAGGGCTTCGCCTAAGCACCGCTACAGTATGACCGAGGTGGATTATGGTGGAGGGGGGCACCGCACACGGTTGGGAGAGATCTTTGTGATCAACTTGTGTGTCTAGAGGTGCCCCTTGCCCCTGTATATAAAGGAGCAAGGGGGAGGCCGGCCGGCCCTTGTTGGTGCACCAGGAGGAGGAATCCTCCTCCTAGTAGGAGTAGGATTCCCCTCTTTCCTACTCCTACTAGGAGGGGGAAAGGAAGGGAGAGAAAGAGACGGAAAGGGGGGGCACCACCCCCCTCTCCTAGGCCAATTCGGAACTGAGGGGAGGGGGCGCGCTGCCTGCCCTAGGCCGGCACCTCTCTCTTTCCCTTATGGCCCAACAAGGCCCATTAGCCCCTGGGGGGTTCCGGTAACCCCTCCAGTACTCCGGTAAAATCCCTATTTTACCCGGAACTCTTTTGATGTCCAAATGTAGGCTTCCAATATATCAATCTTCATGTCTCGACCATTTCGAGACTCCTCGTCATGTCTGTGATCATATCCGGGACTCCAAACTACCTTTGGTACATCAAAACATATAAACTTATAAAACTGATCGTCACAGAACTTTAAGCGTGCGGACCCTACGGGTTCGAGAACTATGTAGACATGACCGAGACATGTCTCTGGTCAATAGCCAATAGCGAAACCTGGATGCTCATATTGGTTCATACATATTATACGAAGATCTTTATCGGTCAAACCGCATAACACTATACGCTGTTCTCTTTGTCATCGGTATGTTACTTGCCCAAGATTCGATCATTGGTATCCCAATACCTAGTTCAATCTCGTTATCGGCAAGTCTCTTTACTCGTTTCGTAATGCACTATCCCGTAACTAACTCATTAGTTGCATTGCGTTCAGGGCTTATTGTGATGTGCATTACCGAGAGGGCCCAGCGATACCTCTCCGACAATCGGAGTGACAAATCCTAATCCTGATCTATGCCAACTCAACAAGTACCATCAGAGACACCTGTAGAGCACCTTTATAATCACCCAGTTACGTTGTGATGTTTGGTAGCACACAAAGTGTTCCTCCGGTATTCGGGAGTTGCATAATCTCATAGTCACAAGAACATGTATAAGTCATGAAGAAAGCAATAGCAGTAAACAAAAACGATCAAGTGCTAAGTTAACGGAATGGGTCAAGTCAATCACATCATTCTCCTAATGATGTGATCCCATTGATCAAATAACAACTCATGTCTATGGTTAGGAAACTTAACCATGTTTTATCAATGAGCTAGTCAAGTAGAGTCCTACTAGTGACACTATGTTTGTCTATGTATTCACACATGTATTATGTTTCCGGTTAATACAATTTTAGCATGAATAATAAACATTTATCATGAAATAAGGAAATAAATAATAATTTTATTATTGCCTCTAGGGCATATTTACTTCAGTCTCCCACTTGCACTAGAGTCAATAATCTAGATTACACAGTAATGATTTTAACACCCATGGAGCCTTGGTGCTGATCATGTTTTGCTCGTGGAAGAGGCTTAGTCAACGGGTCTGCAACATTCAGATCCGTATGTATCTTGCAAATCTCTATGTCTCCCACCTGGACTTGATCCTGGATGGAGTTGAAGCGTCTCTTGATGTGCTTGGTTCTTTTGTGAAAACTGGATTCCTTTGCCAAGGCAATTGCAACAGTATTGTCACAAAAGATTTTCATTGGACCCGATGCACTAGGTATGACACCTAGATCGGATATGAACTCCTTCACTGCTCCTTCATCTAGACTCCTTCATTTCCTGCTTCCGAAGCATCAATGTACTCCGCTTCACATGTAGATCCCGCCACGACGCCCTATTTAGAACTGCTCCAACTGACAGCTCCACCGTTCAATATAAACACGTATCCGGTTTGCGATTTAGAATCGCCCGGATCAGTGTCAAAGCTTGCATCAACGTAACCACTTATGATGAGATCTTTGTCACCTCCATAAACGAGAAACATATCTTTGGTCCTTTTCACGTACTTTAGGATGTTCTTGACCGCTGTCCAGTGATCCACTCTAGGATTACTTTGGTACCTCCCTTCTAGGATAATAGCAAGGCACACATCCGGTATGGTACACAACATTGAATAGATCTTAATGCCTAATATGTAAGCAGCTTCACCGAGGTCTTTCATTGAAAAACTCTTATTCAAGTATCCTTTATGCTATCCAGAATTTCTATATCATTTCCAATCAACAATATGTCATCCACATATAATATTAGAAATGCTACAGAGCTCCCACTCACTTTCTTGTAAATACAGGCTTATCCAAAAGTCTGTATAAAACCATATGCTTTGATCACACTATCAAAACATTTATTCCAACTCTGAGAGGGTTGCACCAGTCCATAAATGGATCGCTGGAGCTTGCACACTTTGTTAGTACCCTTTGGATCGATAAAACCTTCAGGTTGCATCATATACAAGTCTTCTTCCAGAAATCCATTCATGAATGCAGTCTTTACATCCATTTGCCAAATTTCATAATCATAAAATGCGGCAATTGCTAACATGATTCAGACAGACTTAAGCATCTCTATAGGTGAGAAGGTCTCATCGTAGTCAACTCCTTGAACTTGTCGAAAACCTTTCGCAACAAGTCGAGCTTTATAGACAGTAACATTACCGTCAGCATCAGTCTTCTTCTTGAAGATCCATTTATTCTCAATGGCTTGCCGATCATCGGGCAAGTCAACCAAAGTCCACACTTTGTTCTCATACATGGATCCCATCTCACATTTCATGGCCTCAAGCCATTTTGTGGAATCTTGGCTCATCATCGCTTCCTCATAGTTCATAGGTTCGTCATGGTCAAGTAACATGACCTCCAGAATAGGATTACCATACCACTCTGGTGTGGATCTTGCTGTGGTTGACCTATGAGGTTCGGTAGTAACTTGATCTGAAGTTTCATGATCATCATCATTAGCTTCCTCACTAATTGGTGTAGGTGTCACAGGAACCGGTTTCTGTGACAAAGTACTCTCCAATAAGGGAGCAGGTACATTTACCTCATCAAGTTCTACTTTCCTCCCACTCACTTATTTCAAGAGAAACTCCTTCTCTAGAAAGGATCCATTCTTAGCAACGAATGTGTTGCCTTCGGATCTGTGATAGAAGGTGTACTCAACAGTTTCCTTTGGGTATCCTATGAAGACACATTTCTCGGATTTGGGTTCAAGCTTATTAGGTTGAAGCTTTTTCACATAAGCATCGCAGCCCCAAAGTTTAAGAAACGACAACTTTGGTTTCTTGCCAAACCATAGTTAATAAGGCGTCGTCTCAATGGATGTTGCCCTATTTAGTGTGAATGCAGCCGTCTCTAAATTATAACTCCAAAACGATAGCGGTAAATCAGTAAGAGACATCATAGATCGCACCATATCTAGTAAAGTATGATTCCGACGTTCGGACACACCATTACGTTGTGGTGTTCCGGGTGGCGTGAGTTGCAAAACTCTTCAACATTGTTTCAAATGTAGACCAAACTCGTAACTCAAATATTCTCCTCCACGATCAGATCGTAGAAACTTTATTTTCTTGTTACGATGATTTTCCACTTCACTCTGAAATTCTTTGAACTTTTCAAATGTTTCAGACTTATCTTTCATTAAGTAGATATACCCATATCTTGTCAAATCATCTGTGAAGGTGAGAAAATAACGATACCCGCCACGAGGCTCAATATTCATTGGACCACATACATTAGTATGTATGATTTCCAACAAATCTGTTGCTCGCTCCATAGTTCCGGAGAACGGCGTTTAGTCATCTTGCCCATAAGGCATGGTTCGCAAGTACCAAGTCATTCATAATCAAGTGATTCCAAAAGTCCATCAGTATGGAGTTTCTTCATGCGCTTTATACCAATATGACCCAAACGACAGTGCCACAAATAAGTTGCACTATCATTATCAACTCTGCATCTTTTGTCTTCAACATTATGAATATGTGTATCACTACTATTGAGATTCAACAAAAATAGACCACTCTTCAAGGGTGCATGACCATAAAAGATATTACTCATATAAATAGAACAACCATTATTCTCAGATTTAAATGAATAACCGTCTTGCATCAAACAAGATCCAGATATAATGTTCATGCTTAACGCTGCCACCAAATAACAATTATTTAGGTCTAAAACTAATCCCGAAGGTAGATGTAGAGGTAGCGTGTCGACGGCGATCACATCGACTTTGGAACCATTTCCCACGTGCATCGTCAGCTCGTCCTTAGCTAGTCTTCGCTTAATCCGTAGTCCTTGTTTCGAGTTGCAAATATTAGCAACAGAACCAGTATCAAATACCCAGGTGCTACTGCGAGTTCTGGTAAGGTAAACGTTAATAACATGTATATCACATATACCTTTGTTCACCTTGCCATCCTTCTTATCCGCCAAATACTTGGGGCAGTTCCGCTTCCAGTGACCAGTCTGTTTGCAGTAGAAGCACTCAGTCTCAGGCTTAGGTCCAGATTTGGGTTTCTTCTCTTGAGCAGCAACTTGTTTTCCGTTCTTCTTGAAGTTCCCCTTCTTCTTCCCTTTACCCTTTTTCTTGAAACTGCTGGTTTTGTTAACCATCAACACTTGATGCTCATTTTTGATTTCTACCCCCGCAGCCTTTAGCATCGCGAAGAGCTCGGCAATTGTCTTAGTCATCCCTTGCATATTATAGTTCATCATGAAGCTTTTGTAGCTTGGTGGCAGTGATTGAAGAACTTTCTCAATGACACTATCAACAGGAAGATTAACTCCCAGTTGAGTCAAGTGATTATGATACCCAGAAATTTTGAGTATATGCTCACTGACAGAACTATTCTCCTCCATCTTGCAGCAATAGAACTTATTGGAGACTTCATATCTCTCAATCCGCGCATTTGCTTGAAATATTAACTTCAATTCCTGGAACATATCTGTAACATCCCAAATTTTCAATTTGGAATGTTATACACTAGATCATCATTGCATATCAAATTTATTGCCTTTTGGTTGATCCTAGAAATTTCACGCAACTCAAGGACCCTCGGAGAGAGTTGGGGATTTCGTTATTTTCATATTTGAGTTGTATCAAATTTTGAAAATAGGATCTTTTGATTTTATTTATTTTATCTTCAATTATTTCTATTACAAAAATATGAGAGAGGGAATAAAAGGACTTTCTCAAAATAAAGAAATATTGAGGATTTAATAAAAAAACAAATAAGATTTATTTTGGTTTTATTTGTTATTTTATTTGAATTTAGGAATAATGCGCGTTTTTCAAAATTGCATTTAGGCCCCAAATAAATGTTCATCCTATGCGGCTTGATTTTAGAAGCCAGGGAAAATTTATTTCGGGATTTCTAGAGTCCGTTTATTATTTCTTTTGTTTTTTCTTCCGAGCGTAATTATAAAAAAACGTCCGAACCGACCTCGGGCCATTTTCGGCCGAGACTCTCCTGGCCGGGCCTCTTATAAGCCGCCCCGCCGCCCCAGCCGAGGCCCAAGCCGCCGTCCCGCCCAACCCTAAACCTAGCCTCGCCGCCGCCTCGCCTCGCCGCCCCGCCGCCGTACCGCCCCCCCGCCGCCGCCGCCGTGCCGCCGCCTCGCCACCCCGCCGCCGCCTGACCCGCCGGACCACCGCCGCCGCCATCGCCGGAGTTGCCGGAGGTAGTTTTTTTAGTCTCCAGTTTTCTCGAAAACTGTTCGGTTTTCCGACGGTTTTGCTCGTTTTTTTAGTTTCGGTTTTTTTAAATAGATCGGTTTTACGGTTTATTTAAATAGAGAGCGTTCGTCCGTTCGTTCGTTCTAGCGAACGTTCATCGTTTTTTCTTTTTCTCGGATTAAATCCACGATTTTTCTAATCGCGATTTCTGATCCTATTTTCGTTTTAGTCTAATTTTTCGCTCGTTTATCGGAATCAGGCGATTCAAGCACCAGGAGTTTCGTCTTGAAACCCTCTTTCAGTTTAACCAACTTAAGCAAGTTTTTGCCACTATAAAAATTGCCTTAGATCCAGAATAGTAAATGAAGCCTGTTTCTTTTGCCTTCTGTCTTTCGTTGCTTTGTTCGATTGGACTCTTTTTGCCAACCAGAGTTCTTAAGTTGAACTTTCTGGTTAGATCTCTTATTTGAGTTTTACCTGTGCATTAGTTGAATACTTATTGTATGCTTGTTTGTTTGCGATAGAGTACCCAGAGTGCACTGCTTGCTACTTCGAATCGCTAGGTTTCCCGGATCATGCTTTCCCACTACCCAGTTTTATTCCATTAGTTCAATCCTCATACATTGCATGATTAGGATCTAATTAAATTGTGGGTTTGGGAAGTAGTTGAGGTAGTACCTATTACCCGTTTATTATCAAACCTTTGGGAGTTACTTGTATGTTTGCTTATTATGCCATGCTATGCTAGTAGACGTGGATTGGGTGAGTGTATCCATGACAGATGTGAGATTGTTAATTAATGGTTTATTTAAGGTGGCAACTTAAACACACATCTGGGTGGATTGAGGTACCTGGGTATTCCAGGATTGCCTGTTTTCTTTATGGACCGCCACCCAGGCTCAAAGGGATCATGAGATTATTCATGCTAGAAACTTTCGTGTGCAGCCACAAGCTATTATGGGCTCTAGCATAGTTGATTAAGTTGTGCGAACTCTTATAGTGGTAAACTAGCAGATGTAGGGGAAAGTAGGTGTAAAGGTCTACCTGATCGTAAGGTGCTAGCGCTTCTAAAAGACTATGTCTTGGTCATTCGTCTTCTCAGACACCATGCAGTGCGAGAAACCAAACGGAGGCGATCGAGTCTTGTGGGGAAAAGTGCGCAAACCTCTGCAGAGTGTATAAACTAATCATGGTTAGCCATGTCCCCAGTTATGGACATCTTGAGTATCTAGTACCTGGATTATCATGTGAATCTCAACATGTTACTCTAAAATTTAATTTGTTGGGTTTTGTTTAATGATGATGCTTAATTGGGATTGAGAATGCTGTCAACCATTCTCAATGTTTAACAACTACCATGATAGTTAAATAAAATGTATTCCTTTGCAGCAGGGAAAAATTGGCTTTACGCAAAATTGTAACCATAGAGCTTTCCACCAGCCAAATATGCATATAGAATAGCTGTTTCATTCCATTACTCTCTATGTGTTACTTTGCCAGCATATTCCATGTGCTGACCCATTTCAGGCTGCAACGTTAATGTTACAGACTTTTCAGACGACGATTAAGGAGTTTTTAGGTCGTGGTTCTATACTCAGTGATGTCGTTGGAGTTGATGGACTCACTTATCTTCCAAGCCTTCCGCTGTTATCGTTATTAGATGGCCTTAAGCCATATTTATTGTAATAAGTTCTCTATTGAGACACTCGATGTAATAAGTGTGTGATTGCTACTCTGTTATAAATCCTTCAAGTACTATGTGGTGTCAGCATTACTGATCCAGGGATGACACCGGAGCACAGAGATTGGACCGTTTGAGGTCTGGTCGCTACAAGATGGTATCAGAGCACACGCTGACTGTAGGACACGACCACTAAGCTAAAGACCTAGATCACTACTCACTCTCTTCTCTTTCTTTCTTCTCATCTTCTCTACTCTTTTAGGATGGCGGATGCAAGGAACAAGTTCACTCAACCGGATGAAGATACACCCTTTGGACGTCATTTGAAGGAAGTCACTAGATATCTGAACATAGGAGTACCAAGCTTCACCGGCACCTACAACGCCAGTTTACCTGAAGAAGAGCACTGGATGATTCAAGTTCAAGTTCCAGGAAGGACGTTCATGCCAGTCACTGAGCCCATAGAGTTTTCTTTTGATGCACCAACTTGGAGTCTAGGAAAGAGCATGGCAGCACACATCACCATGGGACGCATTGGAGAAGTCTACCGAAATGATCTCAAGGATACTATCTACCAAATTTGTGGGCGCCGAGATGAGCACTGGGAGATGATCAGCACCAGAAAGGATAGATCAATTGCTGCTTTTATCCAGGAGTTAAACCAGCACATTCGACGTCAAGAGAACCAGATGAGCGCCGACATGATAGATCTAAAGAAGGCAAGGACAAGAATCAAGGAACTGGAGGAAGAACTCAAGGTTACTCATGAAGATTATGAAGAGGAAATTGGAGTATTAGTGGATAAGAATGCCGACCTAGCAATGAAGATCGGAATATTTATGGGAGGCCCTACACCAGTAGAAGAAGACAAAGAACCCAAGGAGATTCGCCTGGAAGACTACATCATCATCGACGACACCGACTCGGATCCAGATGATAGCGATGATGACTATGTTGATGAAGCGGGAGCAGATATCATGGAGTCTGCAACTGAAGAATATTTCTAGAAGACCACCTCATCAGTAGTAGTAGTCCACCATGTAAATATTATAGTCCGACCACTTTTGCGATAGTTAGATCGATTGTATGCCCTTGTTTGATTGATTGAATGAAGTGAATTGTTTGCTTTTGCCTCAGGTGCATATGGGTAGTGTTTTCTCTTTAGACCCCCTCTATTCTTAAATCTCATCTTTTCTAAGAACCCTCAGATGCCTCCGAGACGTGACCCCGGATTTACCTTCCCATCGGAGCTCACCTAGTTGATCCAGCAGCAGAACACATTGATGCAGTTGTTAGTCCAAAATCAGAATCATGGGAACAACAACAACAACAACAACCCACCACCAACACCACCTGTTGATCACTTAGCCCGTTTTCTTAGGCTGAATCCGCCGGTTTTTTCCAGTACCACCGAGCCGATAGTAGCAGATGATTGGCTCCGCAAGACAGCTAGAGAGTTGACCACAGCAGGATGCACGGATGCGGAGAAGGTGAAGTTTGCCGCACATCAGCTTGAAGGACCAGCAGCATCATGGTGGGAGAATTTCACAGCCACTTTCCCTGTCGACACTGTCACGTGGGACCAGTTTCAGCAGGCTTTTCGAACTGCCCATGTTTCAGCAGGAGCTATGGCCATGAAGAAGCGAGAGTTTCGCAACTTGCGCCAAGGAGGGCGGACAGTTGGCCAGTATGTAGAGGATTTTAGTAAGCTAGCACGTTATGCCCCAGATGATGTTGCTACAGATGCAGCAAAGCAGGAGAAGTTTCTGGAAGGACTGAATGATGAGTTGAGCATGCAGTTGATGGTAGCCACTTTCAACAACTACCAGGAGTTGGTAGATCGTGCCCTCATGATTGAAGGGAAGCAGCAGCAGATTGAGAACCGCAAGAGGAAGTATGGACAAGGGAAGCACACTTCAGGAGCTCAGCAGAAGCCACGTTTTACCCCTAGACCGGGACGACATTTTCAGCATACCCATGGAGGAGGTAGCTCGCACAATCCCAATGGCACCAAGAATGGTAATGGTAATGGAGGAAGCAACGGCCAGTACCGCACCAACCCATCGACCCCAGCCAAGAGAGACCTGAGCCAAGTCACTTTCTTTAAGTGCCAGAAGACCAGACATTATGCCAATGAATGTCCAGAATCACAGAATGGAAATGGAAGCTCTGGGAAGAAGCCGAACCCTTTCAATAGGGGACAGGTGAACCACGTTAACGTGGAAGAAGCTGAACCCTTTCAATCGGGGACAGGTGAACCACATTAACGTGGAGGAGGTTGAAGAGCAGCCGAATGCAGTAATCGGTAAGTTTTTGGTTAAGTAATTTACTGCACTTGTTCTTTTCGATACCGGTGCATCGCATTCATACATGTCAAGGGGATTTGTGGATAAGTATAACCTGCCCACCAAAGTACTTAGAACACCTATGTTAGTAAGCTCGCCAGGAGCGGAATATATGGCTAGCCAAGGATGTTTTCAAGAGCCATTAAGTATAGGTAGGCATGTGTTCCCCTCAGATTTGATAATATTGGAATCACAAGGTTTGGATGTAATTCTGGGTATGGATTGGTTGTCGATGTATGGAGGAAACATCGACTGCGCCAATAAGTCGATATTGCTTACCACCCTAGAAGGGAGAAGGATCAAGTATGTATCCCAGCATGTGCCGAAGAGGATTCAAGTCAATTGTTTAATAGGAGTTGTGCAGGAGGAAGTACCAGTAGTGAAGGATTTCCCTGATGTATTTCCAGAAGAATTGCCAGGCATCCCACCGGATAGAGATATTGAGTTTTTGATTGAGCTTTTTCCAGGCACCGGGCCAATATCAAAGAGACCATATAGGATGCCTGCAAAGGATTTGGTGGAAATTAAGAAGCAAATTAAGGAGTTACTGGATAAAGGATACATTCGCCCAAGTTCATCGCCTTGGGGATCGCCAGTACTTCTAGTGGAGAAGAAGGATGGATCGGTAAGGATGGTTGTTGATTATCGAGGATTGAATGAAGTAACCATCAAGAACAAGTACCCAGTACTGATGATCAATGATCTGTTTGATCGATTGCAAGGAGCTAAGGTGTTTTGCAAGATTGATCTGCGATCAGGATACGACTAGTTAAAGATTCGAGAACAGGATATACCCAAGACGGCTTTTACCACCAGGTATGGGCTGTACAAGTATATCGTTATGTCATTTGGTCTGACTAACGCACCTGCATATTTTATGAACATGATGAACAAAGTGTGTATGGAGTTCTTGGATAAGTTCGTCGTAGTGTTCATTGATGATATCCTGGTTTACTCGAAAAATGAAGAGGAGCATAAGGAGCATTTGTGTTTGGTTCTTGGACAGCTCAGAGAACATCAATTATATGCCAAATTTAGCAAATGTGAGTTTTGGTTGAAAGAAGTTGGATTTCTCGGACACGTTATATCCGGAGAAGATATAGCAGTGGATCCCACTAAATTTGATACTGTGACCAAGTGGGAAGCGCCAACCACAGTTGGAGAGATCCAAAGTTTTCTTGGACTCGCAGGATACTACCGGAGGTTTATTGAGATTTTTTCAAAGATTGCGAAGCCTATGACGGAGTTGTTAAAGAAGGATACCAAGTTCATATGGACTGAGGAATGTGAGGCTAGTTTTCAGGAGTTGAAGAAACGTTTGGTTACCTCACCAGTGTTGATTTTGCCAGACCAGACCAAGGATTATGAGGTGTATTGTGACGCTTCACGTCGAGGACTTGGAGCAGTACTTATGCAGGAAAGAAGAGTTGTTTCATATGCCTCACGAAAGCTTAAGCCTCATGAGTTGAATTATGCTACGCATGATTTGGAGTTAGCAGCCGTAGTGCATGCACTGAAGACTTGGAGACATTTTCTGATTGGAAACCATTGCGAGGTGTACACGGATCATAAGAGTTTGAAGTATATTTTCACACAGAAGGAGTTGAATCTCACACAAAGGAGATGGTTGGAGCTCATCAAGGATTATGATATGAAATTGCATTATCACCCCGGAAAGGCTAACATAGTAGCTGACGCGTTGAGCCGTAAGAGCCACGTCAACACCTTAATGATGGGAGAATTACCAAGGGAGTTAGCCGAAAATCTTCGAGAGCTTTGTTTGGAAATAGTTCCGAGAGGCTATGTAGCAGCATTGGAGATTCAGTCTACGTTGATGGATAGGATCAGAGAAGCCCAAAAGACTGATAAGGAGATTGCCGAGATAAAGGAGAAAATGAGCAAAGGAAAAGCTAAGGGATTTCGTGAGGATGAGCACGATACCTTATGGTTTGAAGACCGTGTTTATGTGCCAAATGATCCGGAGATCAGGCAGTTAGTTTTTCAAGAGGCCCATGATTCACCATATTCGATTCACCCAGGAAATACCAAGATGTATTTGGATTTGAAGGATATTTTCTGGTGGACCGGAATGAAGAAGGATATTGCGGAATATGTAGCAGTTTGTGATGTATGTCAGAGAGTAAAGGCAGAGCATCAGAAGCCAGCCGGATTGCTACAGCCATTGCCCATACCCGAATGGAAATGGGATATGTTAGGCATTGATTTTATTACAGGATTGCCCAGAACACGTTCAGGCTATGACTCGATATGGGTTGTAGTCGATCGTTTGACAAAGGTAGCTCATTTCATTCCAGTGAAGACTACCTATACCAGTGCAAAGTTGGCAAAGATATACATGACTAGAATCGTTTGTCTACATGGAGTTCCAAGGAGTATAGTATCAGATAGAGGAACCCAGTTTACCTCAAAGTTCTGGAATCAGTTGCATGAAACTTTGGGAACAGATTGGAGTTTAGCACAACTTTCCACCCGCAGACAGATGGACAGACTAAGAGAGTCAATCAGATTTTGGAGGATATGCTAAGAGCTTGTGCACTAGATTACGGATCTAGTTGGGACGAGAATTTTCCGTATGCAGAGTTCTCTTACAACAACAGCTATCAATCCAGTTTGAAGATGGCCCCTTTCAAAGCCTTGTACGGAAGCAGGTGCAGGACCCCATTGTCCTGGGATGAAGTTGGAGACCGCCAGTTGTTTGGACTGGATCTGATAAAGGAATCTGAATAGAAAGTGAAATTCATTCGTGACAGGCTGAAGGTAGCTCAATCCAGGCAGAAGAGTTATGCAGATTCTAAACGCAAGGAGACAGTTTACGAAGTCAGAGACCGAGTTTATCTTCGAGTATCACCACTTCGAGGAGTTAAGCGCTTTGGAGTTAAGGGAAAATTAGCGCCACGTTTTGTAGGCCCATACAAAGTTTTGGAGCGTATGGGAGAAGTAGCCTACAAGTTGGAATTGCCCGAAGGATTGTCGGGAGTTCACGACGTGTTCCACGTATCCCAGTTGAAGAAGTGCCACGCAGAGATGGGTGACATACTGCTGAGAGATACGGTACCACTGGAAGCAATTTAGTTGGACAGTGATTTGACCTATGAGGAGAAACCAGTTAAGATTCTAGAGTATGCCAGTCGAGTCACCCGCAGCAAGGTTATCAAGTTTTGCAAAGTTCAGTGGAGCCACCACACGGAGGATGAAGCCACCTGGGAACTAGAGGAAGAATTGCTGAAAGACCACCCTCACCTATTTTCTAACCAACCCGAATCTCTAGGGCGAGATTCATCTTAAGGGGGTAGGTTTGTAACATCCCAAATTTTCAATTTGGAATGTTATACACTAGATCATCATTGCATATCGTATTTATTGCATTTTGGTTGATCCTAGAAATTTCACGCAACTCAAGGACCCTCGGAGAGAGTTGGGGATTTCGTTATTTTCATATTTGAGTTGTCTCAAATTTTGAAAATAGGATCTTTTGATTTTATTTATTTTATCTTCAATTATTTCTATTACAAAAATATGAGAGAGGGAATAAAATGACTTTCCCAAAATAAAGAAATATTGAGGGTTTGATAAAAAATCAAATAAGATTTATTTTGGTTTTATTTGTTATTTTATTTGAATTTAGAAAAATGCGCGTTTTTCAAAATTGCATTTAGGCCCCAAATAAATGTTCATCCTGTGCGGCTTGATTTAAGAAGCCGGGGAAAATTTATTTCGGGATTTTTGGAGTCCATTTAGTATTTCTTTTGTTTTTTCTTCCAAGCGTAATTATATAAAAAACGTCCGAACCGACCTCGGGCCGTTTTTGGATGGGACTCTCCTGGCCGGGCCTCTTATAAGCCGCCCTGCCGCCCCAGCCGAGGCCCAAGCCGCCGCCCCGCCCAACCCTAACCCTAGCCTCACCGCCGCCGCCGCGCCTCGCCTCGCCGCCGCCGCCTCGCCGCCGCCGCCGCACCGCCGTCGGACCCGCCGGACCACCGCCGCCGCCATCGTCGGAGTTGCCGGAGGTAGTTTTTTTTAGTTTCCGGTTTTCTCGAAAACCGTTCGGTTTTCCGATGGTTTTGCTCGTTTTTTTAGTTTCGGTTTTTTATAAATAGATTGGTTTTCCGATTTATTTAAATAGCGAGCGTTCGTCCGTTCGTTCGTTCTAGCGGACGTTCGTCATTTTTCTTTTTCTCGGATTAAATCCGCGATTTTTCTGATCGCGATTTCTGATCCGATTTTCGTTTTAGTCTAACTTTTCGCTTGTTTATCGGAATCAGGCGATTCAAGCGCCTGGAGTTTCGTCTCGAAACCCTCTTTCCGTTTAACCAACTTAAACAAGTTTTTGCCACTATAAAAATTGCCTTAGATCCAGAATGGTAAACGAAGCCTGTTTCTTTTGCCTTTTGTCTTTCGTTGCTTCGTTCGATTTGACTCTTTTTGCCAACTAGAGTTCTTAAGTTGAACTTTCTGGTTAGATCTATTATTTGAGTTTTACCTGTGCATTAGTCGAGTACTTATTGTATGCTTGTTTGTTTGCGATAGAGTACCCGGAGTGCGCCGCTTGCTACTTCGAATCGCTAGGTTTCCCGGATCATCAGCAAGGCAAGTAACACTTTGATCATGCTATCCCACTACCCAGTTTTATTGCATTAGATCAATCCTCATACATTGCATGATTAGGATCTAATTAAATTGTGGGTTTGGGAAGTAGTTGAGGTAGTACCTATTACCTGTTTATTATCAAACCTTTGGGAGTTACTTCTACGTTTGCTTATTATGCCATGCTATGCTAGTAGACGTGGATTGGGTGAGTGTATCCATGACAGATGTGAGATTGTTAATTACTGGTTTATTTAAGGTGGCAACTTAAATACACATCTGGGTGGATTGAGGTACCTGGGTATTCCAGGATTGCCTGTTTTCTTTATGGACCGCCACCCAGGCTCAAAGGGATCATGAGATTATTCATGCTAGAAACTTTCGTGTGCAGCCACAAGCTATTATGGGCTCTAGCATAGTTGATTAAGTTGTGCGAACTCTTATAGTGGTAAACTAGCAGATGGAGGGGAAAGTAGGTGTAAAGGTCTACCTGATCGTAAGGTGCTAGCGCTTCTGAAAGACTATGTATTGGTCATTCGTCTTCTCAGACACCATGCAGTGCGAGAAACCAAACGGAGGCGATCGAGTCTTGTGGGGAAAAGTGCGCAAACCTCTGCAGAGTGTATAAACTAATCATGGTTAGCCATGTCCCCGGTTATGGACATCTTGAGTATCTAGTACCTGGATTATCATGTGAATCTCAACATGTTACTCTAAAATTTAATTTGTTGGGTTTTGTTTAATGATGATGCTTAATTGGGATTGAGAATGCTGTCAACCATTCTCAATGTTTAACAACTACCATGATAGTTAAATAAAATGTATTCCTTTGCAGCAGGGAAAAATTGGCTTTACGCAAAATTGTAACCATAGAGCTTTCCACCAGCCAAATATGCATATAGAATAGCTGTTTCATTCCATTACTCTCTATGTGTTACTTTGCCAGCATATTCCATGTGCTGACCCATTTCAGGCTGCAACGTTAATGTTGCAGACTTTTCAGACGACGATTAAGGAGTTTTTAGACCGTGGTTCTATACTCAGTGATGCCGTTGGAGTTGATGGACTCACTTATCTTCCAAGCCTTCCGTTGTTATCGTTATTAGATGGCCTTAAGCCATATTTATTGTAATAAGTTCTCTATTGAGACACTCGATATAATAAGTGTGTGGTTGCTACTCTGTTATAAATCCTTCAAGTACTGTGTGGTGTCAGCATTACTGATCCAGGGATGACACCGGAGCACAGAGATTGGACCGTTTGATGTCTGGTCGCTACAATCTCATATGATCCATGACGTTCAAAACATCATTGAAGTCCCGGTTCTAAGCTGTAAAGCATGGCACACTAAACTATCGAGTAGTCATCAACACGCGACTGCCAGGCATTCACAATGTCTGCAGTTGCCGGTGCAGGTGGCACACCTAGCGGTGCTTCCATGATGTAATCCTTCTGTGCAACAATGAGGATAATCCTCAAGTTATGGACCCAGTCCGCGTAATTTCTAGCATCATCTTTCAACTTTGCTTTCTCAAGGAACGCATTAAAATTCAACGGAGCAACAACATGTGCCATCTATCTACAACAACATAGATAAGCAAAATACTATCAGGTACTAAGTTCATGATATATTTAAGTTCAATTAATCATATTACTTAAGAACTCCCACTTAGATAGACATCCCTCTAATCATCTAAGTGATCACGTGATCCATATCAACTAAACCATAACCGATCATCACGTGAAATGGAGTAGTTTTCAATGGTGAACATCATTATTTTGATCATATCTACTATATGATTCACCCTCGACCTTTCGGTCTCAGTGTTCTGAGGCCATATCTGCATATGCTAGGCTCGTCAAGTTTAACCCGTGTATTCTGCGTGTGCAATACTGCCTTGCACCTGTTGTAGATGGACGTAGAGCTTATCACACCCGATCATCACGTGGTGTCTTGGCACGACGAACTTTGGCAACTGTGCATGCTGAGGTAGAACACTTTTATCTTGAAATTTAGTGAGATATCATCTTATAATGCTACCGTCAATCAAAGAAAAATAAGATGCATAAAGGATAAACATCACATGCAATCAATATAAGTGATATGATATGGCCATCATCATCTTGTGCTTGTGATCTCCATCTCCGAAGCACCGTCATGATCACCATCGTCACCGGCGCGACACCTTGATCTCCATCGTAGCATCGTTGTCGTCTCGCCAACTATTGCTTCTACGACTATTGCTACCGCTTAGTGATAAAGTAAAGCAATTACAGAGCGATTGCATTGCATACAACAAAGCGCAACCATATGGCTCCTGCCTATTGCCAATAACTCCGTTACAAAACATGATCATCTCATACAATAAATATAGCATCATGTCTAGACCATATCACATCACAACATGCCCTGCAAAAACAAGTTAGACGTCCTCTACTTTGTTCTTACAAGTTTTACATGGCTGCTATGGGCTGAGCAAGAACCGTTCTTACCTACGCATCAAAACCACAATGATAGTTCGTCAAGTTGGTGTTGTTTTAACATTCTCAAGGACCGGGCGTAGCCACACTCAGTTCAACTAAAGTTGGAGAAACTGACACCCGCCAGCCACCTATGTGCAAAGCACATCAGTAGAACCAGTCTCGTGTAAGCGTACGCGTAATGTCGGTTCGGGCCGCTTCATCCAACAATACCGCTGAACCAAAGTATGACATGCTGGTAAGCAGTATGACTTGTATCGTCCACAACTCACTTGTGTTCTACTCGTGCATATAACATCTACGCATAAAACCAGGCTCGGATGCCACTATTGGGGAACGTAGTAATTTCAAAAAAATTCCTATGCACACGCAGGATCATGGTGATGCATAGCAATGAGAAGGGAGAGTGTCGTCCATGTACCCTCGTAGACCGTGAAGCGGAAGCGTTATGACAACGCGGTTGATGTAGTCGTACGTCTTCACGATCGACCGATCCTCACTACCGAACGTACGACACCTCCACGTTCAGCACACGTTCAGCTCGGTGACGTCCCGCGAACTCACGATCCAGTAGAGCTCGGTTGAAGCGGAAGAGTTTCGTCAGCACGACGCCGTGGTGACGATGTTGATGAAGCTACCGTGACAGGGCTTCGCCTAAGCGCCGCTACAGTATGACCGAGGTGGATTGTGGTGGAGGGGGGCACCGCACACGGCTGGGAGACATCTTTGTGATCAACTTGTGTGTCTAGAGGTGCCCCTGCCCCTGTATATAAAGGAGCAAGGGGGAGGCCGGCCAGCCCTTGTTGGTGCGCCAGGAGGAGGAATCCTCCTCCTAGTAGAAGTAGGATTCCCCTCTTTCCTACTCCTACTAGGAAGTGGAAAGGAAGGGAGAGAAAGAGAAGGAAAGGGGGGCACCGCCCCCGTCTCCTAGTCCAATTCGGACCAGAGGGGAGGGGGCGCGCTGCCTGCACTAGGTCGGCCCCTCTCTCTTTCCCTTATGGCCCAACAAGGCCCATTAGCCCTCGGGGGGTTCCGGTAACCCCTCCGGTACTCCGGTAAAATCCCGATTTTACCCGGAACTCTTCCGATGTCCAAATGTAGGCTTTGAATATATCAATCTTCATGTCAGGACCATTTCGAGACTGCTCGTCATGTCCGTTATCATATCCGGGACTCCGAACTACCTTCGGTACATCAAAACATATAAACTCATAAAACTGATCGTCACAGAACTTTAAGCGTGCGGACCCTACGGCTTCGAGAACTATGTAGACATGACCGAGACATGTCTCCGGTCAATAATCAATAGCAGAACCTGGATCCTCATATTGGTTCTTACATATTCTACGAAGATCTTTATCGGTCAAACCGCATAACAATATACGTTGTTCTCTTTGTCATCGGTATGTTACTTGCCCGAGATTCGATCGTCGGTAACCCAATACCTAGTTCAATCTCGTTACCGGCAAGTCTGTTTACTCGTTTCGTAATGCACTATCCCGCAACTAACTCATTCGTTGCATTGCTTGCAAGGCTTATAGTGATGTGCATTACCGAGAGGGCCCAGAGATACCTCTCCGACAATCGAAGTGACAAATCCTAATCTTGATCTATGCCAACTCAACAAGTACCATCGGAGACACCTATAGAGCACCTTTATCATCACCCAGTTACGTTGTGATGTTTGGTAGCACACAAAGTGTTCCTCTGGTATACAGGAGTTGCATAATCTCATAGTCATAAGAACATGTATAAGTCATGAAGAAAGCAATAGCAGTAAACAAAAACGATCAAGTGCTAAGCTAATGGAATGGGTCAATTCAATCACATCATTCTCCTAATGATGTGATCCCATTGATCAAATAACAACTCATGTCTATGGTTAGGAAACTTAACCATCTTTGATCAATGAGCTAGTCAAGTAGAGGCATACTAGTGACACTATGTTTGTTTATGTATTCACACATGTATTATGTTTCCGGTTAATACAATTCTAGCATGAATAATAAACATTTATCATGAAATAAGGAAATAAATAATAACTCTATTATTGCCTCTAGGGCATATTTCCTTCACCGGCAGGTAGCCAAAAGCGGCGAGGATATCCTTACGAAAAACACCCCAGAGCAACACCCTCCAGATGACGACGACCCCAGAGTACTGACGGTCTTTGAGACATTCGCTTCAAACAATAAGCGCAAAAGGGCACTTCACGGCCTCGCCGAAGTTTGTCAAATCGCCACAGTAAACCCTTGGAACGACACGGCTATAACCTTTAATGCCGGCGACGAACCAAAATACAGGACTGTCTGAGCACCAGCCGCTTTAGTCCTCAGTCCCATCGTGGATGGCTTTCGACTCACCAAGGTCCTCATGGACGGTGGCAGCGAACTAAACCTCATGTATGAGGATACACTCCACAAAATGGAAATAGGCAGGAGCCACATCAAGCAAAGCAGCATGACCTTCCCGAGGAATCATTCCCAGTCGGGAGGCGCGGTGTGCGGGAAAAATCACACTTGACGTGCTATTCGGCACGCCGGAGAATTATCGGTCTGAAGAAATCACCTTCCAAGTGGCTCCTTTCACCAGCGGATACCATGCCCTATTGGTGCGGGATGCTTTTACGTGCTTCCAAGCTATACCTCATTACGAGTATATGAAGCTCAAAATGCCCGGACCAAACGGCATAATCACTCTTGTCAGTGATCCGGACATAGCACTCCGTGCCGAAAACAAAACCGCATCCCTGGCCCATGAGGCATTACCTAAAGCCCTTGTGGCCGAAGAATTAACCGCACTGCGGTCCATGGTGGATAGGGATTATGTGATCTTTGACAAACGACCCAAATCCACCTCCTTCAAAATGGTAGAAGAAATAATCAAATTCCAGGTCCACCCAACGGACCCCAAGAAGACATCGTCTATTGGAGCACAACTAGACCCAACGGTCGACACCGCACTAAGGGATTTCCTTCGCGAAAACTGGGATATATTCGCCTGGCACCCTTCTGGCATGCCTGGAATCCCACATGAGCTGGACGAACATAGCCTTAATATCTTAAAGGTATACAAACCAATCAAACAAGCACTGCGGTGCTTTTCCGAGCCCAAATGCGAAGCTATGGGGGAGGAGCTGGCCAAGGTAATTGAGGCCGGATTCATCAGAGAAATAAAACATTCGGACTGGCTGGCAAACCTGGTGATGGTACCAAAGAAGGACAACTCCTGGCGGTTGTGAGTCGATTTTAAAGACCTCAATAAGGCTTGCCCTAAAGATCCCTTCGCCCTCCCCCGCATTGATCAAATCATCGATGCTACTGCAGGACACGACTCACTGTGCTTCCTTGATGCATATTCCGGATACCATCAAATCAAAATGAAGGAGTTCGATCAAGCTGCAACAGCATTCATTACCCCATATGGGCCATTCTGCTTCAACACCATGCCCTTCGGGCTCAAGAACGTCGGCGCCACATACCAACGCATGATTCAAACATGCCTAGAGAAACAGATCGACAAGACAGTTGAAGCCTATGTGAACGATGTCGTCATCAAAACTAGGCGCGTCGAAACACTAATAGACGATTTACGTCTCACATTTGATAACCTCCGCACGTATGACATTAAGCTCAATCCGGTAAAGTGCGTTTTCGGCTTCCCCGCTGGAAAACTAATGGGCTTCATCGTTTCCAACAGAGGAATTGAAGCAAATCCAGCCAAAATCCAAGCTCTGTCACAATTGGCTACGCCAACAGACCTTAAACAAGTCCAAAAGCTCGCGGGTTGCATGGCAGCTCTAAGCCACTTTATCTCCAGATTGGGAGAAAAGGCACTGCCACTCTATCACCTTCTACGGCGAACCGATCACTTCGAGTGGACGGACGCGGCAACAGCCGGACTGGAGGAAATAAAAACCCTTCTTGCGAGCAATCTAATCCTGGCCGCGCCAAACGTCGGTGAACTGATGTTATTATACATATCAGCAACACATCAGGTGGTGAGCGCCGTGCTCGTTGTTGAATGAGAACAGGATGGACACAAATTCCCGCTTCAGAAGCTAGTATACTACATATCCACTGTCCTTACACCATGCAAATCCCGGTACCCCCATTATCAAAAGATAGCATACACGGTCTTCATGGCATCCCGAAAGCTCCGTCACTACCTCCAGGAGTGTTCGATCACGGTGGCTTCCGAAGTACCACTCAATGACATTATAAACAAGCACGATGCCACGGGCTGGATTGCCAAATGGGCCATTGAGCTCCTTCCATTTGATATTACACACAAACCATGTCGAGCTATTAAATCCCAAGTACTGGCTGACTTCGTCGCCGAATGGAAAGAGACCGAACTCCCCAAAGAGTATGGCACATATTCCAATTGGGTTATGTATTTTGATGGCTCCAAAATGCTGGCAGGCCTAGGGGCGGGCATCGTTTTAACGTCGCCTACCGGAGACGTCGTTCAGTACGTACTCCAAATACTATACACAGACTCCAACAATATAGCCGGATACGAGGCCTTATTGCATGGTCTCCAAATGGCTGTCTCCATGGGCATACAACGCCTAGAAGTGCGTGGGAACTCAAACCTTGCAATATCTCAAATGAATGGAGACTTCGATGCCAAAGATCCAAAAAGGCCAGCTTATCGTAATGCCGTCATAAAAATATAGGCCCGGTTCGAGGGGCTCGAGTTCCATCATGTGGCTCGAGAAAGTAATCAAGCGACGGACGTTCTTGCTCGTATCGGTGCTATGCGCGACCCCGTCCCACCTAACATTTTTCTGGAAAGGCTTTTTAAGCCATCCGTGGTATGGCAGGGGGAGGGCGGCAGCACTAGTATGGATCCAAACACAACCCAAGTTTCCGAACACACCGATATCGTCGGAGGCTCAACCACCGAAATAACACCATTGGCTCATCTCATTATGGCAGTCATTACCCAATGGACCGAACCCTTCTTGGCCTACCTTAATAAGAAGGAGCTTCTCGAGGATCAGAATGAGGCCCCCTGCATTGTCCGGCATTCGAAGGCCTACAAGGTTCATGATGGAGAGCTATATAAGAAAAGTGCTACCGGAGTTCTTCAACGATGTATCTCCGAGGAAGAGGGGCGGTAGCTCTTGGCTAAAATTCACGCCGGACTCGGCAGTCACCACACCGCACCTCAGGCCCTTGTTAGCAAGGCCTTCCGTACAGGGTTTATATGGCCGACGGCCCGAGCAGATGCACAGGACCTTGTCAAACATTGCGTCGGATGCCAACTCTTTGCCAACCAAAGCCATATGCCCCCAGTGCCTTACAAACAATCCCCATCACTTGGCCTTTTGTGGTCTGGGGACTCGACATGGTCGGACCCCTTAAAGGAGGAATCCATAAGAGAAAGTATCTGCTGGTCATGGTGGATAAATTCACTAAGTGGATAGAGGCCAAACCAGTCAAAACGGCCGAAGCGGGGCCGGTAATAGATTTCATATCCGGCGTGGTACACTGTTATGATGTCCGACAGAGCATAATCACCGATAATGGCTCTAATTTCACAGCCGGTGAAGTGAAAACCTGGTGTGCTAATCTAGGCATTAAGCTCGATTACGCCTCTGTCTATCACCCGTAGACAAACGGTCAAGTCGAACGGGCTAATGGTCTAATTATGAGCGGCATCAAACCTAGACTAGTGCGGTCTTTGAAAGAATCAGACAAGCACTGGGTGGAGGAACTTGACTCCGTACTCTGGGGGCTGTGGACCACGCCCAACCGCACTACTGGATATACACCTTTCTTCATGGTGTATGGTGCAAAAGCAGTGTTACCATGCGATATTATTCATGACTCACCTCGAGTGCGCATGTACGAAGAGAGAGAAGCCGAGCTTGATCGGCATGACAGCTTAGATGCCCAGGAGGAGGAGCGTGACGTCGCAAAAGCTTGTTCCGCATTTTATCAACAGCAGGCTCACAGGTATCAAAGCAGAGAAGTGAGGGCCAAGACATATAACGTTAGTGAACTCGTTCTACGTCTGCCGGAGAAGAAAAAGGACAAACTCAAGCCCAAGTGGGAGGGTCCCTTCATCATTGACGAAGTTCTCACCGGAGGAGCGTACCGCCTGCGTGATGCGTCAGACAATCACCTGGAGCCGAACCCCTGGAATGCGGCCAGACTCCGATGATTTTATGCCTAGCGCCGAACTCTGTGTCCGTCTCCTTCCTCCTGTTATTAACGTTATTTTTTCTCTATTTTCATTTTTTATCTTTTTGTCGTTTTGCTCTTTAGCCCTACGGCTTTAGTACGGCTAGACCGTCCTCCCCTGATGCGTACATCTCCACATATGTACGTTCATTATACCTAGGAGCTTCTCGTGAAGAAGCTTGCTATTATTCTTTGAGCATCAAGCTCACCAGATATGCGTTTTTCCATATGTACCTTTTCTTCACCATTATATGCATCGATATGACTTAAGGTTTGGCCAAGATGGGTTGCCTGGCTCGTGTGCTTATGCCCTACGTTCCCGTTAGTTCGACAAGGGCATAAAGGGAGCACCTCTGCGATTGTTACTGCCGGGTCATCCGGATGTGTACCTCAGACTGGGTGAAGCCGAAAGCTAGCATTCTTAGGGGAATATTCGGTCAGCCAATTAAAGACGTTTCCGCATTCACTCCATTGTGAAACCCCGGAAATTACTTACTCTACGACTTTTTCAATCATAGTTTGGACATGCACATTAAACACATGCACACCCAGGGAAAGGAAACCTTAACGGAACTATTGTCTCTGGAACATGTTTCTTACATAATGTAATATAACATAACTAGCTGGATACACATTGTCTGTTCAAGCAACTATGACCCCTACGCCTGGTTCCCATGCATACCCCGGTATATTCTACCATTTGGGTATTCGGAAACACTCCGCACCTTCGGGTCCAGAGATCGAAGCGAAAATGTCGGCCATGACAATTGTTTTTATTATCCAACTAGAAGGAAAGTACATAGTCATTTAGGACTTAAAGACTTCCTCCTCTATACCGGCCAACAGGCGGTCTAACTTACAATCCTGTTGGGAATATCTAGCATCCACCTCCACTTGGTCATATACTAAACTAACGGGGTTCTCTTCCCCATTTGACCCTAGCAGTCCGACCCGGGCCATGTGATTCGGATCCAGCTTGGTATACCGCGTTTTTACCATGGCCTAGGCCTCTTGCGCACCCTCTTGGCAAGCCGATATCTTCCACAGTCGGATACACCGCCGTGCTCCCTTGAATAGCTCTACAAGCTTCTCCATACTCCCTGGAGGGGAGGCGGATGGCCATAAGGCCTTGGCTACACTCCGCATTGCCTGAGGAGCTTGCTCGTGCAACTGCGACAGCCCTTTCAAAAGATCACTTGCTGATCCGGACACCTCCTCTTCGGGACGGCCCGTCAACATACTTGCAATCATAGCTATATTAGCTAATTTTACCCCCAAACTGTCAACAGATAAATCTGGCCACATACTGAATATGCCGCCTCGCAGCTTTTTGTTCTCCTTCACGGAGTCTACCAGCTAGGCCTGTACATCTTTTAGTTCTTCGCGCATTTGGGTGTTCGCATCCTGAAGCTTGTTTTTCTCCTGAATGACTTTTGTTAGCACACACTCGCCGGCTGCTAGCAGTTTCTTGGCTCCATGTTCTCCGCTTCGAGCGGCGTCCAGCTGTTCTTGCAGTTGGTCTAATGATCTGATAAAAAGGTAAGCAACTAGGTTAGATTTATTAGTGTACCATTATGTTTTATCGATGGAGGGAAATATCACCGGAAGACGCCGCTTTGGATTTTTCCAGTTTGGCGGTAACTGCGTTCAACTGTGCCCGACACTTTTCTAGCTCTTGGGCTAGCACGTCGTTCTTCTCCGACAGAACCTGGTCATGCAGCGATCCTCAAATCAGTTGTCCCAACTACTTTAAATCTCGGGGGCTACTGGCATATGGTTATCATAGTCAGACAAAGTAAACTTACCTGCACATTTTTAAATGCTGCTTTGTGGCTTTGTTAAGCCCATCTCGAGTAGCTTGGATATATGCATCAGCTGAGCTGAAGGCGTTAAATGCCTCTTCTGAAAAGCCAGGGTCTTGTAAAACAACCCTGCGGCGCCAATGATTCATGGCGCTCTCCACTTCCGAATTGGTGATGGATACACCATCTGAATCCTCGGCTGGAGGACAGTTCGGCGTCACCCGCGCATCAGCCCCCGTCTTCACGGCAGGATCTGGATCTTGGCTACGGGAAGTATGATCGGCGGACTCCCGGATATAGTCTGGCACACCTTTTTCCTGATATAGGGTAAACGGAAAGGTCACAGTTGGATGTGACTGCCAAGGTGCATATTTGCAAATTCATACCTCTTTGATGAAGGCTCGGCCGTATCTTTGTTTTCCTTCCTCTTTGAAGGCTTGCCTAGTGTAGGGGACGCTCTCTTCGGAGATGCCCCCGGGGCAGCATGGCGCGCCGAACGCCTCCCCTTTTGAGCACAGGATAGTGTGGTGGGTAAGGAGGAATGAGAAAACTCTCTTGGACAAGGTATCTCCGGATTACTTACATGTGAAGCGGGAAGGAGGCCGGGGTAATCGACGATGATGGGTATATCTGTACCGTCATAGCTCATCTGATAGAATATTCCATCCTCGAGCTCCATAAATATGTCCGGATCTTCCTCATATCCGGGGTCAAGAGCCCAGTTGCGATTCTCTGGCTGAGGGGCGGGGTCATGGATTCCCTCGACAGCCTTTCGCCATTCCTGTTATAAGCGGATAAGATACTGCCTGTCAAGAATGATTCAGGGACAGGAGTAAAATAGTGGAGCTGAAGCTTACCAAGCTAGGAGGATTATACATGGAAAATCCGTCTCGATATTAGAGACGGGTGAACTCCTCCTTCTCCCCTTTATACAGCTCGGCCAGTATTTTGGCCAGGGCGGCGGGGGTCTTCGGGCCCTTCCGACCATAGTGTGAGGCGTCGTCTTCCCCGTTATAATGCCACATGGGCAGCCCTCTGTATTGGAGTGGCTAGACCCCCCGTGTTATAGAGATCGCCATTACCTCGACTATTGACAATCCAGACTGGGCAAGCGTCTAAATCTTGCCCAGCAGTAGCCTGATCTCTGCACTATCCTATTCCTCGAGGCTCCGAGGACTCCAGCTATGGCGTTTCTTCAGTGGAGCATTTGAAAACTCGGGGAGCCCCATGCGGACAGGGTCGGGTAGAGCGACATCATTGATGTAGAACCATTCGGAAGGCCACTCTTCAGGAGCTTTCTTCGGCATGCCGGACAGGTATCCGGTCCCAGCAATGCGCCACACTTCGGCTCCTACCACTTCAAAAGTTGACCCACCTTGATTGTGAGGGACGAGGCAGAACAGTCTTCTCCAGAAATTGAAATGGGCCTCGCAACCCAGGAATAGCTCGCATAGAGCGACATAACCCGCAATATGAAGGATAGAGGCGGGAGTGAGACTGTGCAGTTGAAGGCCGTAATACTCCAGCAGACCTTGGAGGAAGGGATGGATCAGAAATCTGACACCTCTTAACAAGAAGGCGATGAAGGATACTCGTTCTCTCCTGGATGGATTGGGGAAGTTCTCTGTTTGAGCCCCGCCCTTGAAGGATTTCATCCCTGCTCATACGGGGACCAAGTCTGCGGGGGGAAGAAAGCCCTATGTTTGCAGCTTCACCAGCTGACTGTGGGATACAGAACATATCCCCCAATCACCGTCTTTGGAGACGTGGGGACGAGAGGAAGAGCTGGGAGCGCTAGCCATGTTGGAGTGGTTTTTTTCTTAGCAAGCTCTGAGTATTTTTTGCGCGGTGTGGAATGGATCTGAGATCTATTCTCTTTAAATAAGCACCTCTGTGGTACGGTTGGGGTGGTATATGCAAAAAATACCCCGACCTCTCGCATTCACTCAACACGTGGAAACTGAAGTTGTTGATGCACGAAAGCCGAGGGGTACAACATTAAATGGAAGGCCGAGCACACTACTCGGAAGTCATCGGTGGAGGAACCCGCCTTGCAATGCCGAAGATAATCTATGTGCCGAACACCTCGTCATTGAAGACTGGTTCGGGGGCTACTGAGGGAATCCTGGACTAAGGGGTCCTCGGGCGTCCGGCCTGTTAGCCATGGGCCGGACTGATGGGTTGTAAAGATACGAAGACCGAAGACTGCACCCGTGTCCAGATGGGACTTTCCTTGGCGTGGAAGGCAAGCTTGGCGGCCAACTATGTAGATTCCTTTCTCTGTAACCGACCTTGTGTAACCCTATATCCCTCACGTGTCTATATAAACCGGAGGGCTAGGTCCGTAGATAGGCCGGATACTCATTACCATAGTCATACAGGCTAGACTTCTAGGGTTTGGCCATTACTATCTCGTGGTAGATCAACTCTTGTAATACTCATATCCACCAAGATCAATCAAGCAGGAAGTAGGGTATTACCTCCATAGAGAGGGCCCAAACCTGGGTAAACATCATGTCCCCTGTCTCCTGTTACCATCCACCTTAGACGCACAGTTCGGGACCCCCTACCCGAGATCCTCCGGTTTTGACACCGACAAATATTACTAAGACTCCATACTCCGGAACAATGGAGCGAACCACTGACTTATTGGAAATAATACATACTGATGTACGCGGTCCGATGAGTGTTGACTCTCGCGGTAGGTATCGTTATTTTCTGACCTTCACAGATGATTTAAGCAGATATGGGTATATCTACTTAATGAAACACAAGTCTGAAACCATTGAGTTATGAGTTTGGCCTTCATTTAAAAACAATGTGGAATAAGTTTCACAACTCATGCCACCTGGAACACCACGGAGTAATGGTGTGTCCGAACATCGTAATCGTACTTTATTAGATATGGTGTGATCTATGATGTCTCTTGCCGATTTACCACTATTGTTTTGGGGTTATGCATTAGAGACAGATGCATTCACGTTAAATAGGGCATCGTGTAAAATCCGTTGAGACGACACCGTATGAACTGTGGTTTAGCAACAAACCTAAGCCGTCGTTTCTTGAAGTTTGGGGTTGCGATGCTTGTGTGAATCATCCTGATAAGCTCAAACCCAAATCGGAGAAGTGCGTCTACATAGGATACCCAAAAGAAACTGTTGGGTACACCTTCTATCACAAATCCAAAGGCAAGATCTTTGTTGCTAAGAGTGGATCCTTTCTAGAGAAGGAGTTTCTCTCGAAAGAAGTGAGTGGGAGGAAAGTAGAACTTGATGAGGTAATTGTACCTTCTCTCGAATTGGAAAGTAGCTCATCACTGAAATCGGTTCAAGTGATGCCTACATCAATTAGTGAGGAAGTTAATCATGATGATCATGAAACTTCAGATCAAGTTACTACCGAACCTCGCAGGTCATCTAGAGTATGTTCCGCACCAGAGTGGTGCAGTAATCCTGTTCTGGAAGTCATGTTACTAGACCAAGATGAACCTACGAACTATGAGGAAGAGATGATGAGCACAAATTCCATGAGATGGCTTAAGGCTATGAAATCTGAGATAGAATCCATGTATGAGAACAAAGTGTGGACTTTGGTGGACTTGCCCGTTGATCGGCAAACCATTGAGAATAAATGGATCTTCAAGAGGAAGACGGACGCTGATAGTAGTGTTACTATCTACAAAGCTCAAATTGTCGCAAAAAGTTTTTTGACAAGTTCAAGGTGTTCACTACGATGAGATTTTCTCATTCGTAGAGATGCTTAAGTCTGTCCAAATCATGTTAGCAATTGCCACATTTTATGAAATCTGGCAAATGGATGTCAAAACTGCATTCCTTAATGGATTTCTTAAAGAAGAGTTGTATATGATAAAACAAGAAGGTTTTGTCAATCCTAAAGGTGCTAACAAAGTGTGCAAGCTCCAACGATCCATCTATGGATTGGTGCAAACATCTCGGAGTTGGAATATACGCTTTGATGAGTTGATCAAAGCATATAGTTTTATATAGACTTGAGGTGAAGCCTGTATTTACAAGAAAGTGAGTGGAAGCACTACAACATTTCTGATAAGTATATATGAATGACATATTGTTGATCGAAAATAATGTAGAATATTCTAGAAAGCATGAAGGAGTGTTTGAAAGGAGTTTTCAAACAAAGACCTTGGTGATGCTTCTTACATATTGAGCATCAAGATCTATAGAGATAGATCAGGATGCTTGATAAATTTTTTCAATGAGTACATACCTTGACAAGTTTTTGAAGTAGTTCAAAATGGATTAGTCAAAGAAGGAGTTCTTTCCTGTGTTTCAAGGTGTGAATTTGAGTAAAGACTCAAAACCCGACCACGGCAGAAAATAGAAAGAGAATGAAAAGTCATTCCCTATGCCTCAGTCATAGGTTCTATAAAGTATGCTATGTTTAGTACCAGACCTAGTGTGTACCTCACCATGAGTTTGGCAAGAGGGTACAATAGTGATCCAGAAGTGCATCAGTGAACAATAGTCAAAATTATCCTTAGTGGAACAAGGACATGTTTCTCGGTTATGGAGGTGACAAAGAGTTCTTCATAAAGAGTTACATCGATGCAAGCTTTGACACCGATCTGGATGACTCTAAGTCTCGATCTAGATACATATTGAAAGTGGGAGCGATTAGCTAGAGTAGCTCCGTGAAGAGCATTGTAGACATAGAAAATTTGCAAAATACATACGGCTCTGAATGTGGCAGACCCGTTGACTAAACTTATCTCACAAGCAAAACATGATCACTCTTTGGGTGTTAATGACATAGCGATGTGAACTAGATTATCGACTCTAGTAAACCCTTTGGGTATTAGTCACATGGATATGTGAACTAATCACATAAAGATGTGAACTATTAGTGTTGAATCACATGGCGATGTGAACTATATTATTGAATCTAGTGCAAGTGGGAGACTGAAGGAAATATGCCCTAGAGGCAATAATAAAGTTGTTATTTATATTTCCTTATATCATGATAAATGTTTATTATTCATGCTAGAATTGTATTAACCAGAAACTTGATAGATGTGTGCTTACATAGACAAGCAGAGTGTCCCTAGTATACCTCTACTTGACTAGCTCGTTAATCAAATATGGTTAAGTTTCCTAGCCAAAGACATGTGTTGTCATTTGATGAACGGGATCACATCATTAGAGAATGATGTGATTGACATGACCCATCCGTTAGCTTAGCACTATGATCATTTAGTTTGTTGATATTGCTTTATTCATGACTTATACATGTTCCTATGACTATGAGATTATGCAACTCCCGAATATAAAAGGAACACTTAATGTGCTATCAAACGTCACAACGTAACTAGGTGATTATAAAGATGCTCTACAGGTGTCTTCGATGGTGTTTGTTGAGTTGGGATAGATCGAGATTAGGATTTGTCACTCCGATTGTCGGAGAGGTATCTCTAGGCCCTCTCGGTAATACTCATCACTATAAGCCTTGCAAGCAACGTGACTAAAGAGTCAGTTACGTGATGATGCATTACAGAATAAGTAAAGAGACTTGCTGATATAGATATTGAACTAGGTATGAGGATACCGATGATCGAATCTTGGGCAAGTAACATACCATTGACAAAGGGAGGAACGTATGTTGTTATGCGGTTTGACTGATGAAGATCTTCGTAGAATATGTCGGAGCCAATATGAGCATCCAGGTTCCGCTATTAGTTATTGACCGGAGATGTGTCTCGGTCATGTCTACATAATTCTCCAACCCGTAGGGTCCGCAAGCTTAACGTTCGATGACGATTTGCATTATGAGTTATGTGATTTGATGTTCCGAAGGTTGTTCGGGGTCCTGGATGAGATCAGGGACATGACAAGGAGTCTCAAAATGGTCGAGATGTAAAGATTGATATATTGGAAGGTTATATTTGGACATTGAAAAGGTTCTGAGTGATTCGGGTATTTTCCGTAGTAACGGAGAGTTATGGGAATTCACCGGGGGAAGTAGTGGGCCTTAATCGGCCATACGGGAAAGGAGAGAAGGGCCTCAAGGGGTGGCCACGCCCCCCTCCATGGGCTGGTCCGAATTGGACTAGGAGGGGGCGGCGCCCCCCTCTTTCCTTCTCCCTCTCTCTCCTTCCTTCTTCTCCTACTTGGACTAGGAAAGAGGGAAACCTACTCCTACTAGGAGTAGGAATCCCCCTTTGGGCATGCCCCTTGAGGTCGGCCCTCCTCCTCCTCTCCTCCTTTATATACGGGGGAGGGGGGGCCCTCCATAGATTTCAACCTCGGTCATACTGTCATAGTGCTTAGGCGAAGCTCTGTGTTGGTAACTTCATCATCACCGTCACCCCGCTGTCGTGCTGACAAAACTCTCCCTCGGCCTCAGCTGGATCTTGAGTTGGAGGGACGTCACCGAGCTGAACTTATATAGATCGCGGAGGTGCCATGCGTTCGGTACTTGATCGGTTGGATCGCGAAGAGGTTCGACTACATCAACCATGTTACTTAACGCTTCCGCTTTCGGTCTACGAGGGTACGTAGACACACTCTCCCCTCTCGTTGCTATGCATCCCTAGATAGATCTTGCGTGATTGTAGGATTTTTTTGAAATACTGTGTTCCCCAACAAGCTCATCGCCTCAGCGACCGACTGCTGTGCAGCCAGTTGGGCGGCTTCTCACTTAACTTCCTATGTTCTAGACAGCCAAAGTACTTGCCTTCCCAGACGGCTAAGTACCTGACCCAGCCATGGACCGCAGAGCGGCCGTCCGGATGGCAGGGAGACAGCCAAGGGAGGACAGCAAAGGAAAAAGCCAAAAGAACGAAAAAGCCAGACAAGCCGGAACTCGGCAAAGCACAACTCGTGCGAGAATAAAATTACATAAAAGGCCCTGGGCCGGCATTCAACAGAGTTTGAATACACCCCTAGTGGGTGGAACTGTGCAAAGAGAATACAAAACAGGAAAAAGAGATACCTTGGCCGTCTAGGCCAGAGGAGCAGTAGACAGATCGGAGGGGTCGGCGAAGGTCGAGGCTCCAGGTGGTGGGAATGGCCGTCTGGTTGGTCTCAGCCTGGTTAGCTCCAGCAGTAGCAGTTAGCTCGCCGGCACGTAGCTCGTTGGTCGAGACTTGGTCGGGCAGAGGCCGGCTGTCAACTCCATCATCTGGCGCATAGTCCTCGCTGTCCTCGCATTCCTCTTCCTCACCCTCATTGTTGGAGGCGATCTCCTCCACCAAGTCCTCACCATCATCCGGGTTTAGCCCAAACCAGATCGACGGCACCTCGGCGGCCTCCTCGTCCAGCTCGGGGAGGAAGACACCGATGTTGGTGCATTCATCGATTGTTGCCGCATGTCTGGTGAGCACAGGCCCCACCGCCGCCAATTCGTCGCGGGCCTCCTGTCGGAACATGGCCAAGTGGGCTAAGTTCAGCCCAGGATACCATGCCTTGACGAACTCCAAGGCTCTCCGGGCGCCCGCTCGAGCAGAGGAGCCCTTCCAAGCCTTGAAGCGGCCGATTGCCACCTCCAACCAGTCGGCGGTCCGACTAGGGGTGCGTGGAGCTTGGACGTCTGGCCAAAGGGCAGAAACCAGCTGGGACCCAGCGTGTTGAAGGTGGCGAAGCATACGGTGGACCGGCTGCAGGCACGCCCTGACGACCAGAAGCTGTTCGTTCATGTTGCAGGGCGCGTCGAGCGGGATCACCACTCCTTTAGTCCTGCGCTTGTCACGGCGAGCCTCGATGGTTTGGCCAGCGGCGACGGCATAGCCAGGAAAGAAGTCTGCACGAAGAAAAACAAAGGTCAGAATCTGGAAGCCGACTCTAGATGCAGTCGGCGGCTATGCCAAAGAAAAAGAAGTCTACCGTGCTCGGTCTCAAACTCGGCCTGAAGGGCGTCGTCCGCCTGCTTAAGCTTCTGGAGCTCCGACTTGTGCTGGTCCGCCAGGTTCTTGGCCAGGAACCCGCACTCCTACGGTGCCGCGCTGCACTCCTCCTCCTTGGCACGAAGCACGGTTTGGGCTTCGCCCAACTATTGCTACAAGCTGACGGTGGCTCCTGCAGAGAACAAGAAAGAAAAGATAGTCAGCAAGTCAACAAAAGTAAAAAGTAGTTGCCGAAAAATCCAGCCCGGCTGCTCAGCAGTCGACCCGAATCTCTGGGGCTACACCTCGCTGGTGTGCTGGTGCGCCCCCATGAGAATAAGGACGGGGTGCTTATTCCGGCTGGCGGCCAAGTCAGCAGTCCACTTGGCCAGCTCCCTAACATGGGAGTTGAAGGTGGCAGCGCAGATGTTGTGGTAGTCCTGCAACAAAGACAACAGAAGAAACAAAAAAAAGTTAGCACTTGGAACTTACCTTTAAGTTCCGAGCCGCCTGCTCAGCAGCCGGCACGGAACTCGGGGGCTTCACCCAGTGGGTGCGCTGGCTCGCCCCCACGGAAGATTTCAAGAAGATTGCCAGAACGCATTGCCAAGAATGGCTCCATGTTCAAGAAGATTTCAAGAAGATTTCAAGAATATTGCAATCAAGAGGCATACCTAGATGGATGTACGCGTCGCCAAGAACTCCTATGTGTACTACTGGAGGGCAGCGCCTCGGGCCTGAAGATGGGCCTGGACGTCAGGCACGGCCCAGTTTAGTATGCCCGTCCCGCCCCCAGGAGTCCACTATGGTGGGACGGTGCTGCTGGCCTCAGCATCAGGGGCCGAAGAACTTGCGGCCCCAAAATCCAGCGGCCTTGGCGCCGACGCCGCCTTCTCCGCTCTACGGTGCCCCGGAGAGCGGAGCACCGGAGTCGAGCCCACCACCAACTCATAGCCAGCTGGTGGCGCCGGTGGTACTTCAGGCTGACTTCTGTGCGTGTCAGCATTTGGCACTTGCGGGGGCACTTTTGAGATGACGATGTCGCCCCCTCCCCTCTTCATGACCGGCTGGTTGACGCCGGCTCCTCTAGTCGGCGCTAGGATCTCGGGCGCGGGTGGAGTGGAGCGTAGGGGGATGACGAATTGCGGAGCTTGGCCGCATGCGGCCTCCTCCGCTTGTGCCTTGGCGGCTGCATCCTCCTGGTCCTTGGCTGCGGCGTCCGCCTGGGCCTTGGCCGCGGTGTCGATTTGGGCCTTGGCCATCGCCTCTGCATCCGCCTGTGCCGCTTTGGTTGCCACCGCCTTCTACTGCTCCGCCTCCTCCCGCTCCTCGCACACCTCCCGCGCGTTCCTCTCCGTCGCCTCCCAGAGGTTGGCATGCGGGTCCACGTGGCGGGTATTGCTGGAGCCCTCTACCGTCCCAATCACGGAGGCAGAAGGGGCCCACTCAAGAGAGAGCGGGGCTCTGCTTAAGAAAGATAAGAGGAAATTCAGAAAGGAAGAAAAGAAAGAAGGGAAGAAAAATGCAGGATAAACTAGACACTTACGCGGACAGCATCGGCGGTTGCTTCGGGGCCCTCTGGAATTGGGCCGACTTCGCCGTAGCCTCCTGCCACCTAGTCGCGGCGGCCTGCGGGCGGAGGCGGCGGTGGTCCGGCGGGGCGCTTCGGGCGCCGGCCGGCAAGGGCGCGCGCGGCGGCGCGGTGGGTGGCTGCGGCGGCGCGCGGCGCGTGGAGGAGGGCGGCGGCTGCGGTAGGCGGCGGCTGCGGTAGGCGGCGGCGGCGCGATGCGGGCCTGGAGGGCCCACGGCGGGCTTCGGCGGGCCGGCCGTGCGGCGAAGTGGGTGCGGCGGCTTGCCCTGTCAGAGGGCGACACGTGGCGCAGTGGCGGCGTCGGACATGTCCGTCGGCGGCGGATGTGTCCGGCGGCGGCGGATCTGGAATTTTTAGGGTTAGGGGGGAGAGGATCCGCGAATTTGGAATGTGGGTGTATATATAGGTATAGGGGGAGCTAGGAGAGTCCAAATGAGGTGCGGTTTTCGGCCACGCGATCGTGATCGAACGCCCTAGATGATTCATCAGAGTTTGGTAGGTTTTGGGCCAAATTGGAGGGGTGTTGGGCTGCAACACACACGAGGCCTTTTTGGTCCCTCGGTTAACCGTTGGAGTATCAAACGAAGTCCAAATGGTACGAAACTTGACAGGCGGTCTACCGGTAGTAGACCAAGGCCGCTTGACAAGTCTCAGTCCAATCAGGAAATGTTTAATCCCCACACAAGAAAGAAAGCTAGAAACAACCACCGGAGGAGAACGGAGCGCCGGAATGCAAAACGGACAACGGGGAAAATGCTTGGATGCATGAGATGAACACATATGCGAATGCAATGCACATGATGACATGATATGAGATGCATGACAACAACAACAACACACGGAGACAAAAACCCGAACCCAAGAAAATAAGATAACTTAACGCCGAAAACAGAAAGAGTTGGAGTACCAATTGGGAAAGTTATATCCGGGGCGTTACAACACTCCACCACTACGAAAGGATCTTGTCCCGAGATCTAGGACTGAAAGAACACCGGGTACTCAGAACGGAGGTGATCCTCGCGTTCCCAGGTAGCTTCACGGTCGGAATAGTGTGACCACTTGACTTTGAGAAATTTGATTGACTTGTTGCGAGTCTTGCGTTCAGTCTCTTCAAGAATAGCAACTGGGTGCTCACGATAGGAGAGATATTCTTGGAGCTCAATGTCCTCGAAGTTGACGGTGCGGTCAGGAGTCTTGAAGCACTTTCGAAGCTGAGAGACATGGAACACGTCATGAACATTTGCAAAGTTTGAAGGAAGCTCGAGTTGATAGGCGAGGTCGCCTCTCTTGCTGACAATCTTGAAAGGTCCCACGTATCTAGGGGAAAGCTTCCCTTTGATACCGAAGCGACGAGTACCTTTCATGGGAGAGACACGGAGGTAAACATGATCTCCGATCTCGAAAGCCAAATCACGGTGCTTACTATCATAGTAGCTCTTCTGACAGGATTGGGCTGCTTTGAGGTTTTCACGAAATGACTTTGCACATTTCTTCTGCTTCTGTGATTAAGTCATCACCCAAAAGCTGACGTTCACCGGTTTCAGACCAGTTGAGAGGGGTACGGCACTTCCTGCCATACAGAATTTCAAAAGGGGCCTTGCCCGAACTTGCTTGAAAACTGTTGTTGTAGGAGAATTCAGCATAAGGAAGACAATCCTCCCAAATCATGCCGAAGGAAATCACACAATCCCTGAGCATATCTTCAAGAATCTGGTTGACACGCTTGACTTGACCGCTTGTTTGAGGATGGAAAGTTGTGCTGAAGCGGATGTTGGTGCCCATGGCCTTCTGAAAATAATCCCAAAACTTCGAGGTAAAGATGCTGCCATGGTCTGATGAGACCACTTGAGGAATACCGTGCAGAGAGACAATACGAGAGGTATAGAGTTCCGCCAATTGAGCTGCAGTGATCGACTCTTTGATAGGCAAAAAGTGAGCCACTTTGGTGAGCTTGTCGATGACAACGAATATAGCATCATTGCCACGCTTGGACTTTGGAAACCCAGTCACGAAGTCCATTTCAATGTGGTCAAACTTCCATTCTGGAATGGCAAGAGGTTGGAGGAGACCTGCATGCCTTTGGTGTTCTGCCTTCACTCTTCTACAGACATCACATTCATTCACGAATTGAGCGATCTCGCGCTTCATTCGAGTCCACCAATAGGCTTGCTTAAGGTCCTGGTACATCTTCGTGCTCCCAGGGTGGATGGAGAGGAGAGAATTGTGAGCCTCTTTCATGATCACTTTACGGAGGTCACCTTTGGGCACAACAATACGATCCTCGAAGAAGAGAGTGTCCTTGTCATCAAGGCGGTAGCACTTGTACTTGGACTGACTCTTGACAATCCCAATCTTCATCTTTTTCACCATAGCATCAAGAAGCTGGGCTTGGCGAATCTGGTCTTCCAAGGTAGGAGAGACTTGAAGGTTGGCGAGGAAACCTTGAGGAACAACTTGCAGATTAAGTTTGCGGAAAGCTTCACAAAGCTCGGGTTGATAAGGCTTGAGAATCAGACTATTGCAGTAAGCCTTTCTGCTCAAAGAGTCAGCAATCACATTGGCCTTGCCTGGAGTATACTCAATACTCGGATTATACTCTTGAATCATTTCGACCCATCGAGTTTGCCTGAGGTTGAGATTAGGCTGAGTGAAGATGTACTTGAGACTCTTGTGATCAGTGAAAATGTCCACTTTTCTTCCCAATAGAAGATGTCACCAAGTCAAAAGAGCATGCACAACTGCCGCCAACTCGAGATCATGAGTGGGGTAGTTCTTCTCATTAGGCTTCAACTGGCGAGATGTATAAGCAACAACTTTCTTCTCTTGCATCAATACTGCGCCAAGACCTTGGAGAGAGGCATCATAAAGGACCTCGTACGGCTTGGATTCATCAGGTGGAGTCAGAACTGGAGCAGTGATCAACTTCTCTTTCAAAGTGTTGAAAGCAATATCACACTCCGGAGACCAAACGTACTTGACGTGCTTCTGAAGAAGATTTGAGAGAGGCTTCACGATCTTAGAAAAGTTTTCAATGAATCTTCGGCAATAGCTTGCGAGACCGAGAAAACTGCGGAGTTGCTTCATGTTCTGAGGAGGTTCCCAATTCACAATTGCAGACACCTTCTCAGGATTCACGGCAATTCCCTTGGCAGAGATGATATGACCAAGATAAAGAACCTCATCGAGCCAAAATTCACACTTGGAGAACTTGGTGTAGAACTGATGTTCCCTGAGCTTATCAAGCACCAAACGCAAGTGTTTGGCATGATCTTCCTTATTTTTGGAGAAAACCAGAATGTCATCGAGATAGACCAAAACGAAGTCATTGGTGTAGGCGTTGAAGATGAAGTTCATCATGCGAGAGAACGTCGGAGGAGCGTTGGCGAGGCGAAAAGACATGACAGTGTATTCATATGAACCAAAGCTTGTTCTGAATGCTGTCTTGGGAATATCTTCTTCACGAATGTGAATCTGGTGATAACCCATATGAAGATCAAGCTTGGAGAATACTTGAGCACCTTTGAGTTGTTCGAACAGCTCATTGATGTTGGGAAGTGGGTATTTGTTCTTGATGGTCTTCTTATTCACTGGACGTTAGTCAACACAAAGTCGGTCCGATCCATCCTTCTTCTTCACAAAAAGAACACCACAACCCCACGGAGAAGAACTAGGCCGGATGAGACCCATTCTTTCTTGCTCATCAAGTTGCTTCTTCAGCTCCTTCAACTCTTCAGGTCCGAACTTGTAAGGACGTTTGCACACAGGTTCCGTGCCAGGCTCAAGATCAATAACGAATTCAACTGGCCGGTGCGGAGGCATTCCTGGGAGCTCTTCTGGAAAGACGTCTTGATATTCGCAAACGACTGGAATTTGAGCGATAGCATCCAATTCACCCTTCTCATTGAGAGAAAACAGACGGATAGTATTATCCCGAGCGGCAAAGACAATTACATCCTCAGACGAATGAGTCAATTGAATCTACCTGGCTGCACAATCAAGCTGAGCCTTGTGCTTAGAAAGCCAATCCATCCCGAGAATAAGATCAATATCCGAGTTACCAAGAACCATTCGGGAAGAAAGGAACTTGTAGTCGCCCAACGTGATAGTAACATCTGGCACCTCCAGACTAGAACTCAAAGGTTTGCCAGGAGAAACGATATCCATTTGTTTACCCAAATGAGAAGAAACAAACTCATGCTTGGTAAAAAAAATGGCTTTGACATGAAACAATGCGATGCACCCATGTCAAAACGAACTCTTGCAGGAATATCATTAACAGGAAGGTTACCCATGATCACATCTGACGAGTCCTCTGCCTGAGCTGCATTCATCAAATTGACCTTGGCATGCTTGGGGTTATGCTTGACCACAGCTGTACTTGCCGATCTGACAGGAGGAGGAGGAAGACGCCTCTGGTTGAGACACTTGTTGGCATAGTGACCCTTCTGTTGGCACTTGTTGCACGTGACCTCTGAAAGCGGATGGTGATACGGAGCACTCGATCTTGGAGCTTGAGATGAAGTCTTGTTCTGAAAGCCAGGGTTGGGTGGGTGGGAAGAACCACTGCCACCTTTGCTCTTCTGCTGATACGGCTGATGGAACGGAGGAGGAGGAAGCCAAAACTTCTGCTGCTTGGCCACTTGACTAGAGGAAGAAGGAGTAGCATCTCCGACTCGCTTCTTGGAAGCATCACACCTCAACTGAGCAGCCTCTTGCTTCAGTGCCATGTTGTAGAACTCATCGTATCTCAAGGGCTCGAAGAGGACAGGAGCGAGCTGGATATCTTCTCTGAGACCACCCCTGAACTGATATATCATGCTCTTCTCATCAGGGACGTCCTGCTTGGCAAAGTGGGCGAGCTTCTGGAACAACTTGTTGTAGTCATAGACAGACAAAGAGCCTTGCTTCAGATTGCGGAATTCCTCACGCTTGCTTTCAACCACGCTCTGCGGAATATGATGAGCTCGGAAATCTCGACGGAAATCATCCCAAGTGATAACACGTCCACCTCTGGAATCCTTGTACTGCTGGAACCATTCTGCAGCTTGATCTTTGAGTTGGAAGGCAGCGAACTTGACAAAGTCCTCGGGCCTAACGTTACTGCACTCGAAATGCTTACAGAGATCCACAAGCCAATCGTCAGCATAGGTTGCCTCAACACAATTGCTGAAAGTCTTTGACCCGTTAGCAAGGAACTGGTTGAGTGTAGCAAAGTGTCTCTGATTGCTTCCTTAATTCCCGTGACTGCCTTGATTGTGCTCTTGAAGAATTTGCATGATCAGCTGTGTGTTTGCATTGGTTGCGGCCATCACAGCTTGCCATGCCTCTAGAGGAGGTGGGGGTGGTGGCGGATCAGGATTCGGAGTTGTGTGCGTTGGAGGAGCCATCCTGAAGAGGTTGACCACCATTAGCACGTTGACAGATAAATATTGAAGCTAAATCCAACGGAATGAAAATTGCAACATATAGTCTTCACATCCGAACAACATGAACGAATGCATTCCTCTTGAAATGGTCACATATCCATAAATTGAGAAGCCACGTAGAATTAAGGTAGAGAAATAAATCAACAAGGTACTGATCAAGAACGAATAATCGATAAGAAATCCCAATCTCAAACCAATATCCGTGGAAGAAAAACTAGAGCTACTAGAATTCCCACCTATGAAACTCCCGAACTTTTCCGGTTATGCAATCAGGTGTTGGGGATACAGGGGAAGCATAATATCTCACCCAAACTAGCAAATCCTACATCCAGTTGTATCCATCCTTCAACACATAACCAAGAAACCTTGGGAAACCATCTACCTCAACCTTCGAAAAGCATCCGTTATACAAGTTATGGCGATACTCCCGAACTCCCGCCCCAGTACTGGGTGGCGTCAAGGTTATCTCACCAACGAACTGCATAAAAGAGATTTTCGATGTCGGCGAAAAATATCTCAAGTATTCCAGAATTGCAACGATAAAATTATGATGACAACACCTCAGAGCTCAACTCCCCGGGACACTTCCACTAAACCCCTGACAGGAGGCACCAAGACAATGATCTCATCATAAGCCATCGGAACGATTCCAAGATACTCGCATGATCCTACAAATTTTTTTAGTGAAATTTGAGAAGGGAAGAGTCAAAACTCTATGTCAGGATGCCTTACCAGAGCGATGAGGAGACTGGGAAGTAAAAAAGAATTCCTAAACTCTCCGATATATAATTCCTAAATGACTCAAAACATTTTTCTAGACACAACTCGGCCGCTAAAAAGATCAAGCAATGGGGCTCCTAAGGTCGGGGAAGGCTCTGATACCAACTTGTAACACCCTCGATGCGACTATAGCTCCCACGTGTCGAGGCACAACTTAGAGACATAATCGCATTGAAGGCATATGTCGCAAGTTAGGCAATCTTCACAACATCCCATGTAATATGAATAATAAAGGGGAGAACATAGTTGGCTTACACTCGCCACGTCAATCAAGAACATAAATAACATTACATCATCCAAACACTCATGGCCCGACTACGGCGCCAAAATAAAAGAGAACCCAACATGCGACACGGTCCCAATCACCCCCAACTGGGCACCACTACTGATCATCGGGAAAGGAAACGTAATATCGTTGAGAGTCTTCGTCGAACTCCCACTTGAGCTCATACGCGTCTCCTGGAGCGGAATCATCAGGCCCTGCATCTGGTGTAATGGTAATCTGTGAGCCACAGGGACTTAGCAATTTTGCACCCTCGCGATCAAGACTATTTAAGCTCATAGGTAAGGTAAGGAGAACTATGAGTGGAGCTGCAGCAAGCGACTAGCAAATATGGTGGCTAACTTATCCGCAAAAGAGAGCGAGAAGAGGAGGCAAAGCACGAGCGAGAAGCTAGAGACCAACCTGCGCAAACATTACTCCAACACCGTGTCCACTTCCCGGACTCCGCCGAGAAGAGGCCATCACGGTAACACACTCAGTTGATTCATTTTAATTAATTAAGGTTCAAGTTATCTACAACCGGACATTAACAAATTCCCATCTGCCCATAACCGCGGGCACGGCTTTCGAAAGTTCAATCCTTGCAAGGGAGTCCCAACTTAGCCCATGACAAGCTCTCACGGTCAACGAAGGAATAGACCTCCTCCCAAGATGTTCCGATCAGACTCGGTTTCTCGGTAATTCAAGACACTTCGACAGGTTAAAACAAGACCAGCAACACCGCCCGAATGTGCCGACAAATCCCGATAGGAGCTGCACATATCTCGTTCTCAGGGCACACTCAGATAGGTCAAGCTACGAGTAAAACCAACCCTCAAGTTTCCCCGAGGTGGCCCCGCAGGCCGGTTCGGACGAACACTCAGAGGGAGCACTGGCCCGGGGGGTTAAAATGAGATGACCCTTGGGCTCTGGTAACCCAAGGGAAAAAGAGACTAGGTGGCGAATGGTAAAACCAAGGTTGGGCATTGCTAGAAAAGCTTTAATCAAGGAGAACTATCAAGGGGTTCCCATTATAACCCAACCGCGTAAGGAATGCAAAATCCGGGAACATAACACCGATATGACGGAAACTAGGGCGGCCAGAGTGGAACAAAACACTAGGCGAGAGGCTGAGCCTTCCACCCTTCACCAAATATATAGATGCATTAAGATAACATGGCAATATAATGATATCCCAACAAGTAAATAAATGATGTTCCAACAAGGAACGGCCTCCAATCTTCACCTGCAACTAGTAACGCTATAAGAGGGGCTGAGCAAAGCGGTAACATAGCCAATCAACGGTTTGCTAGGACAAGGTGGGTTAGAGATTTGACATGGCAATTTGGGAGGCTTGCAAGCAAGTGGTAGGCATCGTAGCAATGGCATAGCAAAAGAGCGAGCAAACTAGCATAGCAAAAATAGTAGTGATTTCGAGGGTATGATCATCTTGCCTGCACAGTTGTCAGAGTTGACTGGATCCTCACAAGCAAACTCAACGGGCTCCTCGGTAGCGAACTCGTCTCCCGGCTCTACCCAAACAAGACAAACAAGCAACAAGGATACAATCAACCACGTGCAAGGAGAAGCAATATGATGAAATGATGATATGCTATGCGGGATGCCAAATGCAAGATATGACAGGAAAACGCATGAACCTGGCCTCAACTTGGAATTCCAAGTGTGCCACTGGAAATATGAGATGAAATCGCTTGAAAACAATATAAAGAAAGCCGGAATCAGAGTTACGGTTTGGAAAAGGCAAGCGATTCAAAAATGACACCGGTCTGTAATTTACAGCAAGTAGGCATCTAAATGCAACGAAATGAACATGCTACAGCACCCAAACATGGCAACAAAATGCATGGCAGGGATTCACACAAGATGCTTAACAAAAGTCTAGCACTGAGCTACGGCCAATTCATCGATTAACAGGTTCAAACAAGCATGGCAAAAACGCAAATGCAAAACAGATTTCAGACTTAGTGAAATTAACACTTGTCTGAAATTTCAGATCATGAAGCCCTCTTCGGAGCAGCAAAACAACATGCTACAGGACCTTATTAAGACAAAGAAGAACATGGCATGGAGCTACTCAACAAGCTTAACAAAAGTCCCTTAGAGACCTTGAGCCAAAAGGGATCACAAAATATACTAACAAGCACACGAATATAGCTAAAACATAATCAGTTTTCAGACTTAGTGAAAACTGGGACATGCTGAAACATAACTCACGAAGGCATGTTTACGAGCTCGATGCACTCACCACGGTGCAAGTCATGGCAATACAAGCATACATCCATAAAGAAGGCACAAAATAAAAGCTATACATGGCAAGAACAATGGCATAGCATGCACGGATCAACTACAATAACATCGGCAAAATCGCAAACAAGTTGACGATCTGCCCAGATTCACAACGAAGCAAAAGTAGAGCTCGATTGACTCAAGCTAGGGTGCTCCATAATTTCAAACAAAGACATGGATGGATAGAGCACTACAATATTAACAAAACTCCTTTACTGATCATCCTCAAAATAGGCACGGATCACTAGGAAACAGCATGGACATATGGCATCATGAAATAAAGAATCCCAGACTTAGTGAAAACTACTAAGTCCCTGAAAACAGATTCACCGGGTGCCTCACTTTGCAAGCTTGCACAAGTCACCACACACATCACAAAAATGCATGGGTTGCACCTCTGGAAAAGAAGAAAAAATCCTTAACAAAACATATGAAGGACTCACAGGCATATCATGCACACAACAATCATGGCAAAAATGAAAAAAGTCTAAGATGAACTAGCAGATCTGACAATTAACTCACGAAGCCTCCTTCTAACAGCATTTCGGGCATCAAGATGCACTCAAATGAAAATGATGCAATGGAATGAAATGATGTACTCTCTGAGATGAACATTTTGATATGCCATATGCATGAATCGGAGCTACGGATGCGAAGTAACGAGGCCGCGAACATGGGCCCTTGGAGTAAAAATTCTGAGGACTTGGAGAAAAAAAACAACCAGATCTAGGGTTTCGTCGGCGGGCACGCGAACCGAGGCGTTGACTGCGGTGGCCGGCGGGCGCTCGCCGGATCCGAGGTCGCCGGCGTCAGGGAGGCGTCGGCCGGCGTCGGCGAGGCGGGAGGAGGCCGGCGGCCGGGCGCGCGGTGGCGGCGGAGCGACGGACGAGGCGGCGCGGCGGCCTGCGGGCGGAGGCGGTGGTGGTCCGGCGGGGCGCTTCGGGCGCCGACCGGCAAGGGCGCGCGCGGCGGCGCGGTGGGTGGCGGCGGCGGCGCGCGGCGCGTGGAGGAGGGCGGCGGCTGCGGTAGGCGACGGCCGGGCGATGCGGGCCTGGAGGGCCCGCGGCGGGCTTCGGCGGGCCGGCCGTGCGGCGAAGTGGGCGCAGAGTCGCGCCCTGTCAGAGGGCGACACATGGTGCAGTGGCGGCGTCGGACATGTCCGTCGGCGGCGGATGTGTCCGGCGGCGGCGGATCTGGAATTTTTAGGGTTAGGCGGGAGAGGATCCGCGAATTTGGAATGGGGGGTGTATATATAGGCATAGGGGGAGCTAGGAGAGTCCAAATGAGGTGCGGTTTCGGCCACACGATCGTGATTGAACGGTCTAGATGATGGAGCAGAGTTTGGTGGGTTTTGGGACAAATTGGAGGGGTGTTGGGCTGCAACACACACGAGGCCTTTTTGGTCCCTCGGTTAACCGTTGGAGTATCAAACGAAGTCCAAATGGTACGAAACTTGACAGGCGGTCTACCGGTAGTAAACCAAGGCCGCATGACAAGTCTTGGTCCAATCCGGAAATGTTTAATCCCCACACAAGAAAGAAAGCTAGAAACGACCACCGGAGGAGAACGGAGCGCCGGAATGCAAAACGGACAACGGGGAAAATGCTCGGATGCATGAGATGAACACGTATGCGAATGCAATGCACATGATGACATGATATGCGATGCATGACAACGACAACAACACACGGAGACAAAAACCCGAACCAGAGAAAATAAGATAACTTAACGCCGGAAACGGCAAGAGTTGGAGTACAAATTGGGAAAGTTATATCCGGGGCGTTACACTATGTTTATCCTTTCTATCAGGTTTGGCAATTCTAGCAGCTTCTTCATAGAAGTAAATAACATGCCCATCTACATTTTCTTCCAAGAGATACTTAACCATAGCAATACTAGGTTCTACTTTAATTTGTTCATCAGGTTTAGGTGTTCTAATATAGCTTTTGTTGACCAGATTTGAAACTTTAGCATGTTCCTTTATCCTAACAAGGAAAGGTGGTTTCTCAATATAAGGAGTAGGAACAACTGGATCAACATTATAAATTATAGTTTCTTCTTTAACTGGTACCGGTTCTTTAGTTTCTTCTTTAATAGGTGGGTGATATTTAAACCACTTCTCTTTAGGGAGATCAACATGAGTAGAAAATGATTCACAAAAGGAAGCTACTATCTCAGAGTCAAGTCCATATTTAGTGCTAATTTTTTAGAAGCATCGGTATTCATAAAAGATTTAACACAATCATACTTAAGTTTATATCTGACTCTTTACCTTCATCGAATTCCCAATCTTCGAGTTGCGTTTAATTCTTTCCAAAAGATCCCATCAGAATTCAATAGTCTTATTCATAAAAGAACCAGCATAAGAAGTATCAAGCATGGTTTGATCATTACGAGAAAGCCGAGCATAAAAATTTCGGATAATAATTTCTTTTGAGAGCTCATGATTGGGGCATGAGTGTAACATTGACTTCAGCATCCCCCAAGCTAGAGCAATACTTTCTCCTTCACGAGGCCAAAAATTATATATATTATTCTGATCACGACGAACTAGATGCATAGGATAATTTTTTTGATGGAACTCCAATTTCAGTCGATTCCAATTCCAGGATCCAATACCATCGCATAGCCTACACCATGCCAATGCTTTTCACTTTAAAGATAAAGTAAAACCTTCTCCGTAACTTCATCTTCGGGTAAACCCGCAAGCTTGAACAATCCACAAATTTGTTCTACGTATATCAAGTGCATATCAGGATGTTCAGTTCCATCTCCTGCATAAGGATTAGCTAGCAGTTGTTCTATCATACCCGAAGGAATTTCATATTCAATATTTTCAGTAGGTTCAGTAGGTTGAGGGGTAGCTAATTCTAGTTCCGGTCGAGGTGAAGATACCCTGAACAAACCCCTCAAAGGATTGTTTTCCATAGCAACAAGTGAGAGTAAATTTCAGCACACTATATAAATGTTTCCTTACCAAAGGCGCTTCACTCCCAGCAATGGCGCCAGAAAATAGCCTTGATGACCCACAAGTATAGTGGATCAATTGTATCCCTTTTCGATAAGTAAGAGTGTCAAACCCAAGAGGAGCAGAAGGAAAATGACAAGTGGTTTTCAGCAAGGTAATGTCTACAAGTGCTGAAATTGTAAGTAACGGAGTAGTTTGATAGCAAGAGAACTTGTAATGAGCAAGTAACGATCATAGTAGCAAAAGTGCAGGAAGGTAGGCCAATCATTTTGAGGCAAAGGACAGGCCAAAACGGCCTCTTAAGATAAGCAAAGTGTTCTTGAGGGTACACGGGATTTTCATCTTGTCACTTTCACCATGTTGGCTTGATTTGTGTTCGCTACTTTGATAATTCGATATGTGGGTGGACCGGTGCTTAGGTGATGTTCTTACTTGAACAAACCTCCTAATTATGATTAACCCTCCCGCAAGTATCCGCAACTACGAGAAAAGTATTAAGAATAAATTCTTACCATAGCATTAAACTTTTGGATCCAATCGGTCCCTTACGGAATAGCACATAAATTGGGGTATAAGCTTCTGTCACTCTCGCAACCCATCATCTAATTGCTAGTCCACAATGCGTTCCCTTAGGCCCAAATATGGTGAAGTGTCATGTAGTCGACTTTCACATGACACCACTAAGGGAATCACAACATACATACTATCAAAATATCGAACACATATCAAGTTCACTTGATTACTTGCAACATGATTTCTTCCGTGACCTCAAGAAAAAAAGTAACTACTCACAAATGATAATCATGCTCAAGATCAGAGGGGTATTAAATAGCATATTGGGTCTGAACATATAATCTTCCACTAAATAAACCATATAGTAATCAGCTACAAGATGTAATCAACACTGCTAGTCACCCACAAGCACCAATCTATAGTTCCGGTAACAAGATTGAACACAAGAGATGAACTGGGTTTTGAGATGAGATGGTGTTGTTGAAGTTGTTGATGGATATTACCCTCCCCAATATGGGAGATTTGTTGGTGATGATGATGACGATGATTTACCCCTCCGAGAGGGAAGTTCCCCCGGCGGAATCGCTCTGCCGGAGGGCAAAAGTGCTCCTGCCCAAGTTCTGCCTAGAGACGGCGGCGCTCTATCCCGAAAGTCCTCCCCTTATTTTTTCTAGGTCAAAATGAATTATATACCAGAAGATGGGCACCGTAGATGGCCCTGGGTGAGCACAAGCCACCAGGGCGCGCCTGGGCTCCCTGGCGCGCCCAGGTGTGTTTTTCCGACCCGGTGGGCCTCCTCTGGTATTTATTTGCTCCAGTATTCTTCATGTGTTCCATAAAAATTCTCTGTAAAGTTTGAGCTTGTTTGGAGTTGTGCAAAACAGAAGCCTGATGTAGCTTTTCGAGGACCAGATTTCCAGCTGCCAGAATTCTTCCTCTTTGTGTATACCTTTCATATTATGAGAGGAAAGCCACTAGAATTACTCCAAAAAGCATTATTATGGATAAAAACATGATAAATAATAGTAGGAAAACATGATGCAAAATGGACGTATCAATGTCATTAAAGTTGTATCTTCACAGGCGAGTTTCCACGTGCCCAGAGAAGACTCACCTAACTACCTGCCCGCTCGACACCTAATCGACAAGTGACAACATGACAGATGAGGTGGAGCGGTGGCAAGGTAATGGGATTCTTGCCTGGCTCAGAGCTTGTTGGGCTAGGAACTTGGCCGCCTCTTCCCGACAAGGATCTTGTCGTGTCCTCGAGCTGTATCTTCAACATTTCTGATCTTTGGCTTGGAGATCTTCTTTGTATTCTTGTAATATGGTCTTGAGTTAATCTTCAGTTGTCCTTTGGCAAGCCTTGCCATCGGGAAGGCTACCATTGCCTGTGCATAAGTCTGGGGTATTAAAGACCCAATTCTTAATACACTAACAGCCTTCCTTCCCAACTCCCATTTATGATTAATCCACGCAACGCCTAACCAAAACAGTTTGAAAAATCATATTTCTGTACTTGTGTGCGAGTTAATTACATGTGCAGTAAAATAGAAGGAATTTTCAAACATATTTGTCTCACGACATGGACACATGCATATGTATGCATGGAGTGACATGGCATTTTAATTCCAAAAAAATAAAAATATATCAGAAACACATGAAACCTTTCTTGATGTAATGTCATGCCACCAAGATGATGTGGTAGAAAAATTGGCACGTTTGACGAAAGTTTGGACACACACCCCTCACAAACCATAGCAACTCACTAAAAGACTCGTGGTTCCGAGAGGGAATAATGCATGTTTAATGATGAACGGGAGATAGCTTCCTATTACGACCTTCAATTTTTTTTCTACGTCTAACATGCACTACTACAACTGTAATGTGAAAAATTGGAAAATTATAGGGGTCATTTGAACTTTTAAAGACCTTTAAGTGATTTTCTAGCCATTTAATGATCGTAATTCAAATTTGAACTACATCTACATACAACTCCTAACCATAACAGTTTGAAAAATCATATTTGTGTACTTGTGTGTGAGTTAATTCCATGTGCGGTAAATTAGAAGGAATTTTCAAACATATTTGTCTCACGACGTGGACACATGCAAATGATGCATGGAGTGACATCGCATTTTAATTCCAAAAAATTAAAAAAATCAGAAACACATGAAACCTTGCTTGATGTAATGTCATGCCAACAAGATGATGTGGTAAAAAATTGGCCTGTTTGACAAAAGTTTGGACCCACACCCTTCACAAACCGGAGCAACTCACTAGAAGGCTTGTGGTTCTGAGAGGGAACAATGCATGTTTGATGACGAACGGGAGATAGCTTCCTCTTACGACCTTCAATTTTTTTTCTATGTCTAACATGCACTACTACAACTGTAATGTGAAATTTTAGAAAATTCTAGGGGTCATTTGACCTTTTAAAGACATTTAACTGATTTTCTAGCCATTTAATGACCATAATTCAAATTTGAACTACATCTACATGCAACGCCTAACCAAAACGGTTTGAAAAATCATATTTGTTTACTTGTGTGCGAGTTAATTCCATGTGCCGTAAATAAGAAGGAATTTTCAAACATATTAGTCTCACGGTATGGGCACATGCATGGCGTGAAATGGCATTTTAATTTCAAAAAATTAAAAATGATCAGAAAAACCTGAAACCTTGCTTGATGTAATGTCATGCCACCAAGATGATGTGGTAAAAAAATTGGCCTGTTTGACGAAAGTTTGGACACACACCCCTCACAAACCAGAGCAACTGACTAGAAGTTTCATGGTTCCATGAGGGAACAATGCATGTTTGATGACGAACGGGAGATAGCTTCCTCTTATGGCATTCAATTTTTTTTCTACATTTAACATGCACTAATACAACTGTCATGTGAAAATTTGGAAAATTTCAGGGGTCATTTGACCGTCTAAATTTAATTGATTTTCTTAGCCATTTAATGACTGTAATTCAAATTTGAACTACATCTACATGCAACACCTAACCATAACAGTTTGAAAAATCATATTTTTGTGTACTTGTGTGCGAGTTAAAAAAATCATCAGACGATGTAAATATCTGGTGTTCAAAAAAGAAAATGTAAAGATCTGGCAAGACAACCGTCCCCCACACAACTGGCAATCTATCTCGTGGCTCGAGGTTTGGTAGGTGAGTGGCTGGGATAATTAATCAGAGGCGGTTCTACATTGGAACCCGTCAGCTATTATGTTCACACACAGATATTGCTGCGGGAATCGTGTGTAATTCAAACTACAGTACTCGTAAATTCCGGCGACCAGTGTGTGTACTGTCCCCGTTGATCTAGATTCTGGCCGCCAATGAATACTACCTTGCTCACGTCGTCCCGGCTACATTCTCATCTACATCCTCCCCTCGCTCGTCCTCTCTCTCTCTCTCAAATCTTTGCCATGGCGCCGCCGGTCTGCCCACGCGCCGACGAGGAATCCCCCTGACGACGCTCACTCGAATAGCAGCGACGAGGATCCCTACGCGTCGGCGGACGAGGTTGCGCCGGCCCCCGTAACTTTGGATTGGTTTTGGGGCCAGTACAATATTTGTCTGTGGATGTTGCTGCCGCTGGCTGAGAAAGCCAGGCAAGTGGCATTCAAGAAGGAGATGATGGAGGAGGAAGCTAGGTACTAGGTGGCCTGTGAAGCCCGTGATGCCGCCTGGAAAAAGGAGGTGGCGGAGCTTTGGGGGCGGGCGCGTAGTCATGCCGAGGAGGTGTACGAAGACAGGTACTTCGCGAGGAAGGTCATGGGCGTTGGGCGCCTCGTCACTGCATGGAGGTGGGACGATAAGCTCCAGCGTGCCACCGACGGGAGCTCCGGTGGGCGCCAAACAAAATGGCAAGATCGTTCGCGTGCGTCCGCTAGCAAGAGGCAGATCGGTACGTCAATCCCTGCTAGGCGGAGGAGGTGGAATACTGCCTCCGCACTGGGAAGACACCGCGCACCAGGGAGCTGCTGGCGAGGGGCTGCTGGAATAGTGGCCCCAGGAGGGATTATTAGTTTTACATAGTAGTTAAGTATCATCACGTATATGTGATTATATTATATATATTCTGTGATGAACTAATGAACAATTAATATATATATATATATTATGAATTCGATTTTCTATCTGTTTTTGTATACTAATTTGAATCTAGTTGTTATCATCCACATATACAGAATGGAAAGCATATATACACACATAGAAACAGAACATACAAGAATGGAAAACAGAGTACACCATTGAAACAGAGGAATAAACATAGCAATACTATGATTGATGTGAATACATAGCTATCCGCGTCGAAACGACTCAACAAAATAAAACGTGTCCATGAGACAATGACCAGCAGCCCTTGCCTACGGTAGCTCTTAGCTCTGCCTGAACTCGTGCAGGCGTTCGTCCAAGCGGTCGACACGCTCGCGGTACATCTGGAGCACGATCTCGAGCTCCAAGTTGTCTATTTCATCGGAGATCACCAGCTCGAGGATGCGACGGATATCTTCCTCTACTACGCCCAGGTGGACACCTGGGCCAAGGAGGCAGTCGAGCCTACGGACCAGCGCGTTGGCATCCAGCGGGCCGTGGACAAGGCAAACGGTGCCACCCATGCGAACGGCGCGGCGTGCTTCCGATGAAAGTACGGCGCGGCCGACCTTCGGTGCAAGTACGGCGCTGAGGGCCTCTGCCCACTCCTGGTGAGGAATGGGGGTACTGATGGGACGTGTACCCAGCTGTGACGCCGTGTCGATAGCAGGCAAGCGCCGATGGATCCACTCTTGCTGTGCGGCGCGCCGCGCCTGTTGGATTTCGGGTTCTGGCAGACCCTTGAGGTTCGAACACTGGGGTGCGCACAGAGATTTCACCTCCTGCCTACCTGCACTCATCCGCCTTGCTAGGATCTAAACTAAGGAAAGAACAACACAAGAGACGCAGGGTTTATACTGGTTCGGGCCACCGTTGTGGTGTAATACCCTACTCCAGTGCGTGGTGTGGTGGATTGCCTCTTGGGATGATGATGATGAACAATACAAGGAAGAACAACCTTGCGAGGGTCTGTTCTTGGCTGGGGCGATGAACTGCTGGGAGGAGTTTATTCGCCTTTCTCTCTCTCTCTTTCTGATCGAAACCCCTCTCTTTCCTTCCAACCTCTCAGCCCCCTTTGCTCTGTGGGTGGCTGGTCCTATTTATAGAGGCCCTGGTCCTCTTCCCAAATATCGAGTGGGAAGGGAGCCAACAATGGCGGGCTAATTTGAAGGGGGACAGCTAGTATCAACTATCCTGACAAAAGTAGTCTTCGCCTGCGCAAAGCTCTGGTGATGACGCCGTCTCGGGCTCCACGGTGACCTTCGTCTCGTAGTCCTCCTGGTCTTGGTCTCGTTGCACCGAAATGGCAACCTTTGCCTAATGCCTCGGTATTCCGCGCCTGCGCTTGCCCCCTTTGCACCAAAGAGGAAGGGAGGACACTGCGCGGGCTGGCAACCGCCTGGCGCCCCCGGTCGTCATGGCTTGCGTCACGGGCACCTCGTGAGGTACCCCGCCTTGATCTCTCCGCCTCCTCGTTAGCCAGCCTGACGAGGCCGCGCCTGAGGAAGCTCCGCGTCGTCCGCCCCGCGAGGCTTGGCCCCTCGCGAGGGTCTTGGGTTTGTGGTGGTGAAGATGGGCCACGCTGGGCCCCCCTTTGAGCCACGCCGCAGGCCGCAGGCAGGCAAGTCTGGGGACCCCCGTTCCCAGAACGCCGACAGTAGCCCCCGGGCCCAAGGCGCGCCCGGATTTGGCCGTGCAGGGAGGCGGAAGGGCAAGAGTGAAGCGCCACGGGCCCTAAGAGCCTACGGCCTTGGGCGCCGCGTGGCGGTTGATTGGACGTGGGCGCCTCCACTTCCCCATGGCGCCTCGGCAACTGCACGGATTGGACAAGTCCCTGCATGCAAAGCGGGTCATAATTACCTGCGATCGTGGGGGCCGTTGGTTGGCCATCGCCAGCTATAAGTATGGACCGGCGCGCGCCCTTCCAGTCCATCCCCCCTTGCTTCTCCTTTTTCTTCATGGCCCCGTGGAGGAGGTTCTCGGCCACAGAGAAGGGGAAGGCTCGCCAGGTTGAGCCCGCCTCTACCCCACCCAAGCGCAGCCGAGGGCGCCCTTGCAAACATCCTGTGGCCACCACGCTGGCTCCCCGCGGCCGTGGAGGCGATCTTCAGCACAGCGACGGGCGGATTGCTGCGGCCGGGGGGTGCGCTCCGGCTGCGTGTCCCCCTAGGCCGCGCTTTCGCGCTGCTGAAGTGCTGCCGGAGTTCGTCGTGTGGTCGGCGGGGCCGACTAGCACCCGGCTTCCACTTCCTCGCTTCCTCCTTGGCGAGCTCCCGGCCGGCGCCCCGGGTGGCCTCTGGCTCCAGGCCGACGGCTGCTGCAGCCGGGCCTCATGGGTCTCACCGGAGGTTTCCGCAGCCCGGAGCTTGTCCCTGGCCCGCGGTTGGCAGACGTTTGCCCGCGCGCGTGGCCTGAGCCGTCGGTGCGCCCTACACTTCAAGTTCTATGGAGATGTCACCCTCTATGTGAGGGTGTTTGGGGAAGATGGTCGCCGCACAGGGTGTTGCCCCGAGGGTGAGGACCGCGGCTGGGAACCCAGCTCCGGCGATGATGGAGCGGGCAGCGCTCACGCGGCTGACAGCGCTCAGGGTTCCTCAAGCTTCTCCAGTTCTTCTTCAGGCGGCGACTCGTCTAGCGGTGGCTGCGCTCAGCCTCCACACCGTCGTATCTGCTTGGGAGGTGGCAACGTGTCCGCCCGCCGTCGCGCCCTGGTGAAGCGCGAGAGGGAGTCCGCCTGAGCTCTTGAGGCAGCTCGGGCCTTCCCTGCGGGCCGGTGTGAGGCGAGCTGCACTAGATTTGTTCTTTCTTTTCCTTTTTCCTGCATAACCAAGATAGTAGTGTGGAGCCCGCGGGGGCGTGTTTGGGTTATTGTTGTTAATCATCGTTTTGCTTTCGTTATTGTACCTTCCGGCTACGTGCCCGAGCGTGGATAGTTCCCGGCCCCAGCCGTGGGGGGCGACCGACCCAGGCCCTTTGTTTGTGTCGCGGTGCCCGTGGGCACGGACTGGAGGGGTGCTCCTGTAATGGGCCCAGGTCGCGAACTCTTTGAATGACTGGGATAGGAACACTCGCGAGGGCGCTCAGCTCCCCCCCTCGCGAGGCCTCGCACAAGATAAATCGAGGCAGGAGAGTGAAAAGTCGAAGAACCACAAGGCAAAGACGGCAACAACTCCAATAAAACTTCGAATGAGAAGGAACAAGCCAACTGCGAAAAGCAAATGAAAAGCCGCGTCCGGCACCTAATCTAGTCTTCGACGTCTTCTCACCAGCGCGGAGCTAAGTGCTGCCACTAGGCGTGGGAGGGAGCCCTAGGGCCTGAGGCCGGCGCTCCTGAGACTCCGGGGCGTGTACAGCCCCAACTCATTATTACGTGAGAGTGTCACGGGCGGCGAGCTTCACAGGCGTTGGCCTTCTTCACAGGCTCCGGGCCTTTTCCAAAACGCGATAGCTTCACAGGCATTCGCCTTCCTCACAGGCTCTAGGCCTTTTCCAAAACGTGATAGCTTCACAGGCATTCGTCTTCTTCAACAGGCTCTGGGCCTTTTCCAAACGCGATAGCTTCACAGGCATTCGCCTTCTTCACAGGCTCTGGGCCTTTACCAAAACGCGATAGCTTCACAGGCATTCACCTTCTTCACAGGCTCTGGGCCTTTTCCAAAACGCGATAGCTTCACAGGCATTCGCCTTCCTCACAGGCTCTAGGCCTTTTCCAAAACGTGATAGCTTCACAGGCATTCGTCTTCTTCACAGGCTCTGGGCCTTTTCCAAACGCGATAGCTTCACAGGCATTCGCCTTCTTCACAAGCTCTGGGCCTTTTTAGGGGTAGAACCTCCGGAGGTGCTGGATGTTCCATGCATTCTGGACCGGCACCCCCTCCTGAGTCTCCAAGCGGGCGGAGCCGGGCCTACAAACATGAACAACTTTGAACGGGCCCTCCCACATGGGAGAGAGCTTGTGCAGCCCCTCCCTGGAGAGAACCCGCCTGAGCACGAGGTCTCCTACCTCGAGAGTTCTGGGCGGATGTTGCGGAAGTGATATCGTCGCAGTGCTTGTTGGTACCTCGCCGCTCGTAGCGCGGCTTCTCGACGACGTTCCTCCCCCAGCACGAGGTCCGTCCCCCGCATGGCGTCCTGCTGCGCCTCGTCAAACGCCAGGACCCGCGCGGAGCGACGTCTGACCTCGTGAGGGAGGACCTCTTCGGCTCCGTAGACCAGGAAGAACGGGGTCTCCCCAGTCGGCTTGGTCGTGGTTGTGCGGATGGACCACAACACGGACTGAAGCTCATCGTACCAACCTCTGCCGCAGGCCTCCAGCTTCTTCTTGAACGTCTTGGTCTTGAGGCCCCTCAGGACCTCCGCGTTGGCTCACTCGGCCTAGCCGTTGCTTCGGGGGTGCGCCACCGAAGCGTAGCATATCTGCGTTCCAAAGGTTAGCACAGTATGTTTTGAAGAGGTTACTAGTGAACTACGAACCGTTGTCCGTGATGATGCGATTCGGCACCCCGAACCGGCTCACGATGCCCTTGATGAACTTGACCGCGGAACCCGCGGGAATGGTGCAGACAGCCTCTACTTCAGCCCACTTGGTGAACTTGTCCACGGCGACGTAGAGGTAGCGGTAGCCCCCGGGCGCCCAAGGAAACGGGCCCAAGATGTCCAGCCCCCAGACTGTGAATGGCCACGAAAGGGGTATAGTCTGCAAGCCTCCTGCTGGCTGATGGATTTGCTTGGCGTGGAACTGGCAAGCCTCACAAGTTTTCACTAGTTCGACGGCGTCATTGAGCGCGGTGGGCCAATAAAACCCACTGCGGAATGCCTTGCTGACGAGGGTCCGTGATGATGAATGATGTCCACAGTCTCCGCCGTGTATATCTTCCATCAGTTCCTTCCCTTGCTCCCTGGAGATGCAGCGCAGGGATACATCATTTGGCTGCTTCCGGTAGAGCTCTGCATCCTTGATGCAGTATGCTGTGGCCTGGCGTGCCACCCGCTCTGCTTCCTCCTCCTTCTCTGGCAGGGTCCCTTGCGTTAGGTAACTCCGGAGCTCCGCGATCCAACATCCCTCCTGAGGTTCCATCGTCAGGAGCAGGCGTGCTCCTGAGGCCGGGCCACAGGCCGGAGCCCCTCAGGCAGGTGGCTGGGGGAGCTCCTCCCGGGGCTGAGCTGTGTTCGATAATGACGGTAGGGCTGACGGCTTGAAGAGCCGCTCCTAGAAAACGCCAGGCTCCTGAGCTAACCGCCTGGACGCCCATTTGGCGATGTCGTCGGCCTCCTGATTGGTGCCACGGGGCACATGCTGCAACTCCAACCCCCAGAACTGCTTCTCCATCTTGCGGACCTTCGCTAGGTAGGCTTCCATGTGCTCATCCTTCGGCTCGTACACCTTGTTGGAGAAATTGACAAGGAGCTGCGAATCGCCCTTGATGGTGAGGCGTTTCACCCCCAGGGCAGCCGCGGCCTTCAAGCCCGCTATTAAACCCTCATACTCCGCTATGTTGTTGGAGACCTTTTCACCTTGCTGGAAACAGAGCTGCACGGCGTAATAGAGCTTGTCCTGAGCGGGCGATACAAGCACCGCCCCAGCCCCAGCGCCATGCCTGGAGAACGCCCCATCGAAGTACATGACCCAGCCTTCTGGCGCCTCGCTTCCCAAGGACAGGGACCGATCCTCATCGGCCTTGAGGCCTGGCGCCTCCATCCATTCTGCCACAAAATCCGCCAATGCTGCTGCCTTGATGACTCTGGTCGTGCTGAATTCGTGCTGAAATGCTTGCAGTTCTATTTTCCACTCAGCGACCCTTCCAGCTGAATTAGGGCTCCTGAGCACTCTCTCCAGGGGGTATGACGAGACGACCTTGATGGGGTGACCCTGAAAATAGTGCCGCAGCTTGCGCGAGGCCACCAGTAGCGCGAGGAGGTGTTTCTGAGGCATAGGGTACCGTGCCCTTGCATCCCGCAACACCGTGCTGACGAAGTACACTGGGTGCTCAACGAGGTGGAGTGCGTCAGTGCTGGTGGCTCCCTTTGGAGACCATGGCGCCTCTTGAGGCAATGAGGTCTCCTGAGACTGGCCATCTAGAAGAGGGGCCTCTTCCGCCTTCGGTGTGCCCCTCTGCGGCGGCTGATCCTCCTCAGCCGTGGTGGCAGTTCCTGTAGGCCTTCCTTGTCCCTGTTCGGCCTTGTCCTGGGCTGCTGCCGCGGTTTTGATTCGGCGCTCCTCTCTGACTGCCACCAAGGCTGCGCTGGCGGAGTAGGGAGTGGCGGCGAGGTAAAGCACTAGGGGCTCTTGAGGGTGCGGAGCCACCAGGACCGGTGGGCTGGTCAGGTATCTCTTGAGATCCTGGAACACCTTGTCGGCCTCTTCAGTCCACTCGAAGGGCCCCTTTTTCTTCATTAGCTGGAAGAAGGGAAGTGCTCGTTCCCCCAACTTGGAGATGAAGCGCCCTAGCACGGTCACGCGCCCCGTGAGCTTCTGCATTTCTCTGAGGGTCTTTGGCGGGCTCATGTCTTCCACCGCCTTGACCTTCTCCGGGTTAGCCTCGATGCCTCGGTGGGACACGAGGAAACCCAAGAGCTTGCCCGAGGGGACTCCGAACACACACTTCTCTGGGTTGAGCCGTAGGTTCACTGCGTTTAGGCTCGCGAAGGTTTCCTCCAAGTCTTGTATCAAGGTCCTGGCCTCTCGAGACTTTACCACAATGTCATCGACGTAAGCTTCAACATTCTTCCCGAGCTACGGGCCCAAGGTGATGTGCATCAGCCGCTGGAAGGTCGCCCCTGCGTTACGCAGCCCGAGTGGCATGCATGTGTAGCAGTACACCCCACACGGGGTTAGGAAGGCTATCTTCTCGACGTCTTCTACCGCCATCTTGATCTGGTGATACCCAGAGAAGGCATCCAAGAAGCATAATAGGTCGCATTCCGCAGTGGAATCGACGATCTGGTCGATGCGGGGAAGCGGGAACGGATCTTGCGGGCATGCTTTGTTGAGGTTGGTGAAGTGGACACACATGCGCCCCTTCCCTCCCTTCTTCCGCACAACGACAGGTTTGGCCAACCAATCTGGGTATCGGACCTCGCGAATGACCCCAGTGGCTTCTAATTTGCGGGTCTCTTGGATGATGAAGGCCTGCTTTTCTGTGGACTGCCGTCTGGCCTTCTACTTCACAGGGCGCACGTTGGGGCACACGTTGAGGTGATGCTCGATTACACTCCTAGGGATCCCTGCCAACTGGTCAGACTCCCAAGCGAATACCTTCTTGTTTGCGTGTAGGAACCCGACCAGGGCCTTCTCCGGCTCGGGTTTGAGGTGGGCACCTATCGTGAAAGTGGCGTTGGTGGATCCGTCCTCATCGACGGGTATGTGCTTGGTTTCTTCCTTGTCTTGGGTGAACAACTATTTCTTCTTGGCGGGTGCAGCCCCCTTGGGCCCGGGGGTCTCCAAGTCGGCGGGCTGTGCCGACGCCGCCACCTTGAAGGCGAGCTTGAGCACCTGCAGCGCGTCCCCGGTGTCCCCGTGCACAGTGAGGGCACCGCTGCTCCCGGGCATCTTCATGAGGTTGTACGTCGGGTGCGTCGTGGCCATGAACTGGGCCAGCGATGGGTAGCCGAGGATGGCGTTGTAGGGGAGGCCGATGGGGGCGATGTCGAAGTCGACTAGCTCCGTGCGGAAGTTGTTGTAGGTGCCGAAGGTTAATGGGAGCCGGATCTGTCCCAAGGAGCTGGACGACTTGCCCCCAACGCCTGAGAAGGGCTGGCTGGGCTACATCCGTTCTAGGGGTATGCAGAGGAGGTTGAAGGCCTCGACCGAGAGCATGCTGAGGCCCGCGCCGCCATCAATGAGGGTTATGGTGACGGCCACCTGGCATATGGTGGGGTGCATAGCATGGGGAGCGCACCCGAGCAGGCCGAGTTGAAGGGGTGGTCCTCCGAGCTAAAGGTCAGGCCGGTCTCGGGCGCCGCCCGGTCCAGGGGAGCCCCCTGCCGAGTGGAAGCGGCGCTGACCCGGCGGATGAACGGCTTGACGTGGTGACTTGTAGGCGGCGCCTACGAGCCGCCCAAGAGGGCCGCGACGACCGGGGGTATTGGTGCAGCGCGATAGGCGGGGGAGAGGTTGCGGGGCTCCATGGGCGCGCGGAGCGCGCTGGACGAAGAACCAGCTGGGGTGAGCGAGGGAGTGGCGGTGCGGCCGTCTTGCCGCACGGGCAGATGCTGGGACGATGCTTGCTGCTCGTCCCTCGCCGGGCCAGTGGCGGCGTTGACGGCAGGTGATGGGGAACGGCGAGGATGCCCGCCGACAGGGGGCGTCTAGGAGACGCGGGGAGCGAGTGCGGCCCGGCGCTCGGTGCGGGCTCGACGAGCGTCAGACATGGGCGTGATGGTCGGAGGAGAACGGGGTGGTGGAAGACAAATCCTGGCGCACCCCTACCTGGCGCTCCAAATGTCGGATTTCGGGTTCCGGCAGACCCTTGAGGTTCGAACACTAGGGTGCGCATGGAAATTTCGCCTCCTGCCTACCTGCACTCCTCCGCCTTGCTAGGATCTAAACTAAGGAAAGAACAACACAAGAGACGCAGGGTTTATACTGGTTCGGGCCACCGTTGTGGTGTAATACCCTACTCCAGTGCGTGGTGTGGTGGATTGCCTCTTGGGCTGATGATGATGAACAATACAAGGAAGAACAGCCTCGCGAGGGTCTGTTCTTGGCTGGGGCGATGAACTGCTGGGAGGAGTTCAGTCGCCTTTCTCTCTCTCTCTTTCTGATCGAAACCCCTCTCTTTCCTTCCAACCTCTCAGCCCCCTTTGCTCTGTGGGTGGCTGGTCCTATTTATAGAGGCCCTGGTCCTCTTCCCAAATATCGAGCGGGAAGGGAGCCAACACTGGCGGGCTAATTTGAAGGGGGACAGCTAGTATCAACTATCCTGACAAAAGTAGTCTTCGCCTGCGCAAAGCTCTAGTGATGACGCCATCTTGGGCTCCACGGTGACCTCCGTCCCGTAGTCCTCCTGGTCTTGGTCTCGTTGCACCGAAATGGCAACCTTTGCCTGATGCCTCAGTATTCTGGGGCTGCGCTTGCACCCTTTGCACCAAAGAGGAAGGGAGGACACTGCGCGGGCTAGCACCCGCCTGGCGCCCCCGGTCGTCATGGCTTGCGTCATGGGCACCTCGTGAGGTACCCCGCCTTGATCTCTCCGCCTCCTCGTTAGCCAGCCTGACGAGGCCATGCCTGAGGAAGCTCCGCGTCATCCGCCCCGCGAGGCTTGGCCCCTCGCGAGGGTCTTGGGTTTGTGGTGGTGAAGATGGGCCGCGCTGGGCCCCACTTTGAGCCACGCCGCAGGCCGCAGGCAGGCAAGTCTGGGGACCCCCGTTCCCAGAACGCCGACAGCACCTCTCGCTGTGCAGCGCTCCAACTGTCTCGTCATGCGGCAAGATGCAGCCTATCGACGCGGACACGCCTAGCTTGCTCTATGGCACGCCATCGATCATGTTATGCGGCGAGCTGCGGCTTGTCGGTGCTGACATGCCTATATTGATCTGCGGCACTCAATCGCGATGTGCTAAAGGTCTGCTCAACCCTGGCGATGATGCGCATCATGGCTTCATCCATCGTGTTGCCGGGGAGCGCCTCAGCCTCGACGGGCCATGGCGCCTGCTCGTTTTCCTCATTGACGAGTTTGACGGCAGAGGCGGCACTTTGGTGGGCTGGCATGCTTGGAAAAGGTGGATGTGCTATGATACGTCTCCGTCGTATCAATAATTTTTGATTGTTTCATGCCAATATTATACAACTTTCACATATATTTGGCAACTTTTTATATGATTTATTGGACTAACCTATTGATCCAGTGCCCAGTGCCAGTTCCTGTTTTCTGCATGTTTTTTGTATCGCAGATTATCCATATCAAACGAAGTCCAAATGCAATAAAATTTTATGAAGAATTATTTTGGAATATATGTGATTTTTGAGAGTTAGAATCACCGCAAATGGAGGCCCACACAGGGCACAAGACACCAGGTCGCGCTAGAGGCCCCTAGCGCACGGTGGTGGGTTGTGCTCACCTCGTATGTCGGTTGGACCTCTACTTCAGGTGCAAGGAAGCTTATTTCCGGAGAAAAAAAATCGTGTTAAAATCACAATGAAATCGGGGTTACGGATCTCCGGGAATATAAGAAACGGTTTTCGGCCAGATCTAGGGAACGCAAAACAGAAGAGAACAGAGAGGGAGATCCAATCTCGGAGGGGCTCCCGCCCCTCCGCCACCATGGAGACCAAGGACCAGAGGGGGAACCCTTCTCCCACCTAGGGAGGAGGCCAAGGAAGAAGAAGAAGGAAGGGGCTCTCTCCCCCTCGCTCCCGGTGGTGCCGGAGTGCCACCCAGGCAACGATCGGGACGGTGATCTACATCAACAATCTTTCTACTGTCAACACCAACTCTCTCCCCTTCTATGCAGCAGCGTAACACCTCTTTCCCCCACTGTAATCTCTACTTAAACATGGTGCTCAACTCCATATATTATTTCCCAATGATCTATGGTTATCCTATGATGTTTGAGTAGATCCGTTTTGTCCTGTGGGTTAATCGTGATCTTGGTTGGTATGATTGTATATTTTATTTATGGTGATGTCCTACTGTGCCCTCTGTTCTCGTGAAAATGTGAGGGGCCCCGCAGTAGGGTGTTGCAATATATTCATGGTTCGCTTACGGTGGGTTGCGACAGTGACAGAAACTTAAACCCGAGTAGGTGAGGTATGATGTATGGGAATAAAGAGGACTTGATACTTAATGTTACGGTTGGGTTTCACGACCTTAATGATCTTTAGAAGTTGCGGATGCTTGCTAGAGTTCCAATCATAAGTGCATATGATCCAAGTAGAGAAAGTATGTTAGATCATGCCACTCCCTCATATAAAATTGCAAGAATGATTACTTGTACTTGTTATCGATTGCCTAGGGACAAATAACTTTGTTGTTGACAAAAGCTATCCACTTTTATTACCTTGCAATTTATTCATAGTTTTATTCTCGCAAAGTACTGGTAGTTTATCCTGGCAAAATAGTTTCATACTTGTTTCCGATAAAGCAAACGTCAAGTGTGAAGGAAATATGCCCTAGAGGCAATAATAAAGTTATTATTTATTTCCTTATATCATGATAAATGTTTATTATTCACGCTAGAATTGTATTAACCGGAAACTTAGTACATGTGTGAATACATAGACAAACATAGTGTCACTAGTATGCCTCTACTTGACTATCTCGTTGAATCAAAGATGGTTAAGTTTCCAAGCCATAGACATGAGTTTTCATTTGATTAACGGGTTCACATCATTAGAGATTGATGTGATTGACTTGATCCATTATGTTATCTTAGCACAATAATCGTTTAGTATGTTGCTACTGCTTTCTTCATGACTTATACATGTTCCTTAGACTATGAGATTATGCAACTCCCGAATACCGTAGGAACACTTTGTGTGATACCAAACGTCACAACGTAACTGGTTGATTATAAAGGTGCTCTACATGTGTCTCCGATGGTACTTGTTGAGTTGGCATAGATCGAGATTAGGATTTGTCACTCTGATTGTCGGAGAGGTATCTCTGGGCCCTCTCGTTAATGCACATCACTATAAGCCTTGCAACCAATGCGACTAATGAGTTAGTTGCGGGATGATGCATTACAGGACGAGTAAAGAGACTTGCCGGTAATGAGATTGAACTAGGTATTGAGATACGGACGATCGAATCTCGGGCAAGTAACATACCGATGACAAAGGGAACAACATGTGTTGTTATGCGGTTTGACCGATAAAGATCTTCGTAGAATATATAGGAACCAATATGAGCATCCAGGTTCTGCTATTGGTTATTGACCGAAGATGAGTCTCGGTCATGTCTACATAGTTCTCGAACCAGTAGGGTCCGCACGCTTAACGTTAGGTGACGATCGGTATTATGAGTTTACGTGATTTAATGTACCGAAGGTTGTTCGGAGTCCCGGATGAGATCACGGACATGACGAGGAGTCTTGAAATGATCGAGCCGTAAATATCAATATATTGGAAGGCTATGTTCGGATAACGGAAAGGTTCCGAGTGATCTGGGTATTTTTCGGAGTACCGGAGGAGTTACGGGAATACGGAAGTACATATGGGCCTTAGTGGGCTTTAAGGGAAAAAGAGGAGAAGCCACAAGGGCTGGCCGCACGCCCCCCATCGGCCTAGTCTGAATTGGACTAGGGGAGGGGCTGCGCCCCCTCTTTCCTTCTCCTCCCCTTCTCCTTCCTTCCCCCTCCTAGTAGGACTAGGAAAGGAGGAATCCTACTCCTACTAGGAGGAGGATTCCTCCCCCCTTGGCGCGCCTAGAGAGGCCGGCCGGTCTCCCCTCCCTCCTTTATATACGTCGGGAGGGGGGCACCCTAGAACACACACAAGTTGATCAATTGATCTTTAAGCCGTGTGCGGTGCCCCCCTCCACCATAACCCACCTCGATCATATCATAGCGGTGCTTAGACGAAGCCCTGCGTCAGTGGCATCATCATCACCGTCATCACGTCATCGTGCTGAAAGAACTCTCCCTTGAAGCTCTCCTGTATCGGAGTTCGTGGGACGTCACCGAGCTGAACGTATGCTGAACTCGGAGGTGACATACCTTCGGTACTTGGATCGGTCGAATCATGAAGACGTATGACTACATCAACCGTATTCTCATAACACTTCCGCTTACGGTCTACAAGGGTACGTGGATGACACTCTCCCCTCTTGTTGCTATTCATCGCCATGATCTTGCGTGTGCGTAGGAAATTTTTTTAAATTACTACATTCCCCAACAGTGGTATCGGAGCCAGATTTATGCGTAGATGTCATATGCACGAGTAGAACACAAATGAGTTGTGGGCATGGGTATATACATATTGCTTGCCGTCACTAGTTGATTCTTGATTCAGCGGCATTGTTGGATGAAGCGGCCCAGACCGACATTACGTGTACGCTTACGCGAGACTGGTTCTACCGACGTGCTTCGCACACAGGTGGCTAGTGGGTGTCTGTTTCTCCAGCTTTAGTTGAATCGGATTCAATGAACAGGGTTCTTTCTGAAGATCAAAAAGCAATCACGATACCGCGTTGTGGTTTTTGATGCGTAAGTAAGAACGGTTCTTGCTCAGCCCGTAGCAGCCACGTAAAACTTGCAACAAAAAAGTAGAGGATGTCTAACTTGTTTTTGTAGGGCATGTTGTGATGTGACATGGTCGAGACATGATTCTAAATTTTATTGTATGAGATGATCATGTTTTGTAACACGGTTATCCGCAACTGGCAGAAGCCTTATGGTTGTCTCTTTATTGCATAAGATGCAAGCGCCATACAATTGCTTTACTTTAGCGCTATGTGATAGCAATAGTTGCAAGAGCGATAGTTGGTGGGACGACCATGTGATGACACATTGATAGAGATCAAGATCATGGAGATCATGGTGTCATGCCGGTGACGATAGAGATCATGACGGTACTTTGGAGATGGGGATCAAAGGCGCAAGATGATCATGGCCATATCATGTCACATATTTTATTTGCATGTGATGTTTATCATTTCTGCATCTTATTTATCTTAGTTCGGCGGTAGCATTAGAAGATGATCTCCCACTAAATTTCAAGGTATAAGTGTTCTCCCTGAGTATGCATCGTTGCGACAGTTCATCGTGCCGAGACACCACATGATGATTGGGTGTGATAAGCTCTACGTTCACATACAACGGGTGCAAGCCAGTTTTGCACACGCGGAATACTCAGGTCAAACTTGACGAGCCTAGCATATGCTGATATGGCCTCGGAACACTGGAGACCGAAAGGTCGAGCGTGAATCATATACTAGATATGATCAACATAGTGATGTTCACCATTGAAAACTACTCCATCTCACGTGATGATCGGACATGGTTTAGTTGATTTGGATCACGTGATCATTTAGATGACTAGAGGGATGTCTATCTAAGTGGGATTTCTTAAGTAATATGATTAATTGAACTTTAATTTATCATGAACTTAGTCCTGATAGTATTTGCATAACTATGTTGTAGATCAATAGCTCGCGATGTAGCTCCTCGTTTATTTTTGATATGTTCCTAGAGAAAAATAAGTTGAAACATGTTAGTAGCAATGATTCGGACTATCTCCGTGATCTGAGGATTATCCTCAATGCTGCACAGAAGAATTATGTCCTTGATGCACCGCTAGGTGACGGACCTATTGCATGAACAGATGCAGACGTTATGAACATTTGGCAAGCTCAATATGATGACTACTTGATAGTATAGTGCACCATTCTTTACGGCTTAGAATCAGGGCTTCAAAGACGTTTTGAACGCCATGGAACATATGAGATGTTCCAAGAGTTGAAATTAGTATTTCAGACTCGTGCCCATGTCGAAAGGTATGAGCCCTTTGACCAGCACTTTGCCTACAAGATGGAGGAGAATGGCTCAGCTAATGAGCATGTGCTTAGAATGTGTGAGTACTACAATCACTTGAATCAAGTGGGAGTTAATCTTCCAGATAAGATAATGATTGAAAAAGTTCTCTAGTCACTATCACCAAGTTACTAGAACTTCGTGATGAACTATAATATGCAAGGGATAACGGAAATGATTCCCAAGCTCTTCGTGATGCTGAAATCGACGAAGGTAGAAATCAAGAAAAGAATCAAGTGTTGATGGTTGATAAGACCACTAGTTTCAAGAAAAGGGCAAAGGGAATAAGGGGAACTTCAAGAATAACGGCAAGAAAGTTACTGCTCAAGTGAAGAAGCCCAAGTCTAGACCTAAACCTGAGACTAAGTGCTTCTACTGCAAAGGAACTGGTCACTGGAAGCAGAACTGCCCCAAGTATTTGGCGGATAAGAAGGCTGGCAAAGTGACCAAAGGTATATTTGATATACATGTTATTGATGTGTACTTTACTAGTGTTTATAGCAACCCATCAGTATTTGATACTAGTTCAGTTGCTAAAGATTAGTAACTCGAAACATGAGTTGCAGAATGAACAGACACTAGTTAAGGGTGAAGTGACGATGTGTGTTAGAAGTGGTTCCAAGATTGATATAATCATCATCGCACACTCCCTATACTTTCGGGATTAGTGTTGAACCTAAATAAATGTTATTTGGTGTTTGCGTTCAGCATGAATATGATTTGATCAGGTTTATTACAATTCGGTTATTCATTTAAAGTCAGAGAATAATTGTTGTTCTGTTTACATGAATAAAACCTTCAATTGACATACACCCAAGGTGAATGGTTTATTGAATCTCGATCGTAGTCATACATATATTCATCATATTGAAGCCAAAAGTTGCAAAGTTAATAATGATAGTGCATCTTATTTGTGGCACTGCCGTTTAGGTCATATTGGTGTAAACCGCATGAAGAAACTCCAAGCTGATGGGCTTTTAGAATCACTTGATTATGAATCATTTGATGCTTGCGAACCATGCCTCATGGGCAAGATGACTAAAACTTAGTTCTCTAGAACAATGGAGCAAGCAACTGACTTATTGGAAATAATACATACTGATGTATGCAATCCGATGAAGTGTTGAGGCTCGCGGCGGGTATGGGAGTCCTGGACTAGGGGGTCTCCGGACAGCCGGACTATATCCTTTGGCCGGACTGTTGGACTATGAAGATACAAGATTTAAGACTTCGTCTCGTGTCCGGATGGGACTCTACTTGGCGTGGGAGGCAAGCTAGGCAGTACGGATATGGATATCTCCTCCTTTGTAACCGACCTTGTGTAACCCTGGCCCCCTCCGGTGTCTATATAAACCGGAGGGTTTTAGTCCATAGGACAACATACAATCATACCATAGGCTAGCTTCTAGGGTTTAGCCTCTCCGATCTCGTGGTAGATCAACACTTGTAATACCCATATCATCAAGAATAAATCAAGCAGGACGTAGGGTTTTACCTCCATCAAGAGGGCCTGAACCTAGGTAAAACATCGTGTCCCCTACCTCCTGTTACCATCCGCCATAGACGCACAGTTCGGGACCCCCAACCCGAGATCCGACAGTTTTGACACCATTAGGCTTGATGGCTCCTACGATCATCGATAGCGATACAGTCCAGGGTGAGACTTTTCTCCCGGACAGATCTTTGTGTTCGGCGGCTTCGCACTGCAGGCCAACTCGCTTGGCCATCTGGAGCAGATCAAAAGTTACGCCCCTGGCCACCAGGTCAGGTTTGGAAGCTTAAACTACACGGCCGATATCCGCGGAGACTTCATCTTCGACGGATTCGAGCCCCTGCCTTGTGCGCCACGTGGTCGCGATGAGTATGATTTAGCTCTACCATCGGACAGTGTTCGAGAAATCGCACCGGCAGCCGCTCCAACCCTCAATTCAGAGCCAGTTGCGCCATCCATGGACGGGTGGATAGACCCCGCCATGGAGGTCGTATCCGTTGCAGTGATCAAGCCGAATATCGACCTTACCCTTCACGAGAGCCGTGTTGCTAAACTACCGGATCCTTCTTCGGCCACGGACTCCGAACCGCCTGCGCCCGTTCCTCTCGAATCCGATTGGGCACCGATCATGGAGTTTACCTCCGTGGATATTTTTCAGCACTCGCCCTTTGGCGACATACTGAACTCATTAAGGTCTATCTCCTTGTCAGGAGAGTCCTGGCCGAACTACGTCCGGCGGGATTGGGATGCGGATGACGAAGAAATTCGCCGCCCACCCACCACCCACTTAGTAGCCACTGTCGATGACTTAACCGACATGCTCTACTTCGACTCCGAAGACATTGAAGGTATGGACGACGATGCGGGAGGCGAAGAGGAACCACTACCCACAGGGCACTGGACCCCCACTTCGTCACATGACGTATACATGGTGGACACACCCAAAGAAAACAACAACGAGGAACGGAAGGACGCAGCGAAGGGTTGTTCCCTCGAGAAGCAATCAAAGCAGCGGCGTAAACGCCACTCCAAATCCTGCATCGGCAGAAATAACAATCATATAGACCCAGCAATAGTGCAGGGTGCACCATCGCCCGACCAGGGCAACACGGGGAATCAAACCGAACAACCCAACTCCGTCGAAGATAACAGTCCGGACGACATCTCACCGGACAGGTGCCAGGAGCAACATAATGCCCACCAAAGGCTTGTTGCCACGGCGAGGAGTCTGAAAAAACAGAAGCAAAGGCTCAAGGCTGCAGAAGACACACTCAAAATCAAATGGAGTGAAGTACTCAACACTGCAGCGAAGTACGGCAGTAATCGCCACACCAAGAGCTATCCGAAGCGAAAGTTGCTACCTGAATTTGATGAGGAGGCCTTAGATCCTCCACAATTAAAAAAACAGCCATCCGGTCAGATTGACGACCTCATAGCCAACATAAAGTGGCAAACAACGGCGCACATAAACCAGTACACGATCCACGTAAGGGCTCGCATCAAAAGGACGACGCAACCAGATCCATCTATGGACCACGCAGGCGTGCTCCAACATACAATGCAACACAAAAAACATCCGAACACCACGGTATGCCCAATTATATGGGTGCCGCACACCCTCTATGTTTCACCGACGAGGTGCTGGACCATGAATTTCCAGAGGGATTCAAACCCGTAAACATAGAGGCGTACGACGGAACAACAGACCCTGGGGTCTGGATTGAGGTCTACATCCTCCACATCCATATGGCTCGAGGAGACGATCTCCACGCCATCAAGTACTTACCCCTCAAGCTCAAAGGGCCAGCTCGGCACTGGCTTAAAAGCCTCCCCGAAAACTCCATTAGAAGCTGGGAAGAGCTCGAAGACGCCATTCGGGCAAATTTTCAAGGGACATATGTCCGACCACCGGATGCGGACAATTTAAGTCATATAACTCAATAGCCCGGTGAGTCATCCCGAAAACTTTGGAACAGGTTCCTCACTGAAAAGAACCAAATAGTTGACTGTCCGGACGCTGAAGCCTTAGCAGCCTTCAAGCATAGCGCTCGAGACGAATGGCTTACCCGAAAGCTCGGTCAAGAAAAGCCGAGAACAATGGCAGCATTAACAAGCCTCATGACCCGTTTTTGCGCGGGCGAGGACAGCTGGTTAGCCCGATGCAGCACCAGCGACCCAAGTACATCCAAAGTCAGGGTTGGAAACGGGAAATCACGACACAGCAAGAATAAGCGCCGGAATAAAGAAGACAGCCCGAAGAGCACGGCGGTAAACGCCGGATTTAGAAGCTCTCGGCCAGGGCAGCAGAAGCCGCCCTCCAAAGGCAACAGAGACGAATTGTCCAGCCTAAACAAAATTCTGGACCAAATATGTCAGATCCATAGCACCCCGGATAAACCTGCAAATCATACCCATAGAGAATGTTGGGTCTTCAAACAGTCCGGCAAGGTCAACGCCGAACACAAGGGGCACGATACACCAAGTGAAGACGAGGACAAGCCTCGCAAGCAAAGCACAGGGGAACAGAAGAAATTCCCACCAGAAGTCAAAACAGTCAACGTGTTACACGTGATAAAAGGGAGAAATAAAGCGGCACCTTTAGAGGAACATGCCCCAGGGCCTATCACCGCGGAGCTCCGCCACTGGTCGTCCCAACCGATCACCTTCGACCATCGGGATTACTCGGCAAGTATCCGGCGTGCAGGATGGGCTGCCTTGGTATTAGTTCCAATAATTGACGGATACCACTTCACCCGAATCCTGATAGACGGCGGCAGCAGTTTAAATCTGATATATCAGGACACAGTCCGCAAAATGGGGATAGACCCAACAAAAATTTGCCGCAGCAATGCTACCTTTAAAGGAGTAACGCCAGGCACGGAGGCTCACTGCAGGGGCTCCCTCCTACTAGAGGTTATATTCAGCTTCCCCGATAACTTCCGCAGCGAAAATTTAACTTTCCACGTCGCTCCGTTCCAAAGTGGCTATCAAGCACTACTCGGACGGGAAGCTTTCGCTCGCTTTAACGCAATACCGCATTACACTTCCATCAAGCTCAAGATGCCCAGTCCATGCGGCATCATTACAGTAAATGGAAATATTGAGCGCTCCTTGCGCGCCAAAGACGATGCGGCCGCCTTGGCCGCCGCACACTAAACGGCCTCACCAACTCAAGCATTTGACAGGTCGTTAAGACCACGGACACGGCTAGACGAGTCCGGCTCAGCTATATGTAATTAATATAGGTTTGATGTCTATAAGGCTCACCTTTACTCATTTTCAACTATATATTGTTTATTTAGTATAACTTAACTTTTGCATGGCCACTTTTCAATTAAGTTCCTCTCTTTTTTAGATGACCATCGTGCTACGCCCGTCCAGGATACGGCACAACGGAGACACAGGCGCAGACGTGCAGCAGGGACCTGTTCCAAGGATTCTTTGTAGATTAAGACCCCGCGTAAACCTTTTTTACTGTCTCTTGTTGATTTACATCCCTCGGATTCTCAGTACAACCGAGAAGGATGCTAACGTCTTGGCATGTGGCCACGCCAGAATAATGCACGTACCTGGACACCAGGGGCTTATTACAAAGGGTACTGTTTAGACCCGGGTTACACCATAAAGACCGAATACCTTAGGGAGTGTTCGGCGTCGCGAGTTTGGCTTTATATGCATCACCTCCGAATCACGTCTTTGGTCAAATGTTGGGTTTGCCTGGCTCCTGTGTTTTGCTGCCTTACGTTCCGTTCTATCGTCTAAGGCGGCACCAGGAGAACTACTCTGATTGTGCCCTGGATCATCCGGATGAGCACCTCAGTAGAGAAAGCCTAAAACTGTCTGTCATGATATAGCGTGAGACTGATCAACCAATTGATGACTTATTGGAATCTTCGGGATTCCTCTGCATTAACGAAGGGCCGTTTCCCGGCCAGGCATGTACGCACCCCGAATCCGGATGAGTGCGGAGCCACCAGGGGCTATATAGTAGCCCCACTGTCAAACTCCTATGGCTATGTGAAAGTGTTAAAGCATTATAGTCCGGTTGCCTAGTTCGCTGCGCTATCACCTCCTTATTAGTACCAAGACGTTGGATTAAGTGTGAATACGCGTCTTCTGCGAACACCCCCGCATTATATGCGTGGGGGCTGAAGCCGACCACTGCAATCTTTCAGGTTATATACATGTATACATAAACGGCCGCACAGGAGGCATCACAATACTTTCGGGCAAAAGTTTAAATACAGCCTTGATAAATTCAATAAAACATTGTTGTTATAATGGGAATACATGTCACTCAAACATAACATTCTTCGAGCACTGGGCCTCTATCGAACGAGCGCCCTCAATAACTTCTTCAAAATAGTGCTCGGCAGCCACTCGGCCTATGGCCGAACCCTGCGCCGCGACAGTGGTGGCATCCATCTCCGCCCAGTATGTTTTGACACGGGCAAGGGCCATCTGTGAGCCTTCTATGTACGCCGACCTCTTCATCGCATTAATGCGTGGCACTGCACCAAGGAACTGCTGCACCAAGCTAAAATAGCTGTTCGGCTTTGGACTTTCCGGCCACAAATTATCCACGATAGACCTCATGGCGAGTCCGGACAATCTATTGAGTTCGGCCCATTCGGCAAGCTGATCAGTCAATAGAAGAGGACGCTCTGGAACGTTAAATTGCGACTAGAATAGCTTGTCCACTTCACGATCTGTTTGATCTCGGAAGTATTCGGCCGCATCGACAGCGCTCGCTGCCAAGTCCAGATATGCGTTGACCGAACTCCACAGCCGATCCAGAGGGGCATAACGCGGATCGCCGAATTTCCTCCGCAGCATAGAGGGCTTCCCAGCCACAATATCCCCGGCTTCACGCAGTTCCTCCTTCTTTGCTCTCATTGCAGAGTGGGTGTCTTTGGTCGCCATTGTGGCCTTTTCGAGGTCCGTAGCCTTCGCCCGGTTTTCTTCTTCAAGAAACTGGCAGCGGTCAGCCGTGTCTTTTAACTGCACAGCCATTTTGGCCATTTTCTCTTTTCTCTCGCAATGCGCGGCCTTCTCGGCTCTCAACTCTTCGGCCGCCTTCAAAGCGGCCGCATTACTACTCCTCACTTGCTCCTTGGCTCGTGCAAGCTCAGCCCGCAGGGCCTCCACGGTGGTAGCTCCATCTGCAGTCACAACATATTAAAGATTCTGGCATCACGCTGCTCTTACTATGTGACATTCACTATAAACATCACCTACCCTGTGCCTCGTCAAGCCGCTTGTTAACAAGCTCGATATCGGCATCCGCCGCATCCAGTCGCCGCTTTAGTTTGGCAACCCCATCAGCCGGCTAGCCACCAGAGCTTTAGACACCTGCACATAAAGGCGGTCTGGTTATTACCTGGGACTACGATCCTCTGTTCGCCGCCGTTTTCGATGACAACCAGAGTCTCAGGGGCTACTATCTACACAGGGCACACCTAAAATGGGCGGTACCATCACAAATGTATATCATTTCACGTACCTCAAAGCCCGTCAGTAGACTGATAAAGGCTTCATTCAACCCGTTTTCGGTGGACGAAATCCTTTCAATCACCGTACACATTAATGTACGGTGCTCTTCTGAGATTGTTGCTCGCTCTAGCAGACCCTTCAGTACGTCCAACCACACACCGGATGGTGCCGGACTCTTTTGATTGCTCTCTTCAAGAGCCGGATACTGAGGGCTTCGGGTGACCATGGGATTACCTTCTGGCCTGCCGGATCCGGAGAAACTCTCCGTGATGACACTTCAAGGTCGCCCGCTTCTTGAGCTGGGGAGTCCGGGGGAGGCGTTTCACTCTCCATCATCTCCGGAAGAAGATGCCTCGAAGACGAGCTCTGTTGAGAAAGGCTCAGATCCGAACTGCAAGATAAATGCTTCGTTTATCTTGCTGAGAAGTAAGGTAGTATACCTTCACTATTAAGTAATTTTTGATTACTTACAGCTCGTTAGAGGGCTGATCCCCGCATGGACTTTGTGCGGCAAGAGCACCCTCCGAGGCAGGACCCTCTGGTGGAGTTTTCTTCTCCCGTTTGGAGACCTTGGTTTCCGGATCTTCAGAGGTAGTCCTCTTCCTCCCCCGGGGCGATGGAACGTCAGATTCTTTCCCTTGGTTATCCTCCCTCACGGAGGTGCTCGTTCCCTTGGTTGGAATAGGTAGCGGTGGAGGCCCGCTTTCGCCCCCTTTATTCTCCCCTTCGTCTTCCCTTGAGGGCACCGGGCAAGGTGCTGGCTCGAGCATCTTTTCCAGCACCGGATTGTCCAAGCCTTCGGGAAGGGGAGCCGAACACCGGATCATCGTCGCCTTTGTTATCTAGTCCTGGTCAAAGAGCAATTCTTCAGAATGATGTCATGATAAAAGAAAGATAGTGTGTTCGACTAGAGGATTACTTACTTGGGCTGCGGTGCGGTTGCTGCTCAGGCCCACGTCCTCGGTGGTGTCCAGACACTCTATTTGGGGTCCGAAGAACGACTTGTACATCTCCTCGTGCGTCAGGCCGAGGAAATTCTGAAGAGCGCGCGGTCCTTCTGGGTTGAATTCCCACAAGCGGAGGGGGCGGCGTTTGCAAGGCTGGACTCGACGAACCAGCATGACTTGCACTACCATAACCAAACTAAAATTCCCTCAAAGAGATCTCGGATGCGGCTCTGCAGTATGGGCACATCCTTGGCTGGACCCCAGCTCAGCCCCCTGCTGATCCATGACATCAGTTTTGGTGGAGGGCCCGAGCGAAAGGCGGGGGAAGCTACCCACTTGGCACTTCTGGGAGCGGTGATGTAGAACCACTCCCGCTGCCATAATCCGGACACCTCTGGAAAGGAACCCTTTGGCCACGGAGCTCCAGTGATCTTGCTTATTAATGCACCTCCGCACGCTGCATGCTGCCCCTCAACCATCTTCGGCTTCACATCAAAGGTCTTGAGGCACAGGCCGAAGTGAGGGGTAATGCGGAGGAAGGCCTCACATACGACAATAAATGCCAAGATGTGGAGAACGGAACCCGGGGCTAGATCATGGAAATCAAGCTCGTAATAGAACATCAAACCCCTAACGAAGGGATCCAGAGTGAGACCTAGTCCTCGGAGGAAGTGGGAGATGAACACGACGTCTTCATTGGGTTCAGGAGTAGGGACGACCTGCCCTCGAGCAGGCAGCCGATGCGAAACTTCGGCAGTCAGGTATCTTGCCTCCCTCAACTTCTTGATATCCTCTTCCGTGACGGAGGAGGGCATTCACCGGCCCTAGAGGCTGGATCTGGACATGATTGAAGGTCCGAAGCACTTGACCTGGGCTTTGGGTGTTAGAACTCGAGGCGAGGGAAGGATTCGATTGAGCACGGGAGGAAAAAAGTAAAAGCCTTGTCCCTTTATAAAGAGGGTGAATATCAAGCGTCCTCCTCGTGGCCGTTTGGTACTTGCCTAAAATCTAGGAGTCCTAGGCACGGTTGGGTTACCCACACCCATATTGATGAGAATCTCGTAATAAGGGGGACATGATCTCTACTTTGACAAGACGTGTCAAGAAACTGCCTCGCGTTATGTGCGGGGCTGGTTAAAGAAAAACAGTTCGAATAATCACCGAGCCATGGCATGATGTCATGTTGCCAAAACGTGTCAGCAGATTAGATTTGTGGAAATATTATTCTCTCTACGGTGGTATGTGGAACTTATTTTGCAGGGTCGGACACTATCATGTTATTCAAACTCTTCTGTGGTGTATCCGGAGGAGGAAACCGCCTTGCAATGCCGAAGACAATACTGCACGCTGGACTCATCGTCATTGAAGCCTGGTTCAGGGGCTACTGTGGGAGTCCTGCATTAGGGGGTCTCTGGACAGCCGAACTATATCCTTTGGCCGGACTGTTGGACTATGAAGATACAAGATTGAAGACTTCGTATCGTGTCCGGATGGGACTCTACTTGGCGTGGGAGGCAAGCTAGGCAGTACGGATATGGATATCTCCTCCTTTGTAACCGACCTTGTGTAACCCTAGCCCCCTCCGGTGTCTATATAAACCGGAGGGCTTAAGTCCGTAGGACAACATACAATCATACCATAGGCTAGCTTCTAGGGTTTAGCCTCTCCGATCTCGTGGTAGATCAACTCTTGTAATACCCATATCATCAATAATAAATCAAGCAGGACGTAGGGTTTTACCTTCATCAAGAGGGCCCAAACCTGGGTAAAACATCGTGTCCCCTGCCTCCTGTTACCATCTGCCTTAGACGCACAGTTCGGGACCCCTACCCGAGATCCGCCGGTTTTGACACCGACAGCTGGTATCATTATTTTCTGACCTTCACAGATGATTTGAGAAGATATGGGTATATCTACTTGATGAAACATAAGTCTGAAACATTTGGAAAGTTCAAAGAATTTTAGAGTCAAGTGGAAAATCATCGTAACAAGAAAATAAAGTTTCGGCGATCTAATCATGGAGGACAATATTTGAGTTACGAGTTTGGTCTTCATTTGAAACAATGCGGAATAGTTTCGCAACTCACGCCACCTGGAACACCACAGCGTAATGGTGTGTCCGCATGTCATAACCGTACTTTATTAGATATGGTGCGATCTATGATGTCTCTTACCGATTTATCACTATCATGCTGGGGTTATGCATTGGAGACAGCTGCATTCACGTTAAATAGGGCACCATCTAATTCCGTTGAGACGACACCATAAGAACTGTGGTTTGGCTAGAAACCAAAGATGTCGTTTCTTAAAGTTTGGGGCTGCGATGCTTATGTGAAAAAATTTCAACCTGATAAGCTCAAACCAAAATCAGAGAAATGTGTCTTCATAGAATACCCAAAGGAAACTTTTGGGTACACCTTCTATCACAGATCCGAAGGCAAGATCTTTGTTGCTAAAAGTGGATCCTTTTTAAAGGAGTTTCTCCCGAAAGAAGTGAGTGGGAGGAATGTAGAAATTGATGAGGTAATTGTACCTTCTCCCGAATTGGAAAGTAGTTCATCAGAGAAATTAGTTCTAGTGATTTCTACGCCAATTAGTGAGGAAGCTAATGATGATGATCATGAAACTTCAGTTCAAGTTACTACCGAACCTCGAAGGTCAACCAGAGTATGGTCCGCACCAGAGTGGTACGATAAACCTTTCTGGAATTCATGTTACAAGACCATGACGAACCTACGAACTATGAGGAAGCAATGATGAGCCCACATTCCGCGAAATGGCTTGAGGCCATGAAATCTGAGATGGGATCCATGTATGAGAACAAAGTATGGACTTTGATTGACTTTCTCGATGATCGGTAAGTCATTGAGAATAAACGGATCTTCAAGAGGAAGACGGACGCTGATAGTAGTGTTACTATCTACAAAGCTCGAATTGTCGGAAAATGTTTTCGACAAGTTCAAGGTGTTGACTACGATGAGATTTTCTCATTCGTATCGATGCTTAAAAGTCTGTCCGAATCATGTTAGCAGTTGCCGTGTTTTATGAAATCTGGTAAATGGATGTCAAAACTGCATTCCTTAATGGATTTATTAAAGAAGAAGTTGTATATGATGCAACCAGAAGGTTTTGTCGATACTAAAGGTGCTAACAAAGTGAGCAAGCCCCAGCGATCCATCTATGGACTGGTGGAAGCATCTCGGAGTTGGACTATATGCTTTGATAAAGTGGTCAAAGCATATGGTTTTATACAGACTTGCGGTGAAGCCTGTATTTACAAGAAAGTGAGTCTGAGCACTGCAGCATTTCTGATAAGTATATGTGAATGACATATTGTCGATCGGAAATAATGTTGAATTTTCTGGAAAGCATAACGGAGTGTTTGAAAAGAGTTTTTCAAAGAAAGACCTCGATGAAGCTGCTTACACATTGAGGATCAAGATCTATAGAGATAGATCAAGACACTTGATAAGTTTTTTCAATGAGTACATACCTTGACAAGATTTTGAAGTAGTTCAAAATGGAGCATTCAAAGAAGGAGTTCTTGCCTGTGTTGCAAGGTGTGAAGTTGAGTAAAGACTCAAAACCCGAGCATAGCAGAAAATAGAAAGAGAGCGGAAAGTCATTCCCTATGCCTCAGTCATAGGTTCTATAAAGTATGCTATGCTGTTTACAAGTCCTATTGTATACCTTAGCATGATTCTGGCAAGGGAGTACAATAGTTATCTAGGAGTAGATCACTGGACAGCGGTCAAAATTATCCTTAGAGGACTAAGGAAATATTTCTCGGTTATGGAGGTGATAAAAGAGTTCGTCGTAAAGAGTTACGTCGATGCAAGATTTTTACATCAATCTAGATGACTCTAAGTCTCGATCAAGATACATATTGAAAGTGGGAGCAATTATCTAGAGTAGCTCCTTGCACAGCATTGTAGACATAGAAATTTGCGAAATACATACAGATCTAAATGTTGCCGACCCATAGACTAAACTTCTCTCACAAGAAAAACATGATCACTCTTTGGGTGTTAATGACATAGCGATGTGAACTAGATTATTGACTCTAGTAAACCCTTTGGGTATTATTCACATGGAGATGTTAACTAATCGCATAAAGATGTGAACTAGATTATTGATTTTAGTGCAAGTGGGAGACTGAAGGAAATATGCCCTAGAGGCAATAATAAAGTTATTATTTATTTCCTTATATCATGATAAATGTTTATTATTCATGCTAGAATTGTTTTAACCGGAAAGTTAGTACATGTGTGAATGCATAGAAAAACTGAGTGTCACTAGTATGCCTCTACTTGACTAGCTCGTTGAATCAAAGATGGTTAAGTTTCCTAGCCATAGACATGAGTTGTCATTTGATTAACGGGATCACATCATTAGAGAATGATGTGATTGACTTGACCCATTCCGTTAGCTTGGCACAATGATCGTTTAGTTTGTTGCTACTCCTTTCTTCATGACTTATACATGTTCCTCAGACTATGAGATTATGCAACTCCCGAATACCGCGGGAACACTTTCTGTGCTACCAAACGTCACAACATAACTAGGTGATTATAAAGGTGCTCTACAGGTGTCTCTGATGGTACTTGTTGAGTTGACATCGATCGAGATTAGGATTTGTCACTCCGATTGTCTGAGAGGTATCTCTGGGCCCTCTCGATAATGCACATCACTATAGGCCTTGCAAGCAATGTGACTAATGACTTAGTTGCGGGATGATGCATTACAGAACGAGTAAAGAGACTTGCCGGTAACGAGATTGAACTAGGTATTGAGATACCGACGATCGAATCTCGGGCAAGTAACATACCGATGACAAAGGGAACAACGTATGTTGTTATGCGGTTTGACCAACAAAAATCGTTGTAGAATATGTAGGAACCAATGTGAGCATCCAGGTTCCGCTATTTGTTATTGACGGAAGATGAGTCTCGGTCATGTCTACATAGTTGTCGAACCCGTAGGGTCCGCATGCTTAACATTCAATGATGATCTGTATTATGAATTTATGTGATTTGATGTACCAAAGGTTGTTCGGAGTCCCAGATGAGATCACGGACATTACGAGGAGTCTTGAAATGATCGAGTCATAAAGATCGATATATTGGAAGGCTATATTCCGAAATCGGAAAGGTTCCGAGTGATCCGGGTATTTTTCGGAGTACCGAGAGAGTTACGGGAATACGGGAGTACATATGGGCCTTAGTGGGCTTTAAGGGAAAAAGAGGAGAAGCCACGAGGGCTGGCCACGTGCCCCCCATGGGCCTAGTCTGAATTTGACTAGGGGAGGGGCAGCGCACCCTCTTTCCTTCTCCTCCCCTTCTCCTTCCTTCCCCCTCCTAGTAGGACTAGGAAAGGAGGAATCCTACTCCTACTAGGAGGAGGATTCCTCCCCTCCTTAGTGCGCCTAGAGAGGCCGGCCGGCCTCCCCTCCCTCCTTTATATACGTGGGGAGGGGGCACCCTAGAACACACACAAGTTGATCAGTTGATCTTTTAGCCGTGTGCGGTGCCCCCCTCCACCATAATCCACCTCTGTCATATCGTAGCTGTGCTTAGGCGAAGCCCTGCGTCGGCAGCATCATCATCACCGTCATCACGTCGTCGTGCTGACGGAACTCTCCCTCAAAGCTCTACTGGATTGGAGTTCATGGTACGTCACCGAGCTGAACGTGTGCTGAACTCGGAGCTGCCGTACGTTCGGTACTTGGATCGGTCGGATCGTGAAGACGTACGACTACATCAACCACGTTCTCATAATGCTTCCGCTTACGGTGTATGAGGGTACGTGGACGACACTCTCCCCTCTCGTCGCTATCCATTGCCATGATCTTGCGTGTGTGTAGGAATTTTTTTGAAATTACTGCGTTCCCCAACAAAGTGTGTGTAGAGTTCTATCAGTGGTCGATAGAACTTGAGGGAATATTTGTTCTGCCTTTAGCTCCTCGTTGGGTTCGACACTTATTTATCGAAAAAGGCTACAAACGACCCCCTATACTTGTGGGTTATCGAGACCTTTTTCTAGCGCCGTTGCCGGGGAGCAATAGCATGGGGTGAATATTCTCATGTGTGCTTGTTTTCTTTATCACTAAGTAGTTTTTATTTCCTGTTCTAAGTTGTTCTCTAACTTAGTTATGGATATGGAACATGAAACACCAAAACAATTAGTTGTACTTGCTACTCATGGAGATGGGGAACCTCCTAAAATCCTTGATGCTTGTTATGTGAAAGATGTTATGCACTACTTTGATAATCCTGAGAAACCCCATTCAACTATATAATGGGAGTAATGTTGGATCAACGTGAATACTTTATGGATTATCGCTTGACTCATAAAGGGAAATTGTTATGGGATCAAATTCATATGTTGCACTGGTATGCATGGGAGCTATGCTTGAGATATGATTATACCTGTTGCTCTAGGATGAATGCTCCACATCTTCCCTTTTCATGTGAATTTAATGATAATGAAACCTTGGCTTCTTATGCTAGAGGTATATATGATTACTATGATGTGGAACGAATAGAAGAATTTGTTGCTTTTAAGGGTGCTTATGAAACTGAATCTTTGTTTGAAAAATATGAAGCTTTTGATGATGATGTTTACATAGCTGAAAATTTTGCCACCCTTAAATATTGCTATGATAATTATAAATGCAATTCCGATATTGACAAATTTATTGAGAAAGTCTCCGCTGTCCAAGAAGAGACTAATATTTTGCAGGAGTCTATGGAAGAAGGAATTGATGAAACTGTGAGCTCATTGGATGAAAAAGATGACGAGGAAAGCAAAGAACAAAAGGAGGAAGATCGGATTAGCTACCCGTGCCTACCTTCAAATGAGAGTAACTCTTCAACTCATACATTATTTAATTTCCCTTCGTTCTTACCAAGGGATGAATGCTATGATAATTACTATGATCCCATTGGTTCGTTTGAAATATCCCTTTTTGATGATGCTTGCTATGCTTGTGGCCATGATGCCAATATAAATGATGCTTATGGAGATGAACTTGCTATAGTTCCTTATGTTAAGCATGAAATTGTTGCTATTGCACCCACACATGATAGTCCTATTATCTTTTTGAATTCTCCCAACTACACTATATTGGAGAAGTTTGCATTTATTAAGGATTACATTGATGGCTTGCATTTTACCGTTGCACATGATGATTATGATGAGTATAATATGCATGTGCTTTCTGCTCCTACTTGAAATTATTATGAGAGAGGAACTCCATCTCTGCCTCTCTATGTTTCTAACACGAAAAAATTGCAAGAAACTGCTTATGCTATGTATTGGCCTTTACTTGATGTGCATAAATTGTTCTTATATGACATGCCGATGCATAGAAAGAGAGTTAGACTTCGCCATTGCTTGATATATGTTGCTTTGTGCTCACTACTAAATGCCAAATCATTGTTAATTACAATTGGCTTTGATATAACTTGGGATCCAGGTGGATTCATTACTTGAGCACTTTATGCCTAGCTTAATGGCTTTAAAGAAAGCACTACCAGGGAGACAACCCAAAAGTTTTAGAGAGTCATTTAATACTGTTGAGTGCTTTTATAAAGTTTAAAAACAAAAAATATATAGGGGAACTTAAAACTTCACAAAAAGAAAAGTGAAAGTGAGATAGACGAGCATCGTGGAAGCGGGAGCTAGCCTTGAACTTTGTTCATGCCCGTGGAAACTTTGTGAATCTTAATTACAGAAAATTTTCGAAAAAACAATTATCCCCTTGTACAATTCCACTGTATTATAAAAATGACGTGCCAAGGTTTGCCTTTAGGATGATTAGATTGCTTGTTGGTTTGTATGGTGCAAAACAGAAACTTTGGCTGTAGTGCTTGATTTTACATTTTTTTACTGGAACGTCAAACGGTTCTGAAACATTTTGCACTGTATTTCTATGCAAAATGTTTAGTTTTCCTAATTTTTTCAGAATGTTTGGAGTACCAGAGGTATGGTGAATGTTCAGATTACTACAGACTATCTTGTTTAAGATAGATTCTGTTTTTGATGCATTGTTTGCTTCTTTTGATGAAACTATCGATTTGTATCAGTAGTATAAGCCACGGAAAAGTTATAGACAGTAGCTACAATCCAAAAAACGAAATATGAATTGGTTTGCAACAGTACTTAGAGTAGTGATTTGCTTTATTATACTAACGGATCTTACCAAACTTTATGTTGAGTTTTGTGTGGATGAAGTGATCAAAGGTCGAGGAGGTTTTGATATGAGGAGAAGGAGGAGATGCAAGATCTCAAGCTTGGGGATGCCCAAGGCACCGCAAGTAAATATTCACGGAGACTCAAGCGTCTAAGCTTGGGGATGCCCTGGAAGGCATCCCATCTTTCTTCAACAAGTATCGGTATGTTTTCGGTTTCGTTTTGTTTGCGTGATATGTGCAAATCTGGGAGCGTCTTTTGCTTCTAGTTTCCATTTTTCTTTTATGCACCATGCTGGTATGAGATAGTCCATGGTTGATTTATATAATGCTCATTGCACTTCACTTATATCTTTTGAGTGTGGCTTTATAGAATGCTTCATGTGCTTCACTTATATCATTTGAAGTTTGGATTGCCTCTCTTCACATGGAAAACCGTTGTTTGAAGAATGCTCTTTTGCTTCACTTATATTTGTTAGCGCATGGTCTTTTGTAGAAAGGATTAAACTCTCATGCTTCACTTATATCTATTTAGAGAGCTAACAGGAATTGGTCAATTGCATGGTTAGTTATAAAATGCTACATAAAACTTATGGATCACTAAATATGATATGTTTGATTCCTTGCAACAGTTTTGCGACATAGAGATGGAATATGTGGGAGGTACTAGTAAACAGTTGTGTTTAGTAACAATATTGGTGTTAAGGTTTGTGATTCCTGAAGCATGCACGTATAGTCTCTCATTATGCTATGATGTTGGAGCATGATTTATTATTGATTGTCTTCCTTCTGAGTGGCAGTCGGGGATGAGCGATGGTCTTTTCCTACCAATCTACCCCCCTAGGGGCATCCGTAGTAGTACTTTGCTTCGAGGGCTAATAAACTTTTGCAATAAGTAAATGAGTTCTTTATGACTAATGTGAGTCCATGGATTATACGCACTCTTACCTTTCCGCAATTTGCTAGCCTCTACGGTACCGTGCATTGCCCTTTCTCACATCGAGACGTGGTGCAAACTTCGCAGGTGCATCCAAACCCCGTGATATGATATGCTCTATCACACATAAGCTTATTATATCTTCCTCAAAACGGCCACTATACCTACCTATTATGGCTTTTCCATGGCCATTCTGAGATATATTGCCATGCAACTTCCACCACTTCTGTTTCATGACTTGAGCATTCATTGTCATATTGCTTTGCATGATCATATAACTGACATAGTAGTTGTGGCTCAGCCACCATTCATCATATTTTATACATGTTACGTAGATCATTGCACATCCTGGTACATGCCAAAGGCATTCATATAGAGTCATACTTTGTCATAGGTATCGAGTTATAATTTTTAATTTCTTTTGAGTTATAAGTAAATAGAAGTGTGATGATCATCATTATTCATTTTTAGAGCAGTGCCCCAGTGAGGAAAGGATGATGTAGACTATGATTCCCCCACAAGTCGGGATGAGACTCCGGAGAATGAGAGAAAAAAAAGAAAGAAAAAAGAAATAAAAAATAAAAAGGAAAAAAAGAAAAAAAGGACAAAGAAAAAATAAATAAACAAAGAGAGAAGGGGCATTATTAGTATCCTTTACCACACTTGTGCTTCAAAGTAGCACCATGTTTTTCATATAAAGAGTCTCCTATTTAGTCACTTTCATATACTAGTGGAAAATTTTCATTATAGGATTAGATGCACACCCACTTAGTTTAATATTGAGCTTTCATACACTTATAGCTCTTAGTGCATTCGTTGCCTGGCAATCCCTACTCCTCACATTGATATCGATTGATGGGCATCTCCATAGCCCGTTGGTTAGCCGCATCGATGTGAGACTTTCTTACTTTTTTGTCTTCTGTATATTTACCCCTATCATCATACTCTATTCCACCTATATTGCTATATCCATGGCTTGCGCACATGTATTGCATGAGGGTTGAAAAAGCTGAAGCACGTTAAAAGGTATGAACCAATTGCTCTGCTTGTCATTGGGGTTGTGCATGATAAATACTTTGTGTTAAGAAGACAGGACATGACAAGACTATATTATTTTGTAGGGATAGCTTTCTTTAGCGTTGATATTTTGAATGACATGATTGTTTGTTGGGATGCCTGAGTATTGATGTCTTTATGTCAAATTATAGACTATTGCTTTGAATCACTTATGTCTTAATATTCATGCCATGATTTGATATATGATCAAGTTTATACCAGGTAGCATTCCACATCAAAAATAATCTTTTTTATCATTTACCTACTCGAGGACGAGCAGGAATTAAGCTTGGGGATGCTGATACGTCTCCCTTGTATCTATAATTTTTGATTGTTTCATGCCAACATTATACAACTTTCACATATTTTTGGCAACTTTTTATATGATTTATTGGACTAACCTATTGATCCAGTGCCCAGTGCCAGTTCCTGTTTTCTGCATGTTTTTTGTTTCTCAGAGTATCCATATCAAACGAACTCCAAATGCAATAAAATTTTACGGAGAATATTTTTGGAATATATGTGATTTTTTAGAGTTGGAATCACTGCAAACGGAGGCTCACACAAGGCACAAGACACCAGGGCGCGTCAGAGGCCCCTGGCGCGCAGTGGTGGGTTGTGCTTACCTCGTACGTCGGTTGGACCTCTACTTCAGGCGCAAGGAAGCTTATATCCGGAAAAAAACTGTGTTAAAATCTCAGCGCAATCGGAGTTACGGATCTCCGGGAATATAAGAAACGGTTTCCGGCCAGATCTGGGGAACACGAAACAGAAGAGAACAGAGAGGGAGATCCAATCTCGGAGGGGATCCCGCCCCTCCGCCACCATAGAGACCAAGGACCAGAGGGGAACCCTTCTCCCACCTAGGGAGGAGGTCAAGGAAGAAGAAGAAGGAGGGGGTGTCGGTGTCAAACCCGGCAGATCTCGGGTAGGGGGTCTCGAACTGTGCGTCTAAGGATCGATGGTAACAGGAGGAAAGGGACACGGTGTTTACCCAGGTTCGGGCCCTCTTGATGGAGGTAATACCCTACTGCCTGCTTGATTGACTTTGGTGAGTATTGGGGTTACAAGAGTTGATCTACCACGAGATCATAATGGATAAACCCTAGATGCCTAGCCTATATGATTATGATTGCCTTTACAGACTAAACCCTCCGGTTTATATAGACACCGGAGGGGGCTAGGGTTGTACAGAGTCGGTTTACAGAGAAAGGAATCTTCATGTCCACACGCCAAGCTTGCCCTTGATACGTCTCCAACGTATCTATAATTTTTGATTGCTCCATGCTATATTATCTACTGTTTTGGACTATATTGGGCTCTATTTTACACTTTTATATTATTTTTGGGACTAACCTATTAACCGGAGGCCCAGCCCAGAATTGCTGTTTTTTGCCTATTTCAGTGTTACGAAGAAACGGAATATCGAACGGAGTCCAAACGGAATAAACTCTTCGGGAACGTGATTTTCTCACCGAACGTGATCCAGGAGACTTGGACCCTGCCCCAAGAAACAAAAAAGGCGGTCACGAGGGTGGGGGCGCCCCCCCTAGGGCGCGCCCCCTGCCTCGTGGGCCCCTCGTTGCTCCTCTGGCGTACTTCTTCCTCCTATATATACACACGTACCCCCAAACGATCAGAACAGGAGCCAAAAACCTAATTCCACCACCGCAACTTTCTGTATCCACGAGATCCCATCTTGGGGCCTGTTCCGGAGCTCCGCCGGAAGAGGGCCATCATCACGGAGGGCTTCTACATCACCATAGCCACTCCGATGAAGTGTGAGTAGTTTACCTCAGACCTTCGGGTCCATAGTTAGTAGCTAGATGGCTTCTTCTCTCTCTTTGAATCTCAATACAAAGTTCTCCCCCTCTCTTGTGGAGATCTATTCGATGTAATCTTCTTTTTGTGGTGTGTTTGTCGAGACCGATGAATTGTGGGTTTATGATCAAGTCTATCTATGAATAATATTTGAATCTTCTCTGAATTCTTTTATGTTTGATTGGTTATCTTTGCAGGTCTATTCGAATTATCCGTTTGGTTTGGCCAACTAGATTGGTAGTTCTTGCCATGGGAGAAGTGCTTAGCTTTGGGTTCGATCTTGCGGTGTCCTTACCCAGTGATAGAAGGGGCAGCAAGGAACGTATTGTATCGTTGCCATCGAGGATAACAAGATGGGGTTTATTTCATATTGCATGAATTTATCTCTCTATGTCATGTCATCTTGCTTAAGGCGTTACTCTGTTTTTAACTTAATACTCTAGATGCATGCTGGATAGCGGTCGATGAGTGTAGTAATAGTAGTAGATGCAGAATCGTTTCGATATACTTGTCACGGACGTGATGCCTATATACATGATCATGCCTAGATATTCTCATAACTATGCTCAATTCTGTCAATTGCTCAACAGTAATTTGTTCACCCACCGTAGAATACTTATGCTCTTGAGAGAAGCCACTAGTGAAACCTATGGCCCCTGGGTCTATTCTCATCATATCAATCTCCATCACTTTAATCTTGCTTTGCTTTTTACTTTGCTTTTACTTTTTACTTTGCATCTTTATACCAAAAATACCAAAAATATTATATCTATCAGATCTCACTCTCGTAAGTGACCGTGAAGGGATTGACAACCCCTAATCGCGTTGGTTGCGAGTAGCTATCGCTTTGTGCAGGTACGAGGGACTTGAGCATGGCCTCCTACTGGATTGATACCTTGGTTCTCAAAAAATGAGGGAAATACTTACGCTACTCTGCTGCATCATCCCTTCCTCTTCGGGGAAAACAACGCAAGCTCAAGACGTAGCAAGAAGGATTTCTGGCGCCGTTGCCGGGGAGTCTACGCAAAAAGTAAACATACCAAGTACCCATCACAATCCCTATCTCTCGCGTTACATTATTTGCCATTTGCCTCTCGTTTTCCTCTCCCCCCAATTCACCCTTGTCGTTTTATTCGCCCTCTCTCTCCCTATTCTCCCTCTCTATTTGCCTCTTTTTGCCCGTTTGCTTTTTGTTTGCCTGTGTGTCAGATTGCTTGCTTGTCGCGATGGCTCAACCGAGATTTGGTGATCTTCACCTTAAATGGTTAGAGTAGATCGAAACCAACATCAGGAAGTTTATGGTTTTGCAATTTGAGCATAATAATTTCTTTAGAAACGAGCTTAAGGAACAAAAAAGTTTTATGAGTTATATGAATAAGGAGCTAGATGATATGTCTAAAGAATTTGATGGTATAAGATCCCAAATTGCTCGTCTAGAAAAGATGACTACTGAAATTTCGGATATGCAAGCCACCTTAGTTAATAAGATGGCTGTTAAACCGGATACCTATGAAAATCAATATGAAGATCTAAAAGTTATTGATGTGTCCCCTATTAAATCTTTATTTTGCAATATGAATCTTGATGAAACTGAATATGATCTTCCTTTACCTAAAAGGCGTTCTAAAAATTCGGAGTATTTAGATCTTAATGATGAAATTGATGAAAGTGGGATTGAAAGAAATAAAAATCTAGATGTCGCTAAACCCACTATATTGGATTTCAAGGAATTTAATTATGAAAGTTGATCTTTAATTGATTGTATTTCCTTGTTGCAATCCGTGCTAAATTCTCCACATGCTTATAGTCAAAATAAAGCCTTTACCGAACATATTGTTGATGCCTTGATGCAATCTTATGAAGAAAAACTTGAGTTGAAAGTTTCTATCCCTAGAAAAATCTATGATGAGTGGGAACCAACTATTAAAATTAAAATTAAAGATCATTAGTTTTATGCTTTGTGTGATTTGGGTGCTAGTGTCTCTACTATTCCCAAGACTTTGTGTGATTTGCTAGATTTCCGTAATTTTGATGATTGCTCTCTAAACTTGCATCTTGCGGATTCCACTATTAAGAAACCTATGGGAAGGATTAATGATGTTCTTATTGTTGCAAATAGGAATAATTTGCCCGTAGATTTCATTGTTCTTGATATAGATTGCAATCCTTCTTGCCCTATTATTCTTGGTAGACCTTTCCTTAGAATGGTTGGTGCGATTATTGATATGAAGGAAGGGAATATTAGATTTCAATTTCCATTAAAAAAAGGACATGTAACACTTTCCTAGAAACAAAATAAAATTACCATATGAAACTATCATGAGAGCCACTTATGGTATGCCTACCAAAGATGGCAATACCTAGATCTATCCTCGCTTTTATGCCTAGCTAGGGGCGTTAAACGATAGCGCTTGTTGGGAGGCAACCCAATTTTATTTTTATTCCTTGCTTTTTTATCCTGCTTAGTAATAAATAAATTATTTAGACTCTTTTTTGGTTGTGTTTTTTTGTGTTTAATTAGTGTTTGTGCCAAGTAGAACCGTTGGGAAGACTTGGGGAAAGTCTTGTTGAACTTGCTGTAAAAAACAGAAACTTTAGCGCTCACGAGAACTGCTGTCATTTTTATTTTAAGAGTGCTATTTAGTTAATTCTTTTTTCAGATGATTAATAGAGAAATTTCTCAGGTCGAGCAATTTATTTTAGAATTTTTGGGGTTCCAGATCTTGCGCTAGCTACAGATTACTACGGACTGTTCTGTTTTTCACAGATTCTGTTTTTCGTGTGTTGTTTGCTTATTTTGATGAATCTATGGCTAATAAAATAGTTTATAATCCATAGATAAGTTGGAATACAGTAGGTTTAACACCAATATAAATAACTAATGAGTTCATTACAGTACCTTTAAGTGGTCTTTTGTTTTCGTTCGCTAACGGAGCTCATGAGTTTTCTATTTTGAGTTTTGTGTTGTGAACTTTTCAAGTTTTGGGTGAATTCTTTTGATGGATCATGGAACAAGGAGTGGAAAGAGTTTAAGCTTGGGTATGCCCAAGGAAACCCCAATATAATCCAAGGACACCAAGAAGTCAAAGCTTGGGGATGCCCCGGAAGGCATCCCCTCTTTCGTCCACTTCCATCGGTAATTTACTTGGAGCTATATTTTTATTCACCAACATGATATGTGTTTTGCTTGGAGCGTCTTGTATTATTTGTGTCTTTGTGTCTTAGTATTCCACAATCATCCTTGCTGTACACACCTTTTGAGAGAGCCATACATGAATTAAAATTTGATAGAATACTCTATGTGCTTCACTTATATCTTTTGAGCTAGATAGTTTTGCTCTATGTGCTTCACTTATATCTTTTGAGCTAGATAGTTTTGCTCTATGTGCTTCACTTATATCTTTTGAGCTAGATAATTTTGCTCTATGTGCTTCACTTATATCTTTTGAGCGTTATAATTTTGCTCTATGTGCTTCACTTAGATCTTTTAGAGCACGGTGGTGGATTCGTTTTAAAGAAACTATTGATCTCTCATGCTTCACTTAAATTATTTTGAGAATCTCTTAATAGCATGGTAATTTGCTTAATAATAATATGCTTGGTATTCAAGATTTTCGAAACTTTCTTTTGAGTGTGTTGAATACTAAGAAAAGATTGAAGCATGATAATTGTTTTGAGATATGGAGGTGATAATATTAAAGTCATGCTAGTTGAGTAGTTGTGAATTTAAAGAATACTTGTGTTAAGGTTTGTGATTCCCGTAGCATGCGCGTATGGTGAACCGTTAAGTAACGAAGTCGGAGCATGATTTATTTATTGATTGTCTTCCTTATGAGTGGTGGTCGGGGATGAGCGATGGTCTTTTCCTACCAATCTATCCCCCTAGGAGCATGCGCGTAATACTTTGCTTTGATAACTTCTAGATTTTTGCAATAAGTATATGAGTTCTTTATGACTAATGTTGAGTCCATGGATCATACGCACTCTCACCCTTCCACCTTTGCTATCCTCTCTAATACCGCGCACTTTTCGCCGGTATCATACACCTACCATATACCTCCCTCAAAACAGCCACGATACATACCTATTATGGCATTTCCATAGCCATTCCGAGATATATTGCCATGCAACTTTCCACCGTTCCGTTCATGACACATTCCATCATTGTCATATTGCATATCCCGGTACACCGCCGGACGCATTCACATAGAGTCATATTTTGTTCTAAGTATTGAGTTGTAAGAAAAATAAAAGTGTGATGATAATCATTATTAGAGCATTGTCCCAGTGAGGAAAGAATGATGGAGACTATGATTCCCCCATAAGTCGGGATGAGACTCCGGATGAAAAAAAGAGGCCATAAAAAAAGAGAAAAGGCCCAAACAAAAAAAATAAAAAAATGATGAGAGAAAAAGAGAGAAGGGACAATGTTACTATCCTTTTACCACACTTGTGCCTCAAAGTAGCACCATGATCTTCATAGTAGAGAGTCTCTCATATTATCACTTTCATATACTAGTGGGAATTTTACATTATAGAACTTGGCTTGTATATTCCAATGACGGGCTTCCTCAAAATTGCCCTAGGTCTTCATGAGCAAGCAAGTTGGATACAGACCCACTAGTTTCTTTTGTTGAGCTTTCATATACTTATAGCTCTAGTGCATCCGTTGCATGGCAATCCCTACTCACTCACATTGATATCTATTGATGGGCATCTCCATAGCCCGTTGATACGCATAGTTGATGTGAGACTATGTTCCCCTCCTTTTTGTCTTCTCCACAACCACCATTCTATTCCACATATAGTGCTATATCCATGGCTCACGCTCATGTATTGCATGAAGATCAAAAAAGTTTTGAAAAAGTTAGAGTATAAAACAATTGCTTGGCTTGTGATCGGGGTTGTGCATGATTTAAATACTTTGTGTGGTGAAGATGGAGCATAGCCAGACTATATGATTTTGTAGGGATAACTTTCTTTGGCCATGTTATTTTGAGAAGACACAATTTCTTTGTTAGTATGCTTGAAGTATTATTATTTTTTATGTCAATATAAACTTTTGTCTTGAATCTTTCTTATCTCAATATTCATACCACAATTAAGAAGATTTGCATTGAAATTATGCTAAGCACTCCGCATAAAAAATTCTCTTTTTATCATTTACCTACTCGAGGACGAGCAGGAATTAAGCTTGGGGATGCCTGATACGTCTCCAACGTATCTATAATTTTTGATTGCTCCATGTTATATTATCTACTGTTTTGGACTATATTGGGCTTTATTTTCCACTTCTATATTATTTTTGGGACTAACCTATTAACCGGAGGCCCAGCCCAGAATTGTTGTTTTTGCCTATTTCAGTTTTTCAAAGAAATGGAATATCAAACAGAGTCCAAACGGAATAAAATCTTCGGGAACGTGATTTTCTCACCGTACGTGATCCAGGAGACTTGGACCCTGCTCCAAGGAACAAAAGAGGCGGTCACGAGGGTGGGGGCGCCCCCCCTAGGGCGTGCCCCCTGCCTCGTGGGCCCCTTGTTGCTCCTCCGGCGTACTTCTTCCTCCTATATATACACACGTACCCCCAAACGATCAGAACAGGAGCCAAAAACCTAATTCCACCGCCGCAACTTTCTGTATCCATGAGATACCATCTTGGAGCCTGTTCCGGAGCTCCGCCGGAAGAGGGCCGTCATCTCGGAGGGCTTCTACATCACCATAGCCTCTTTGATGAAGTGTGAGTAGTTTAACTCAGACCTTCAGGTCCATAGTTAGTAGCTAGATGGCTTCTTCTCTCTCTTTGAATCTCAATACAAAGTTCTCCCCCTCTCCTGTGGAGATCTATTCGATGCAATCTTCTTTTTGCGGTGTGTTTGTTGAGAACGATGAATTATGGGTTTATGATCAAGTCTATCTATGAATAATATTTGAATCTTCTCTGAATTCTTTTATGTATGATTGGTTATCTTTGCAAGTCTCTTCGAATTATCTATTTGGTTTGGCCAACTAGATTGGTAGTTCTTGCCATGGGAGAAGTGCTTAGCTTTGGGTTCGAACTTGCGGTGTCCTTACCCAGTGACAGAAGGGGCATCAAGGCACGTATTGTATCATTGCCATTGAGGATAACAAGATGGGGTTTATTTCATATTGCATGAATTTATCTCTCTACATCATGTCATCTTGCTTAAGGCGTTACTCTGTTTTTAACTTAATACCCTAGATGCATGCTGGATAGCGGTCGATGAGTGGAGTAATAGTAGTAGATGCAGAATCGTTTCTATCTACTTGTCACGGACGTGATGCCTATATACATGATCATGCCTAGATATTCTCATAACTATGCTCAATTCTGTCAATTGCTCAACAGTAATTTGTTCACCCACCGTAGAATACTTATGCTCTTGAGAGAAGCCACTAGTGAAACCTATGGCCGCCGGGTCTATTCTCATCATATCAATCTCCATCACTTTAATCTTGCTTTGCTTTTTTACTTTGCTTTTACTTTTTACTTTGCATCTTTATACCAAAAATACCAAAAATATTATATCTATCAGATCTCACTCTCGTAAGTGATCGTGAAGGGATTGACAACCCCTAATCGCGTTGGTTGCGAGTAGCTATCGCTTTGTGCATCTACGATGGACTTGAGCGTGGCCTCCTACTGGATTGATACCTTGGTTCTCAAAAACTGAGGGAACTACTTATGCTACTCTGCTGCATCATCCCTTCCTCTTCGGGGAAAACCAACGCAAGCTCAAGACGTAGCAGCCCTCCACACCAAGGAGAGTCCCATCCGGACACGGGGGAAAGTATTCTGTCTCGTATCTTCACGGCCCACCAGTCTGGACCACGTCACATAGCCCGGATGCCCGAGGACCCCGTAATCCTAGACTCCCTCAGTAGCCCCTAAACCAGGCTTCAATGACGATGTGTCCGGCGCGCAGATTGTCTTCAGCATTGTAAGGTGGGTTCCCCCTCCGATCACTTCAAAGTACCTGATCACCAGTTCTATATCAAGCTCTGTACAATAGTCACAATCCTTAAACATAAAGGTAAAATATAGATAAGTTCTGTCTTCTGATGATCTTACGGACGAGACGCTACGTCCAGCCGTTTTATTATCTCGGATTGTTTTTCGGCCTCCCGTTTCGCGTTTCGAGACGATACCCTCGGCGACACGTTTTGTCAAGGCAGAGATCATGCCCCGTATTGCTGGATTCTCATCAATACGGGTTTGGGAAACCCCACCATGCCATTTGTATGACCCCTTGGGAATAGGCGACTTTTAAGGCTTATGAGGGGGGCGCTTGATATTCACGGTCTTTATAACAAGATAAGGATCCATCTTTTTACCCCACGCCTTCTTCCTCAGCACTCCCATCTTCAAGCTCCAGCGCCTGAGTCTCAATCTTTGCCCTCGCCCCCAACCTCTTCGGCCATGGCCGGATCTGGCTCCCAAGGCAAATGGATGGCCTCCTACATCACAGAGTAGAACGTTAAGGAGCTCCGGGTGGCGGGGGACTTGACTGCCGAGATCGCACACAGGCTTCCCGCCCCAGAGCAGGTCATTCCCTCTCCAGGATCGGGCGAAAGAGTGGTATTTATCCTGCACTTCATCCGCGGACTGGGCTTTCCCCTCCACCCCTTCGTCCGCAGTCTTATGTTCTACTACGGGCTGGATTTCCACGGTCTAGGACCGAGCTCTTTCCTTCACATCTCGGCGTTTATCGTTGTGTGTGAGGCACTCCTCCGCATCCCTCCACACTTCGGCCTCTGGCTCATGGTTTTCAATGTAAAGCCGAAGGTGGTTAACAAGCAGCATGCGGAGTGTGGCGGCAGAATGATAAGCAAGCTCCCCAATACCATGTGGCCAAAGGGAGCCTTTGTGGAAACCGTAAAGGCATGACAACGAGAGTGGTTTTATATCACCGAACCCCGTGGCACCATGTGGGCAGTTGATCCTGAATTCAGGTACGGTCCGCCTATGCGGCTCGCATCGTGGATCAGGAAGGGCCTGGACTAGGAGTCCACTGGTGAGGTACTGGTGCTGTAGTAGCGCATCAAGAACATAATGGACAAGGGCACCGATCTCTCTCCAATGTGATCCAGGTGATGCTCTGCCATCGATGCCTCCCTGCCAGCGCCGGAAGACCCGTATGTGGGAATTCAATCCGGAGGGCCCTTGAACTTTGCAACATTTCTTTGGTATAACTTATGAAGAGATCTGGAAATTACAATTCAAGGCCCAGGAAAAAAGTGGCCCGGGAAGACCGAAGACATCGGGCTTGACAACGCGCATCCTGCTTCTCTGGTAAGCGTTCAGTTTCCGAACATAACCTGAATCCTTCAAACAAAGGGGCATGCTAAGTTTGAATTCCTTATTCAGGACTAGATAGCCAAGGCGGAGCGGATAAGGTATTCGGTCCTCTGCCCGAAAACCTAGCCAATCCTCTATTAACAAGAATGCTGGTCCCGGTGCCATACCAGGTGCCAGTAAACAAGGACAAGAAAAATATAGAGGGGGGCACTTCAGATGCAGTGTCCGGAGAAGCTGAAGCCCAGACCTCTCACGAGGGCAACGATGACCTAGAGGAGGTGGAGGTAGTAGAATATCCTCCCCGCAAGGGTAAGAAAAGGGCGGCCTCCGAAGACCTGGAGGATGAAACATCCAAGAGGAACAAGATCATCCTCTCCGATGACTCGGAGTCTGATGCCGAGGCCATCCCAACGCATTGTCGCTGGACTAAACCCAAAGCTGACTCATAGGTAGCTTGGGATGTCTCACATATTGTCCAATTCTATATGAACTATGATGATAACTCTAGGTTCTATATTTTCTAGTCCGTCCCATAGTCTCCCCCAACTATCCTCATCCTCGGGGGACCTACCGTCGGAGATGATGGAGAGCGAGTCGCCTCCATTAGCTTCCCCGCGGCCGAAGGTGGATGACGCTGAGGTGTCGTTGCATAGGCCCTCCCCGACCCTTGAAGAGTCGCAAGGGGGTGATTTATCAGCGCCAAAAGGTGATATCTCGGCTGTCAGAGGACTGGGGGGTACGACCCTCATGACGACCGGCAACAGGGGCCGCAGTCAATCCGACCCCTAGATGTGTACTGCTCCGGAGACCAACACGGCCCCAAAGTCTAATGAATGACCCTCTGCAGGAGATAAGGGAGCGGCAACCTCAACTAATCCGGAGGTGCCGAATACCACGACGGACGCTCTTCAAAGTGCATCCATCCTAAATGAGCACCGCATTCTGATGGGTGCGGTGTCTGAGAAGATTTAGTCCGCTAAGAGTAGGCTGAACAAAGCCTTCTCCAACCTGCTAGCATGCTTTGAGGTACACAATGTAAAGTTCTTTTTATCTTTTTTATGAGAAATAAGCATGTATATAGATAGTAGCCCTTGAGACACTGTTCATTTTTTTGAAAGAAAAGAGAGCAAAGGATCAATAATCAGTTGTGAGGTGGTAACATGCTATTTTATTTGAATTTTAAAACAGACCTCTCTGTTAGCGGCGACTGCCTAGTCAGCGGAGATTTCTGAACTCAAACAGAAACTGGTGCGAGCCGATGAGGATCTAGTCCTTGTTAACACGCGGCTTGACCAGGCGCAAGGCATAAGATACATCTTACTGTATGCCTGTTTATTTCCATGCTTTTGTGGAAGTTGAAGAGCTTTTCTATGCATTGTTGTACAGATGGTGCCGCCGCGGTGGAGACCCTTAGGGGTGAGCTTGCTCAAGCGAAGGAGCAGGCAAGGGTAAGCCAGGCAGCTGTTGATAAGGTGGTTGTGGACTTAATGGCCGAATGGGCTGCTCGGCGCCGTTTTGAGGAACGGGTGACCGAGATGGAGCAAAAACTCAAGGAGACCACTAGCAAGTGCGAGTCCCTGGAAACGGGAAACAAAGCAAAGGGGACCGAACTCGCCCAGGCCCTTCACGATGCTTCGGAGGTGTGGTCCGAATCCCGTGCAACACGGGAGGAAATCCGTCAAGCCGGACAGATAGCGGCTGGTAAGACCTTTCTTTTACAGGCTAAATTTGGGGACCCGAAGTATGTGTCGGTGTCAAAACCGGCAGATCTCGGGTAGGGGGTCCCGAACTGTGCGTCTAAGGATTGATGGTAACAGGAGACAAGGGACATGATGTTTTACCCTGGTTCCGGCCCTCTTGATGGAGGTAATACCCTACGTCCTGCTTGATTGACTTTGATGAGTATAGGGGTTACAAGAGTTGATCTACCACGAGATCGTAATGGCTAAACCCTAATTTTCTAGCCTGTATGATTATGATTGCCTCTATGGACTAAACCCTCTGGTTTATATAGACACCGGAGGGGGCTAGGTTGTACAGAGTCAATTTACAGAGAAAGGAATATTCATATCTGCACGCTAAGCTTGCCTTCCACGCCAAGGAGAGTCCCATCCGGACACGGCAGGAAGTCTTCTGTCTTGTATCTTCACGGCCCATTAGTCCTTCCCATGTCATATAGCCCGGACGCCCAAGGACCCCTTAATCCAGGACTCCCTTAGTATGCCTTGCTTAATCGACTGTGGAGTTCTCTAGACGTGTATGCGGATCTGCCGAAGAGCGTTGCGGATGCCGCCGACTTCTTCCAGGCCCAAGAGGGGTATGCAACGGAGAAGCTCTTCTGGTTGTAGTTTGTGGGGCAGGAGCACCCACTTCTGCTAAATGACCAGTTGGCACAATGGGCGGAGCTGCATAAGATGTACATTGCAGCCATGAAGGACATTATAGTTCGATTGTGGCCCACTGAGGCCATTCCGGCTAGCTACTTTGGCCTTGTGCAATGTCTTATCGATGCGCTGCCCTGGATTGACACCGTCAAGCGGTGGTCCTATATAGAAGGAGCACGTATGGATTTTGCCCGTGTCAAGATGCACTGGGTGAAGATGAAGGCCGAAAAGGTGGCAGTTGAGCGTCCTCCCGAAAGCAAGGCCCACCGCACACCGGAGCTTTATTTTGAGGACATGCTAAAAGGTTCCCACCTTGTAGAGGGCCAGTGCTCTAAGGATGTAGTGTTTGAATAAACAAGTCTGAACTGTCCGGGGGGGTTGTAGTATGAACTAAGTGTTTTGTAATATATTCATTCCTTGATGAAAAAGTTTTTATCCTCCTGTGCGGCCGATTATTATATCTGAGAGTTCCCAGTCGTCGGCTTCAGCCCCCATGTAGATGCTAGTGGGGTGTTCAGAATTGTGCATAACTACACTTAACCCAACGTCTTGGTCCTTGAAGGAGGTGTCAGTGCGGCGAACCAGGCAATCAAACTATTCGGTTTATTGCTCTCACTTAGCTATAGGAGTTTGACAATGGTCTATTAGGTAGCCCTTGGTATGTGCGCGGCTACCCTGACGCGGATGCGTTACATATGTGACCGGGAAACGGTCCTTCGTGTAATACGGAAAAATCGCTAAGGATTGTAATGAATCACCGAGTGGCTAACCAGCTCTCGCCGCATCATGACAGTCAGTTTTTGGCTTTCTCTACTGGGGTGCTTAACCGGACGAACCAGAAACACAATCGCAGTAGTTCTCCCTTTACTACCCTGGATGATCAGACGAAATGTAAGGTTGCAAACATAGGAGCCGGACAACCCAACTATTGACCAAAGACATGATTCGGAGCCGATGCATATAATGCCGCATCATGACAGTCAGTTTTCGGCTTTCTCTACTGAGGTGCTTAACCGGACGAACCTGAAACACAATTGCAGTAGTTCTCCCTTTACTACCCTAGCCGATTAGACAGAATGTAAGGTAGCAAGCATAGGACCCGGGAAACCCAACTATTGACCAAAGACATGATTCGGAGCTGATGCATATAATGCCGAGCTCGGGACGCCGAATTGTGTTGTAAAGTTATTCGGAGTTTTGTTTGGCAACACATATGTTGCCTTATAGAGCCCCTAGCAATTTTATGCCGAGGTGTGTACATGATACCACTTAACAGGCGGAATAATGTCTATAAGTAAAACCAATACCGAATAATAATTTTGTTTCACTGAAATCTGATTGATACCTCAAAAGGTAATCTTATAGAAGGTACCACAATCACCAAGGCCATTTTACATGTAGGGGGTCTTAGGGCTAAAGGAAAAGCTCTATACAGGTTCTTGAGCGAAGTTGTGATCTGCAAAATGCTTTGCACCTTCCTGCCGCACGTCTGCGCCGCTTTCGCCCAAATAAGAAAGATTCCTTTAAAGGAATGGTCTTCGGCCATGTATACGGAACCAGGCTCGAGAAGAGTCCTCGTGGGTCCGAAGAATGAGTAGGTTTTGATTCACCTGTGGTAAAAAAGAGAAGATGATTAAATAAAGGGGAAGGTCGTATAAGGGCGAACCTTTTTATAGGCTTGTCCATATATTGCCTCCGCTGATGCCCGAGGTATTTTGAGTGCATAATTGTGCACGCGTGGTGTGAATTCCGCTGATGTATGTGGCGGTCGACAAAGGCTAGGCTGCTAATCCAGCCCTTAAGTTGCCGGACTACCGGCATGTAGAACTGACCTTGCGTGGAGAAGTCTGGTAGCCTAATAGCCAAGGAGGTGTGTGGCTTGATAGGACCGCTTTGTACTTCGGCCGCGATGGCTGCGGTATGCTGCTCAGTACGGATGGAGCCCTCCATGTTTCCATTGATTGCAATGACGCCACGCGGACTGGACATCTTGAGCTTTGGATAGGTGCAGTGCGGGACCGCATTAAAGTGGGCGAAAGTAGTTTGTCCGAGCAGCGCATGATAGCCGCTGCGAAAAGGGACTATGTCAAAGATCAAGTCTTCGCTTCAGAAGTTGTCCGGTGCACCGAAGACAACCTCCAATGTGATTGAGCCCATGCAGCGGGCCTCTACGCTAGGTATTACTCCTTTAGAGATAGTTTTAGTGGGCTTGATTCTTGACGGATCAATACCCATTTTGCGGATAGTGTCTTGATAGAGTAGACAATCCGTAGATGATTGGATCGAGGACCAGGGCTGCCGATCCTCCGTGACGGATACTCGTTGGGTGGTCCCTTCGATCGAAGATGATCGGGCAAGCCGACCATGGGCTGAATTTTGGGGCGATCGGCTCTATGGCATAGACGTCCCATAGTGCGCGTTTGCGCTCCCTCTTAGGGATATGTGTGACATATATCATATTCACTATTTTTACCTCGGGGGAAAATTGATTATGTCCCCTATGTTCGGTTGACGGGGCTCTTGGTCATCGTCGTCGCTTTGCGACCCTTTTCCCTTGTGTGCGTTAAGCTTGCCGGCTTGTTTGAAGACCCAACAATTTCTGTTGGTATGATTGGCGGGTTTGTCGGGGGTACCATGAATCTGGCAAGGCCGATCAAGTATTTTGTCTAGACTGGATGGGCCATCTCTGTTTGCCTTGAATGGCTTTTTCCGTTGACCGGGTTTTGAGCCGCTGAATCCGGCATAACCACCGTGTCTTGCGTTCCTTCATTGTTGTTTCGACGCTTATGCTTGTCGCATCGTGGCTTGCCATTGCCGTCCCTGGTTTTGGAGGTACCTGGGTCGCTGGTGCTATTGCTTCTTTGAGCAAGCCAGCTGTCTTCTCCCGTGCAAAAATGGGTCATAAGTGTGGTGAGGGCTGCCATGGACTTCGGCTTTTCTTGGCCGAGGTGTCGGGCAAGCCACTCGTCTGCGATGCTATGTTTGAAGGCCGTGAGGGCTTCTGCGTCCGGACAATCCACAATCTGGTTCTTTTTTATTAGGAACCTTGTCCAGAGCTGTCGGGCCGATTCCCCGGGTTGTTGGATTATGTGGCTAAGGTCATCGGCATCTGGGGGCCCAACATAGGTACCTTGGAAGTTGTCTCTGAATGCATCCTCTAGGTCCTCCCAGCTACCAACAGAATTTTCTGGTAGACTATTCAGCCAGTGTCGTGCTGGTCCCTTAAGTTTGAGGGGAAGGTATTTGATGGCGTGTACATCGTCACCGCGAGCCATGTGAATGTGGAGAAGCAAGTCTTCAATCCATGCTGTGGGATCTGTTGTGCCGTTGTATTATTCGATGTTCATGGGTTTGATCCCTTCTGGGAATTGGTGCTCCATTACCTCATTGGTGAAGCATAGGGGGGAGGGGGGTGCAGCGCCCCTATATCGGACCGCGTCACGGAGCAGTTCAAATGAAGTCTGTATGCGGTTTTCAGTCGGGCCGTGGTTGTACTTGCCGCGCCGGGGCATGCCCCCCGATCCTTGATCTGGTTTGACCTGCTCTATTTTCCAGGTCCTGTCATAGGTCATATGTGTATCCCCGAGTTGTTGTTTCTCTGCTTTTATGGCGAGGTGGAGCGGGCTGGTGTTCGGCTTGAGTTGTCATTCTGCCCTGGCCACGTGGTGGTCGGTTGGGTCCGTCAGCCGCGTTATGTGTGGGTGGTATGGGCTCCAGCGCCTCATCGTCGAATTGGGGTAACAGCTTATGCTTCGGGTAACTCTTTATTTGCCGTTTGCGGTCGTACTCTTCGGCTGCCAGGACATTAGTCCATCTGTCGTTGAGCAGATCTTGGTCAGCTTGAAATTGTTGCTGCTTCTTTTTAAGGCTTATGGTCATTGCTATTAGCCGACATTTGAAGCGCTCTTGCTCGAGGGGTTCCTCTGGCATGATAAAATCTTCGATGCCGAGGCTCACGTCATCCTCGGAGACTGGCAAATAGTTGTTGTCCTCCAAGTCTTTGTTCCCTGCTTGCTCGTCAGGGTCAATTTGCCCGTCCTCCCGATCTTCCTGTTTGGATGTTGGCTCGATGGGGTCTTCTTGGTCTTCGGCGTTCTCCAGAGTATCATTGTCTTTGGTGCCAGTATTGCTGTTCTTACCGCGACATGATTTAGAGCGGCGGCGCTGACGTCGACGTTTCGGTGGTATCTCAGGAGGTTCATCCTCGACTGTGTTTTTCTCATCATCGCCATCGCCGTTTTAGGTGTATCCACCATGTATACGTCATACGAGGAGGTGTCCGTCGAACATCCGGTGACCAGCGGGTTTTGGGCCTGCTCCTCTTCGGCATCGTCGTCCATACCGTCGATGTCTTCGGAGGCATAATCAAGCATGTAGGTAAAATCCTCGACAATGGCTATGAAGTGGGTGGTGGGTGGGAAGTAAAATTCCCTATTGCCAGCCCCTAGTCCGGGTTGGGAGTGATTCAGAAGTGGTTCCTCTCTGATGATGAGGGATTGCATTAGGTCCAAAGCCTCATTTAAGAGTGAGGTCTAGATGGGGACCGAAGTTCCCTGGCCGAACTCGCATGACGCGGACTTCGAGGGTTCGGAACTAATGTCCGGAGGAGAGTTCGGCTTTGTGATGACTTTCGGTGGCGCTATTCTCTCTGGATCTCCAGTATTGAGCTCTATAACTGCAGGGAGTCCGGCGGTCTCTAAGCTCCCGTCTTCGAACCTGGTGACGCGCTCCGGGCCTAAGGCCGGAGCGGTAGTTATGGCCGCGAACCCTTGGAAGATCAAGTCTCCTTGGATATTAGCGATATAGTTCACATTTCCAAAACTGATCTTGTGACCAGGGGCGTAGCTGTCGATCTGCTCCAGATGGCCAACCGAGTTGGCCCGCGGTGCAAAGCTGCCGAATACAAAGATCTGGCCGGGGAGAAAGATCTCCTTCGCGGCAGCGTTGTTGTAGATGATTGATGGAGCAATCGAGCCTTTCGACAACGGCACAGTGGAACTCTCAATGAGAACACCGTTGTTGGTGTCAAAACCGGCAGATCTCGGGTAGGGGGTCTCGAACTGTGCGTCTAAGGATCGAAGGTAACAGCAGGCAGGGGACACGGTGTTTACCCAGGTTCGGGCCCTCTTGATGGAGGTAATACCCTACTTCCTGCTTGATTGACTTTGATGAGTATAGGGGTTACAAGAGGTGATCTACCACAAGATCGTAATGTCTAAACCCTACATGCCTAGCTTATATGATTATGATTGCCTCTACAGACTAAACCCTCCGGTTTATATAGACACCGAAAGGGGTCTAGGGTTTGATACGTCTCCAATGTATCTATAATTTTTATTGCTCCATCCTATTATATTATCTATTTTGGATGTTAATCGGCTTTATTTTACACTTTTATATCATTTTTGGGAATAACCTATTAACCGGAGGCCCAGCCCAAATTGCTGTTTTTTGCCTATTTCAGTGTTTCACAAAAAAGGAATATCAAACGAAGTCCAAACGGAATGAAACCTTCGGGAACGTGATTTTCTCAACAAACGTGATCCAGGAGACTTGGAGTGGGCGTCAAGAAACAATCGAGGAGGCCACGAGGCAGGGGGCGCGCCCTCCACCCTCGTGTGCCCCTCGTTGCTCCACCGACATACTTCTTCCTCCTATATGTATCCACGTACCCCCAAACATCCTAGAGCACCACGAAAACCTAATTCCACCGGCGCAACCTTCTGCACCCCAGAGATCCCATCTTGGGGCCTTTTATGGAGCTCCGCCGGAGGGGGCATTGATCATGGAGGGCCTCTACATCAACTCCATGGCCTCTCCGGTGATGTGTGAGTAGTTTACTTCAGACCTTCTGGTCCATAGTTATTAGCTAGATGGCTTCTTCTCTCTCTTTGGATCTCAATACAAAGTTCTCCTTGATCTTCTTGGAGATCTATTTGATGTAACTCTTCTTTTTGTGGTGTCTTTGTCGCGATCCGATGAATTGTGTGTTTATGATAAGTTTATCTATGAACAATATTTGAATCTCCTCTGAATTCTTTTATGTATGATTGGTTATCTTTGCAAGTCTCTACGAATTATCGGTTTGGTTTGGCCTACTAGATTGATCTTTCTTGCAATGGGAGAAGTGCTTAGCTTTGAGTTCAATATTGCGGTGTCCTTTCCCACTGACAGCAGGGGCAGCAAGGCACGTATTGTATTGTTGCCATCGAGGATAAAAAGATGGGGTTTATATCATATTGCATGAGTTTATCCCTCTACATCATGTCATCTTACTTAAAGCCACTACTAGGAAAAGGGCTATAGCTAATATAGGCATTAATGGTGCACCGTGTATGTGGTGCGCCACTGCTATATAGCAGTGGCGCACCAGATACAGGTACGCCATTAATGTCCCCATTACTAATGGCACACCTGGTGTGTGGTGCGACATTACTATTTTTGAAAAAAAGAAAAAAAATTGTTAGCAGCGGCGCACCAGTGGATAGTGCGCCAACAATATTTTTTCTTTTTTTCAAAAATAGTAATGGCGCACCACACACCAGGTGCGCCATTAGTAACCCTGGTTACTAATGGCGCATTCTTAGGTGGTGCGCCATTGGTACCTAGGAGCAGCTAGATATTTTGGACAGCCACCTACCACACTCACTTTCCCCACTTCATTCTCTCCACCTCTACCAAGCTGGGTCTCGGCTGCCTCCTCCTCCTCGCCTCATTTGCACCATAGATTCACCCAAATTAAGTGGTTAAATTTCCTTTTTTTTTGATAGGTAAGTAAGGGGAAAGGTTTCTTTATGTTCTAGATCTACTTTTTTCTCCCTCCAACAACGTACACACTTTTTATGGCCTAGATCTACGTATGTTTGTGGTCTTGCATATGTTTGTGCTGTTGCACATGTTTGTGTTTGCAGGTACCGGTATTTGAAATGCGATAGTTGCCAATATTTGGCTAGAATGTTGATTCATTTCCGTTTCGGCGAGAATTTGGCACTATGCATTCTTTTTGTCCTATTTTTAGGCAAAGTCATGCCAATTTTTTTGGTTCTAAAATATCATTTTGCTCTACCCCGCAGGCAACCATGGTCCGCACGATGACCGAAGGCATCATGAATAGGTTTTTGAGCTCCGCAAAGGCCGAGATGCTTCAAAAGAACGAGACGGAGATAAGATGTCCGTGTCGTAGATGCAAGCTGAAGAGCCTTATGGACCCGAATTCCGTACAGGTGTGGGACCACCTGCTGTTGCGTGGTTTCATGGATGGCTATCGGTGGCAAGGTGATGAAGATGACTATGAAGTCGTCCATGGGGGCCGGGCAAGAAATGAGGAAGGGCAGCAAGACAAGCGCGGCGAGGGCGGGCGAGAAGACGAAGAATCTCTAGGACATGATCACGAAGTAGATGCAGTACACAGTCATCATGTAGAAGATGCCGGACATGATGATGAGGAAGATCAAGAGGAAGGGCATGATCATGAAGATGAAGATGCCAGAGCAAACGACGATGGACCATCGATGGGCTGGGTGCAGGACCCTCATATTCAAGAGCTGCTTCTCAAGCAGACGGGTAACGCAAGAGCTGCCGCCCGAGAGAAAGCCAAGCTGGATCAACTGGAGATAGACGCGGTTACTCCATTGTATGAAGGATGCAGGCCCGAGGGTACCCGCCTGAAAGTAACGCTCATGGCTCTGGAGATGAAGGTAAAACACAAATGACCGACGCACGCTTCGACGAGACCATGTCATTCTGGCATGAACGTCTTCCCAAGGGGAACAAGTGCCCGACTAGTTTTGAGGAGGCCAAGAAAATCGTGTGTCCTCTGGATTTACCGCATGTGAAATACCATGTGTGCATGAATGATTGCATCATTTATCGCGACGAGCACACGGAGTCTACCATATGTCCGGTGTGCGGTGTCACTCGATACAAGTAGAGGAAGAAAGCTCCTCGAAAAGTGGTGTGGTACTTTCCGATCACTCCTCGTCTGCAGCGGTATTTAGCGGACCCCAAGCTAGCAAAGCTCCTGCGTTGGAACGTGGATAGGGAGGAGAAGAAGCGAGAAGATGACGGAAATGATTCGGAGATAAATAAAAAAGACAAGATACTGAGTCACCCTAAGAATGCGAGCTAGTGGCAAGCATTGAACTTCGAACACCCAGAATTTGGGGATAATATAAGGAACATCGTGCTGGGCGCGAGCACCAATGGAGTCAATCCATTTGGCAGCCAGAGAAGCACACATAGCACCTGGCATGTGTTTGTGTGGATGTACAACCTTCCCCCCTGGTTGTGCATGAAGAGGAAGTACATTCACATGAGTATGCTAATTGAAGGGCCAAAACAACCAGGGAACAACATCAATCTGTATCTGGGGCTGCTGAAAGAGGAGCTAGACACGCTGTGGAAAACGCCAGCCAATACGTGGGACACCGCAGAGAAAGAATATTTCCCTATGAGAGCCGCACTGCTCACGATGGTGCACGACTATCTCGGTTACGAATATGTCGCGGGGCAGGTGGTCCACGGATTTTCTGGATGCGTCAGGTGCATGGATGACACAACGTATCGCGAGCTAGATAGAGATCCCGGGTCTTCGAAAACCATGTTCATGGGACATCGAAGGTGGCTTCGCGACGATGACTCATGGAGAAAACGCAATGATCAGTTCGATGGTGAAGCCGAACCCCGAAGACGCCCCCGTACGAGGAGCAGTTAGGAAATAGACGAGCTGTTGAAAAATTGGAAAGATTGCCCACTGCCGGGAAAGAAGCAAAAGGCGCCAGAGCCAGGAAAGAAGCGAAAGGCGCCAGAGCCGCTTTTGAAGGTATGGAAAACAAGGTCTGTTTTCTCGGACTTGCCGTACTGGAAGATCCTCCGTGTGCCTCACAGCCTTGATGTCATGCATATCACGAAGAACGTGTGCGAGAGTCTGCTTGGTACCCTGCTCAACATGCTAGAGAGAACCAAAGATGGGCCGAAAGCAAGGGCAAACATGAAATCAATGGGCATCAGGGAGGAGCTTCACGCTAATGATGATGATGATGATGATGATGATGATGATGATGATGATGGTGAGGTGAAGCAGGACACGGAAAGTCGTTGCAAAGGCAAAAAGGCCAAGAAGATCGGAAATGACTACCCTCTCGCGTGCTTCACTCTAAGTCAGGAGGAGATCGAGCAGTTTTTCACGTGCCTCGTAGGAGTAAAACTTCCTTACGGTTACGCAGGGAAGATAAGCAAATACCTAGACTCAGCAAAGCAGAAGTTCAGCGGGATGAAGTCTCATGAATGTCACGTGTTGATGACTCAGATACTTCCAGTTGCAATCCGTGGGATCATGGACACGCACATCCGTGAAACGTTATTTGGCCTATGGAACTTTTTCGACGTCATCTCTCGGAAGTCGGTTGGCGTGAGGCAACTCAGAATGCTACAGGAAGATATCGTGGTGATACTATGCGAGCTTGATATGTATTTCCCGCTCGCATTCTTCCGTGTTATGGTCCATCTGCTGGTCCATACCATGGAGGATATCATCCAAGTCGGGCCAACGTTCCTGCACAGCATGATGATGTTCGAAAGGATGAATGGTGTCATCAAAGGATACGTTCGCAACATGTCACGTCCAGAGGGAAGCATAGCCAGGGGTTTTCTGACCGAAGAGTGCATCTCCTACTGCACGAATTATCTAGGCATCAAGAACCCCGTTGGTCTGCCCATCAACAGGCACCTCGGCAGGCTCGCTAGATGGGGTCACCGCGATGGTCGCCGCGAAATGCATGTCGACTTCGAGGGTCGACTCACCGACTTTGAAAGAGCAAACGTAGTCGCACTACAACACATAGACGTGGTCGTTCCTTGGGTGGTAGAGCACAAAACCTTTATTGAGAAGACGTACAATGACCGAGGCCAACAGAGGACAGACGGAGATATAATCAAGGAGCACAACTCATGTTTCACGCGGTGGTTCAAGGAGAAGCTTCTATATTACCCTTTACATGAGGATTCTTCCGCGGAAGAAAAACTCATATTCGGCTTGTCACAGGGAGCCGAGCACAACCTGATGACCTATGAGGCGTACGATATCAATGGCTACACGTTCGACACTGAGGACAAGGACATGAAGAGCGATGGTTATCAGAACTCCGGGGTAACGATGGAATCCTTCACCGGTAACGACAAGGACAGATACTACGGAAGGATCGAGGAGATCTGGGAGCTGAGCTACGCTGGAGAGAAGGTCCCGATGTTCCGTGTCAGATGGGCCAAGAGCGTCCTAAAAGAAGACCGGTATTTCACTGCCATGGTTGTACCCGAAGCCAAATCCAAGACCACGGATGCAAAGGTCACCGCGAAAAATGAGCCATGGGTACTGGCTTCCCAAGTGGACCAATGCTTCTTCATTACCGACCCGTCAAAGCCCAGTCGTGTTGTCTTGAGGAGAGGCAAAAGGAAGATCATTGGAATGGATGGAGTCACCAATGAGCAAGACTTCAACAAGTACGGCGACCCGAAGATGGAACATGACAACGATGATGAAGTTCCATACACCACAAGAAGAAGCAGGACCACCCTACCTAAAGGACGTCCATTCAAGAGAAGAACTCCATTTGTGAAAAAGAAGGGCAAGAAGATTGTGAAAAGATAGCTAGCTAAGATCGATTGTATTTAAATTGTAGTCTCCATTTCTCGATTGTATTTCGACATATGGAAATGACATTTCTTCTGTTCTAGTCCTCGTGAATTTTTATTTATGTTTATTCTAGTATTGAATTTCTAACTCACAAAAAGTATTGAATTTGTTAATATTTTTTGAACTCATGAATATTTTTAAATTTCATGGGCACTTTTTGAATTCAGGAATATTTATTCAAATTTGATGATATTTTTTCATATTCATAAATGTTTTACCAATTCACAAATGAATGCGACCAAAAATCCAAAAAAAAGTTACTAATGGCGCACCAGGAGAAGGTGCGCCATTGCTATCAAGGTACTTATGGCGCACCCCTAGGAGGCGCGCCATTGGTATACCAATTTTTATTTAGGTTTATTCTGGTATTGAATTTCTAACTCACAAAACGTATTGAATTTGTTAATATTTTTTGAACTCATGAATATTTTTAAATTTCATAGGCACTTTTTGAATTCATGAATATTTTTTCATATTCATAAAAGTTTTATAAAAAATTATTAGATGCAACTAAAAATCCAAAAAAATTATTTTCAAATAACAAATTTGATGATATTTTTTTCATATTCATAAATATTTTCAAATAACAAATTTGATGATATTTTTTCACATACATAAATGTTTTCAAATTTGATCGTCATTTTCTAAAAAATTATTAGATGCAACTAAAAATCCAAAAGAAAGTTAGTAATGGCGCACCAGTGGGAGGTGCGCCATTGCTATCACTATGTTTATGGCGCACCCCTAGAAGGTGTGCCGTTGCTAACCTTCCCCCCTCTGTATGTAGGTGTGTGCTATCCATCTCGCTAACCCTCCCTCGCCAGATCCCCCTCGCCCCCCGCGCCCGCTCCACCGCTGCCGACGACCCCCGCACCCTACGACCCCCGCGCCCGGTCCACCACCGTCGTCCGCCCGCGCCTGCTCCCCTCGCCCTCCCCGGCCCAGCAGCGAGCAGAGCCCAGAAAGCCTCGCCGCCGTTGCCCCCTGCCCTCCCCACGAACCGTAGCTGCCCCTGCCCTCGAGCGCGAGCCGCAGCCAATCCAGCCACCGGTGGGGCGGTGCGCATCCTCAGCACCATCGACCGCGAGCTGCTCAAGCCCTCTGCCTCTGTCGCGCTGCACCATCGACCGTGAGCTGCTCAAGCCCTCTCCGAGACATCGACGCCAGCTAGCCCACTCCCCTCCCTCAGCCGTCGCCATCGGCCGCCCTCAGGCCCTCTCCGAGACGCCAACGCCAGCTAGCCCGCTCCCATCATGGCGCCGTCCGTCCGGACGGTCCCCTCCCCTTGCCGGCTCGCCTCCAACCCGCAGGGCGCCCGCAGTCCACACCATCACTGCCGACCTGCCCTAGCAAGTTAGCAAGGTACAATTGATCTTCCCTCCTGCAATTCTGCTAAGCAGCAAATCTGGGAAGATAAAGATTGGTCTATTATTTTGGATTTTGAGGACAATGGCTTCCGGCGACAATTTTGTCATGCCTAAATCCAAAATGGTGGGCACACTGTTCTGAATATTTATTGTCTTTGGCTAAATGGATGTAGGTTGTCTTCAGTATGCCCATTACATGCTAGTTTTGTCATTGCTGACTCCTATGAAACATATAATTTTATTCTTGAACCTTGATATGTTGATGTTGTTGTTCCTTAGATAAGATCCCTGAAAATGGAAGTCCATGAATATATTTGCGTTTCTGAATTCTGTGGAAGATCATGAAAACCGGAAAAAAATGATGTGTCGTTTTCCACCAATATGTACCAGTATGATCTGCTTTCATGCCAAACTTTGATTCATATAGGATAGTCAATTACTCTTCTTTTTTTTAATTTCTGAGAATTACTCTTATTTTTACCTGCTGACTTTATTCTTTTGTTAGTAAGAAATCCATGTATTTTAATGCAACTTAGATATGCTTCTTCTGGTCATTGGTTGATTTAGTTAGTGAAATGTTGCGCTAGCTTCTCTTTCTCTGTTGCTTCATGTCATTAGTCAAATTCACACCTTCAAGTTAGTTGTCCATAGCTACAAAATTGTCACAATTTCAAACTACTGGAAACAATATCATGTGGAAATTTTATATGTTTCGCCTCTATTATATCTGTTTCTGTTTGCTGCTTGCCATCTTGTTACAATTTTTTTGCTAGTGCTCCTTTGTATGTTGAGATGGCCAGGAGTTTTTTGGGGGTTTCCTTTTGGTTAGAGTGCTCCAGATCATGCCCCTCTGTCCGGTTACTATGTGGTGATCCCTTTCGAAACCAGTACGTTCCATCTGATATAGTCATCATTGTGTTGTTTGACAACGGTTTAGGATGTGTTAATAATAGAAAGGTGCACCTAGTTTTGGGAAATCATATATGCACTGAATCTCTGGATATATTAAATGGTGATTGACCTGGAGAGTTATTTGTGCCCCCTGAGTAGTGTTTGTACTTTGTAGTAGATTAAGCATTATTGTTTCAGTGTAGCTGATGCTATGTTTGATTTCTATTCTGCTTAACTTAATTCCATTTTTTTGTTTCATAGGTGCAGGTATCTCAAGCACTGCCTCCGTACCACAGACAGCAGCAGCTCGTGTTGTTTCAAAGCTGTTATAGATATCATTGACAAGAGGTAAACTCAAGACGCCACTACATTTGGCTGGGTACTGACAGTTGTACTCCATTGAAGTACTGTTACTGTTAAATGTTCAAACTGAATTTGGTGTAGCAGCATACTGAATTTCGAGTGTGAAGCAGTTGTATGGATTACTGTTAATTTTGCATATTGAATTTGGAGTAAAATGGAGTAGCTCTGTTACTGAATTTGGTTGGTAAAGATGCAGTAGCAGTGGGAGTTTTTACTGAATTTTCTTAATTTGCTTGGAGTACATTTGCTTAATTTTCTTGGAGTACATTTGCTTAATTTGCTTAATGCTACAGTGAAAGTCTAGTAGTACCACTGTACCAAGTTAGTAAATATCACTTGAATCAAATTACTCCAGTACACTGTACTACGCTATACTCCTGAATCAAATTACTCCATTAGTATTTGTTTAAATTATTTACTCCAGTGCAAATAATTATTTTCCTCCTAGAACACTAATTGTAGAGATCACTATTAGTATGTACTCTTCACGCAACCACATCAGTAATTGTTCTCCTGACGCATGAAAGCTTACTGCCAATAGTAAACAATACAAAACACTAGTATTTGTGGCAGCTGACTTCTGTGAGGAAAGTGTCTTCACAAGGAAAATATGGCAGCTGACTTGTGTGAGAACTGAGCCCAGCAAATTGTGTTTCTGTCACTTTGAACATGCTATAAAAACTGTATTCACTGATGCTGCTGTACTACTTGTGATGATGTTGGTGTACTACTTGTGATGCTGCTGCTGTACTACTTGGGAATTTTGTCAACTTGTGATGCTCTTTTGATCTTCTGAAATGACCCCTTTCTCCTGAAATGTTGATTAATTTCCGTTTCGGTTGAGAATGGGGCACTCCTAGGTCAAGAAAATTAGCAAAGGTCATGCCCAATTTTCTTGACCTAGAAGGTGCCCGATTCTCAACCGAAACAAAAATTAATCAGCATGTATCTTGACATCAACCAACTTTCTGGACACATCCAACAACTAGGTTATCTTGAGAACTTAGAGGAGTTGTGGCTTTGGAGGCACTCAGACACCCTTGCTTGACATGTGTGTGAGAGAGATAGTGAGAGGAGACAAGAAGAAGGGGGTTAGGAAGATGTTGCCTCCTCATCAAAGCTAACCATCTCCCCCTTTTCACCCCTTTTCCTTTATCTTTTGTGGGTTGCAAGGAAGCTATTATCTTAGGTTCCATCCCACTAACAGGTTCCATCCCAAAACACCTAGGCAATATCACAAACATCTCACAATTGTTCCTTGACAATAACCAACTTTTTGGCGACATTCCTCGAGAATTAGGTTATTTGGTCAACTTAGAGATCTTGTTCCTTGACAATAACCAACTTTTTGACCAAACTTTTTTCCTATTTAGAGCAAAACATGGCCCACAACGATGAGGCTGGCGGTTCGGGCAAGGCATTCTGGGAGTTGTCCCAGGAGATGGAGGAAGAACCTCACCGCTATGAGGACGCCGCGGAAGACATCGATCCCGACTACACAACCCCTAGTGGCGTCGGGGATGACACCACTGATGGTGCTGCCAAGGATGCCACCACTGATGATGGCAGCGCGCACAGAGATGGCAGCTAACCGAAGAGGAAACAGAAGAACCGGCGCCCGAACGTGCTCGGAACCGTCAAGGAGGAATTTACTGAAGTGTCCTCCAGTGGGCAGCCAACGGCGCCCAAAGAATTAGTCAAGGGGTACGCGGGACAGCTCGGGTGCATTCTCCGGAGCACTGTCTCGATCAACACCGAGAACCTAAGGCATCGTGACTGAGGGAATTTGCGCAACCTCCTGTTCATGAAGCTGCACAAATGATACAAGTTCCCCGGTGACTTCGCAAACAGACACCTCTCAGGGAATAAAGTGAACAGTGCCGCCCTCACGAAGATGAGCACGGCCCTGGCTACTTGGAGAGCCGCGGTGAAGAGAAGGATTGAAAAAGGTGATAGCTATGAGAAGATCAAGGAGACAAATCCTTCGATCAGCGAAGTTGACTACCTGGAGTTCAAGATCAAGTGCGAGAGCGACGCAACCGCGGAATCAAGTTAGTGGGGGAAAGATATGTGGGACTTGAACTTAGGGGTCCACAAACTCGGTCCCGGCGGTTACAGAGTGGCGGAACCTATATGGGACAAGGAGGACGCGGAGCGTGCCGAGCATGTCCTAGCGCCCTTCTTCAATAAATACCGTGACAAGCAGACCAGGAACTATGTCAGGGCCCGGTACAAGATTGACCCGGTAACAAAGGAGCTTACCACGGATCCGAAGACCAAGGCGCTTGACCTTGTTCTGGTAAGGAATACATCCCCGCATAATTAGCTCCATATGGTTGCATTCTAATTAATGAAGACAAATTTATAAATGGTTCATGTTCCTTCCACAGGAAACTGAAAGCAGTAGCGCGGGGTCGTCTCAGAGCTCCCCTTGGGACACCACTTTAAATAGGGCATTGAACGTAATGAAACACAAGGATAAGCTCAGTAAGCTGACGTCAGCTGCTCGTGTGTGTCGGCATTCTGGGAACGGGGGTCCCCAGACTTGCCTGCCTGCGGCCCACGGCGTGGATAAGCCAGCAGGCCGTACGGCCCATCTTCATCAACAACGCATCCAAGACCCTCGTGAGGGTCCAAGTCTCACGAGGCAGACGGCGCAAGACCTCCTCTGGAGTAGCCTAGCCAGGCAGGCTCACGAGGAGCAGAGATATCAAGGCGGGGCAAACCTCACGAGGTCCTCGTGACGTGAGCCATGACGCACGACACCAGGCGGGCGCCAGCGCGCGCATCGTCCTTGTTTCCTCTTTGGTGCTAAGGAGGCCAGCGCAGGCAAAGAGTACCGAGGCATCAGGCAAAGGTTGCTATATTGGTGCAACGAGACCAAGACTATGAGGACGGCAAGATGGAGGTCATCGTGGAGCCCAAGACGGCGTCACCGCCAAAGATTTTTGCAGGCGATGACCACTTTTGTCAGGATAGCTTGTACTAGTTGTCCCCCTTCGAATTGGCCCACCGTTGTTGGCTCCCTTCCCGGACGATATTTGTGAAGAGGACCATGGCCTATATAAGTAGAGCTAGCCACCATAGTAGGGGCATCTGATCTGCTCGCATCTCATCTCATCTCATCTTAGCTTGATCAAACTCGATCGAGAGCCTACTCACAAGAACACCTCAACCTTAGGAGGCTGTTCTTCCCTTGAACTGTTCATCATCTGCCCTAGAGGCAATCCACCACCACCACACTGGAGTAGGGTATTACACCACAATGATGGCCCGAACCAGTATAAACCTCGTGTCTTTTTGTGTTGCGTGTTCATCGAGTTCGTCCTCGAGATCTTAGCGAGCTAGGGTGTAGATCAGTAGGAAGGAAAGACTTCACGCGCACCCCAGTGTTCGAACCTTAAGGGTTTGCTAGAACCCCATATCCGACATTTGATGCGCCATGTTGGGGTGCGCCATTGTCGGGGTTCTGGGAACGGGGGTCCCCAGACTTGCCTGCCTGCGGCCCGCGGCGTGGCGGAGCCAGCAGGCCGTACGGCCCATCTGCACCAACAAAGCATCCAAGACCCTCGCGAGGGGCCAAGCCTTGCGAGGCAGACGATGCAAGACCTCCTCTCGAGCAGCCTAGCTAGGCAGGCTCACGAAGAGCGGAGATATCAAGGCGAGGCGATCCTCACGAGGCTCTCGTGACATGAGCCATGATGATCGACACCAGGCGGGCGCCAGGCGGGCGCCAGTGCGCACAGTGTCCTTGTTTCCCCTTTGGTGCAAAGGAGGCAAGCGCAGCCGCGGAGTACCGAGGCCTCAGGTAAAGGTTGCCATGTCAGTGCAACAAGACCAAGATCATGGACTGCAAGACAGAGGTCATCGTGGAGCCCAAGACAGCGTCGCCACCAGAGCTTTGTGCAGGCGAAGACTACTTATGTCAGGATAGCTTGTACTAGCTGTCCGCCTTCAAATTAGCCCGCCACTGTTGGCTCCCTTCCCGCTCGATATTTGCAAAGAGGACCAAGGCCTCTATAAATAGGACTAGCCACCACCAGAGTAGGAGAGATCGCATCAGACCCAGAGACACGCCACAAGTTCATACGCACAAGAACACCTCAACCTCAGGAGGTTGTTCTTCCCTTGTATTGTTTATCATCAGCCCAAGAAGCAATCCACCACCACGACACTAGAGTGGGGTATTACACCATAATGGTGACCCGAACCAGTATAAACCCCGTGTCTTTCTGTGTTATGAGTTCATCGAGTTCGTCCGTGAGATCTAGTGAGCTTGAGCGTTGATTGGTAGGAGGGAGAGACTTCGCACGCAACCCAGTGTTCGAACCTTAAGGGTTAGCCGGAGCCCCACATCCAACATTTGGCACGCCAGGTAGGGGTGCGCCATAGCTTCGTTTCCGTCGCTCCGTCGTCTCCATGGCGGACGCTCGCCATGCTCGAGCTGAGCGTCGGGCTGCCCTCGCCGCCCGCATCACTCAGACGGCTCCCGTCGGCGGGCCACCTCATCGTTCTCCGTCCCTCGCCGCCAACGCTGCCACCGGCCCTGTGGGGAACGAACAGCAGGCGTCCTCGCTGCATCCTTCGGTGCGGCAGGACGGCTGCACCGCTACCCCATCACTCACCCCTGCCGGTTCTTCGTCTCATGCACACCGCGCTCCCATGGAGGCACGGGCCGCGCTCATCGCGGCGAATGAGCTCCTGCATCAGCGCCCCGTCGACGACCTCTATGAGGAGTGGCTCGACCGCGTCGCCGAGCTTGTCCGTGCCGCAGGGGGCTCTCCGGCGTCGTCCCACTCTCTGCCTCCCCCTCAACCAGCCTAGGGAGACGGGGCTCATGGCGTGCCTCCACCACCTCGACCCCAAGACGGTGCCTTGGCACCAAGGCGCGCTCCTCCGCGGCGTGATCCACCGCGCCCGGTGCCCGCACGTGAAGAAAGGACCTGCCAAGAAATCCCGCGGCCATGAGAAGCTGCACCGGTGCTCCCCATGCCACCTCGTCAAGACCGCGTGCCGCCTGCAGTGGCGTAGCACGGACCTCGCCAAGACCAAGCTCCGCCTCCGAAGCGGGCCCCGGCAACCACGGCGGGCTGCCGTGCCTTCACCCCCGAACTGTGTGGCGTCGCCTGGCCAGGCAAGTTCAAGCCAGATCTACCTCCTCGATATGACGGCACCGCCGACCCCGCGGAGTTCCTGCAGCTCTATGAGTTGAGCATCGAAGCAGCCAACGGCGACGAAAAAGTCATGGCAAACTGGTTTCCCATGGCTCTCAAGGATGGGGCCCACTCCTGGCTCCTGAACCTGCAGCATGGCTCGATCTCCTCCTAGGACAAGATGCGCGACCGCTTCGTCGCCAACTTCTAGGGCACTCGTGACCACCCACCGGCCGCTGGCGATCTACACCGCACCAAGCAACAGCCAGGAGAGACCCTCCAGAAGTACATCCAGCGCTTCAACAGCACCCACCTCAAGATCCCCAAGGTCACGGACGAGGCCATCATCTCCGCGTTTTCCGACGGCGTCCGCGACGTCAACATATAGGAAGAGCTGGCTATCCATGAGGAGCTTTGCACATCTCAGGAGCTGTTCAACCTGGCAACCAAGTGCGCAAGAGCTGAGGAGGGGCGCCTCTCTCTCCTTGAGCTGCCAGCTGCAGGAGTGGAGGAGAAGAAGGCCAAGGCCAAGGACGTGAAACGCAAAGAGTTAGTGGTGCTCGCAACGGAGCCCGACACCAAGCGAGGCAGATATCAGCCCGAGTTGTCCAAGAACAGCCGTCCATTCTGCGCCTTCCACAACCTGAACACCCACAACACCAGCGACTGTCAAGAGCTCAGAGCCAGATGGGAAGGATGCTTCGGTCGACGCCCCGAGTGCAAAGACCGGGGCTACGGCCACGGAGGAGGACCCAGAGGTGGACGCTGGGACGACCGTGGCCCACGCCAGGAGTGGCGCGACCGGCCTTGTGAGGACCGCTGGCAGGACCAACCTCGCGAGGGCGCCTGGAGGGACCCGCCTCGTGAGGATCGCCCCCAGGGCAGCGCCAGTCTTCCCCCGTTGCCACCGCCAAGAAGGAACGACGACCACCACCAGGATGAGGGGGCTGGGGGCTTCCAAGAGCCGCGTGCGATCGCTTGCATCTTGGGCGGTGCTCAGGCCCCAGCCTCTCAGCGCATCTTCAAGCAGTTCGCTCGCGAGGTTAATGCGACGCTCCCCAAGCTTGAGGCCACGCGCCCGCTCAGGTGGTCCCAATGCGCCATCACCTTCATCTAGGCCGACCAGCTCAAGTGCGCAGCCACCGTTGGCACACTCCCTATGTTGTGCTCCCCAGTCATCAGCAATGTGCAAGTCACCAAGACTCTCATCGACGGCGGCGCAGGGCTCAGTGTCCTATTTGTCGACACGTTCGACAACCTCCAAGTGCCCTATGAGCAGCTCCAGCCAACCAAGCCTTTCTCAGGAGTGACTGACGGTTCCACCACACCAATAGGGCAAGTCCGCCTGCCTGTCACCTTCGGGGAGCGCAAGAACTACCACACCGAGCTCATCGACTTCGACGTCGTGCACATCTGCCTGAGGTGCAATGCCATCCTCGGGTATCCAGCCCTGGCCAAGTTCATGACAGTCACTCACCATGGCTACAATGTCCTCAAGATGCCAGGAAGCGGGGGAATTATCATGGTCCCATGTGAAGAAAGGGATGCGGTGTGCTCCCTTGAGCGCGCCTTCCAAGCCGTAGCAATCGACAACCCTGACAGCAGAAGTGAAGGCCCTCCGGAGACCATCCCCAAGAAGAAGCTACCGCGCCGCGCAGGACCCCAAGAAGATGGCATCGCGTCAGGAGCCTTGTCAGGATCAGTGCCCGCTCCAGGAGCGCCTCCCTCCACCGCATAGGAAAGCGCGCCCGGCGCCGTCCTCGGGCAGGGCTCGGGGGCTCTCTTCTAGAGAGCCTCAGACCTTGCCAACCTCACGAGGGAGGCGCTTGGGCACCACTTGGAAGCGTGCTTCACGGCACACTTTCCTCAGGAGAGCATAGGGCGAGAAGTGCCCACCACCCAGGAGTTCATCACCAAGACCATCCAAGAGCTACAAGACGCGAGAGCCATGCGTGGCGACAGCCTCTCACCGAGCACGGCTCACCATCCAGGCGAGGGTGCTGAACTGCGTGCCTGCATCGACATCCCAGGACTCAACAGGGCCGCATCTCAGGAACGCTTCTGGCCATCACGTGCGGACCGCTGTGAGGGTCCACCACACAGCTACGTTCGCATGCCCTTCGGCTTGCCGAGCGTGGCGTCGGCCTATCAGTGCAATGTGCGGCAAGTCCTGGCGGCTCAGGAGGCCATGTTCCATGCTGTTCTAGAAGAGATGGCGACGGTCTTCAAGGAACCTCCTGGGCCCCCAGAGCCTCCCGAGGCTCAGGGTCCCGGTGGCTCATGAGGAGTCATTCCTTCAACGCGTGGCTTTAGCTGCACCAACTCTCTTCGTCTACAGAACCAGGTGACATCTTCCAAGTTCATTTAAGCTGGGAGCACCCCTCGGGCTGCACTATTCCTAGACCATGTGGGTCCGTCCCTGTGGCATGTATCCCTTATGCTTATGTCTCTAGCTTACCTTGTTGGGGGTGCCCCTTAGGCTGCATCATCCCCACGCCGCTCAGGCCAGACCCAGTGGCATGTATCTTCCTGCATTTATCCCAGTCAATCTGCTCTTCATGCTTAACCTGCCAACTGCTATCACCTGCTCGATCACCGCCCGCCACGGGTCCGTTCGCCCTATGCAATTGGCTTGCACGTTAATAGGGGGCTCGTGAGCATCGCGAATCAGGAGCTCTTATTGGCTCTCCAGCCCTCACTCCCTGCCCTTGACCACGGCATCGTGACCTGGCATACCAGCGGCGGCTGAGCTCGCTCGAGGGCCGGGACCTGAGGACGTAGAGTGCTTGCATCTAACCGCCTTGCAGGGACATACAGTCACCAAGACTCAAGACCAGGCGCAACCCGCCTTGAGGTAGGGCCTCGTGAGTCCCACGCTGGCTCACGAGTGCCTAGATACACCTCGCAGCCCTGTCGTGCAAGCCATGTGTCAGGGCGGGGTTGTACACGCCCCGGGGGCTCCTCCCAGAGGGGGGCCCCATCCCACGCCCAAGTGGAAGCTCCATGCTCCGCGCTGGCTGTCGACACTGCAGAGGAGCGGCTATGCTCGTGCACAAGCGGAAGCACTATGCTCCGCGCTGGTGATAAACAACTGAGGGCGACCCCACGGTTGTACCAACCTCAGGCAGCCCAGAGCTCAGCGCCCATCCTCACCATGATGCCTCCCCTCGGGAGAGTCACGCGAGGGCGCTGGGCACAGGGGCTGCGCTCGGGTCACACCCAAGCGCACGCCACCCAACCAGGTCCCCTGGACCTGGGCGTCGCGCACCCCACCCGAGGCCTCGGCGAGGGCAGGTATGGAAATTGTTTGAACATCAAGGGGGACTCCTGCGCATCGCGACTCAAGAGCCTAATTGGTCACGTGGCTCCTCACTCCTTGGTCCGTCCTGGTCTCTGGTCGGCCCAATGGTGCTTGAGGTATGCGCGGGGCCGGGCTATGCCGACGTAGAGCATTAATCTATCCTCACGAACTCTCCCTATATGTTGTTCGCATGTCAAGGGGGACTCCTGAGCATCGCGACTCAGGAGCCTAACTGGTCACGTAGCCCCTCACTCCTTGGACCGTCCTGGTCTTCGGTCGGCTCAATGGCGGTTGAGGTATGCGCGGGGTCGGGCTCTGCTGACGCAGAACAGAGCAAATAGGAAGGAAAATGCGAAATCTCGAAGCAAATATTACAAGCATATTGTTCTCACAATACCAAATGAAAAGTCTAAATGCCTCCACGAGGCCTGATGTATGTCGCAGGAATGAAACGAGAACAATAGGTCACCCCTGGATGTCGCCATTGCCTATGGAAGGTGCTCCCCCGTGGGCGACGATGCTCTCGCCTTCACCACCAGCCGCAGGATCCGCGGCATCGCTAGACAGAGGATCAGAGACAAAGCCGCGGAACTTCCCTAGCAAAGCCTCCACTTGACCTTGAACAACTACGGTGGCGGCTTCGCAGAGGTCTTCAGCTACAGTCTTCAGCAGCTCATCAAGGCGGGCGTTGGGGTTGCGGAGGTGCAGATGGCTGAGGACGCGAGTCAGTGCGGCTGAAGATAGAACGTGAGCTTCTGCCTCCGCCATGGGACCGAGGCCCTCGACAACCTCCTCAAGCGCCTTCACCACAAGAGGAAGCAGCTGGGCAGGGCCATCCACGTCAGTGTCCAACGGCTTCTCTAGGCCATGCTCATAGAGCATCTGATACGTCTCCGTCGTATCTACTTTTCCAAACACTTTTGCCCTTGTTTGAATGGAACTTGCACGATTTGAATGGAACAAACCCAGACTGACGCTGTTTTCAGCAGAATTATCACGGTGTTATTTATGTGCAAAAACGAAAGTTCTCGGAATGACCTGAAACTTCAGGGAAAAACTTTTCAGAAATAATAAAAAATCCTTGCAAAAGATGAAGGCCAGGGGGCCCACCACCTCTCCACGAGGGTGGGGGGCGCACCCCCTACCTCGTGGCCCCCCTGGAACCGTCGTCGTCGTCATCATCAACTATCCTCCATCACCAATTTCATGATGCTCACCGCCGTGCGTGAGTAATTCCATCGTAGGCTTGCTGGACGATGATGGGTTGGATGAGATCTATCATGTAATCGAGTTAGTTTTGTTAGGTTTTGATCCCTAGTATCCACTATGTTCTGAGATTGATGTTGCTATGACTTTGCTATGCTTAATGCTTGTCACTAGCACCCGAGTGCCATGATTTCATATGTGAACCTATTATGTTTTCATCAATATATGAGAGTTCTTGATCCTATCTTGCAAGTCTATAGTCACCTATTATGTGTTATGATCCGTTAACCCCGAAGTGACAATAATCGGGATACTTACTGGTGATGACCGTAGTTTGAGGATTTTATGTATTCACTATGTGTTAATGCTTTGTTCCAGTACTCTATTAAAAGGAGACCTTAATATCCCTTAGTTTCCATTAGGACCCCGCTGCCACGGGAGGGTAGGTCAAAAGATGTCATGCAAGTTCTTTTCCATAAGCACGTATGACTATATTCGGAACACATGCTTACATTACATTGATGAACTGGAGCTAGTTCTGTGTCACCCTAGGTTATGACTGTTACATCATGAACCGCATTCGGCATAATTCTCCATCACCGATCCATTGCCTACGAGCATTCCATATATTGTTCTTCGCTTATTTACTTTTCCGTTGCTATTGCTATCATCACTACAAAATACCAAAAACATTACTTTTGCTATCGTTACCTTTTGCTACCGTTACCACTACTATAATATACCTTTGCTACTAAATACTTTGCTGTAGATACTAAGTTTCCAGGTGGTCTTGAATTGACAACTCAGCTGCTAATACTTGAGAATATTCTTTGGCTCCCCTTTTGTCGAATCAATAAATTTGGGTTGAATACTCTACCCTCGAAAACTGTTGCGATCCCCTATACTTGTGGGTTATCAAGACTATTTTCTGGCGCCGTTGCCGGGGAGCATAGCTCTATTCTTTGAGTCACTTGGGATATATATCTTCTTACCATTATGAAGAACTTGAAAGATCCAAGAACCAAGATTTATCCCTCAACTACGAGGGGAGGTAAGGAACTGCCATCTAGCTCTGCACTTGATTCACCTTCTGTTTTGAGTAAGCTTGCGACACCTAAACCTTCTTCTGCTATTCATTCTGATATGTCGCATGTCATCGATGATGCCACTTCTGCTATACATGATACTTATGATGAAACTACTTCTATGCTTGATACTACTGTGCCACTTGGTGAATTTCTTGATGAACAACTTGCTAGGGATAGAGAGAATGAAAATATTGAATCTGATAATACTGCTGAAAGTGATGATGAAGATTTGCATGTTATTCCTAAGGGTTATGTTTTTGATAAAGAAGCTTCTTTAGCTATTTTAGTTTGCAAAGATAGATACGAACTCAAGAGATTATTAGCTAAATGGAATCAGCAATCTCTTAATGCTAGAATGAAACCTGACCCTGCTTTTGCTACTTCACCTATCTATGTCACCGATAAGGATTATGAATTCTCTGTTGATCCTGATATAATTACTTTGGTTGAATCTGATCCTTTTCATGGCTATGAACCTGAAACTGTTGTGGCACATCTTACTGAATTAAATGATATAGCCACCCTGTTCACTACTGATGAGAGAACTCGTTACTTTTGTGCGTAGTCCCCAGGACATGATTTATTAATTCTCTACTAAATATTTCCCAACTCATAAGAAACAAGCTGGTTTAAGGAATATATATAATTTTGTGCAAATTGAAGAAGAGAGTCTCCCACAAGCTTGGGGGAGGCTTCTCAATTACTTAATGCTTTGCCTGATCATCCTCTTAATAAAAATGAAATACTTGATATCTTTTACAATGGACTAACTGATGCCTCCAGAGATTACCTGGATAGTTGTGCTGGTTCTCTTTTCAGGGAAAGAACGCCGAATGAAGTTGAAATTCTAATGAATAATATGCTGACAAATGAAAATAATTGGACACCTCCTGAGCCAGTTCCTGAGCCTATTCCTAAACCAACTCCAAAGAAGAGGGGTATTCTATTTCTCAGTCCTGAAGATATGCAAGAGGCAAAGAAATCTATGAAAGAAAAAGGTATTAAAGCTGAAGATGTTAAGAATTTACCTCCTATTCAAGAAATACATGGTCTTAATTTACCGCCTGTTGAAGAAACATATGATGTTAATCCTTTACCTATTAAAGAAACTCATGCTATTGATAACCCGACATAGGTAGTAAAGGTAAATTCTCTCGATAGATATGATAAAGCTGAAATCCCATTTACTATGTTTGCTAGCCCATGCTTAGATGAGTTTGATAAATTTATGGCTAAGCAAGAAGACTTCAATGCTTATTTTGGTAGACAATTGAAATACAATTCAAATATGCTTGAACACTTGGGTGATTATATGGCTAATGTCAAAGGTGAACTTAAACTTATTAGTAAACATGCTTCTATGGTTAACACTCAAGTAGAACAAGTACTTAAGGCTCAAAATGATTTGCTCAATGAATTGAATAGTAAGAATAATGATAATGATGTTAGAGTTATGACTAGAGGTGGTAGAATGACTCGGGAACCTTTGTATCCTGAAGGCCACCCTAAGAGAATTGAGCAAGATTCTCAGAGAAACAATATGGATGCACCTAGTCCTTCTAAAAGGAAGAAAAAGAAAAATGATAGGACTTTGCATGCTTCTAGTGAACCTATTGCTGAAACACCTAAGAATCCAAATGATAATTCTATTTCTGATGCTGAAACACAATATGGTAATGAACCTGAAACTAGTGATAATGTTAAAAAAATGTTCATGATGATGCTCAACCTAGTAATGATAATGATATAGAAATTGAACCTGCTGCTGATCTTGATAACCCACAATCAAAGAATCAACATTATGATAAGAAAGACTTTGTTTCTAGGAAACATGGTAAGGAAAGAGAGCCTCGGGTTCAGAAACCCATACCTTTTCCTCCCAAACCATCCAAGAAAAAGGATGATCAGGATTTTGAGCGCTTTGCTGAAATGATTAGACCTATCTTTTTGCGTATGCGATTAACTGATATGCTTAAAACCAATCCTTATGCTAAGTACATGAAAGATATAATTACAAATAAAAGAAAGATACCAGAAGCTGAAGTTTCCACCATGCTTGCTAATTATACTTTTAAGGGTGGAATACCAAAGAAACTTGGAGATCCCGGTGTACCAACTATACCATGCTCCATTAAAAGAAACTATGTTAAAATTGCTTTATGTGATCTTGGAGCCGGTGTTAGTGTTATGCCTCTCTCTTTGTATCGTAGACTTGATTTGAATAAGTTGACACCTACTGAAATATCTTTGCAAATGGCTGATAAATCAACTGATATACCTGTCGGTATTTGTGAGGATGTGCCTGTTGTAGTTGCAAACGGTACTGTTTTAACGGACTTCGTTATTCTTGATATTCCTGAGGACGATAGTATGTCTATTATTCTTGGAAGACCCTTTTTGAACACTGCAAGGGCAGTTATTGCTTACACTAAAGGCAATGTCACTTTTCATGTTAATGGTAATGAGCATACGGTACACTTTCCGAGGAAACAACCTCAAGTTCATAGTACCAACTCTATTGGAAAAAAATCCATCGATTATATTTGGAGGTTTTGAATTTCCTCTTCCTACTGTCAAGAAGAAATATGATATTCTTATTATTGGGGATGTGCATATCCCCGTTGAGGTAACATAGTGTTATTCGAAATTTCTTCGGTTCCATGTTATTCGGAATGAGTTCGTTAACAAGACTTGATCAACCTTGTTAGTGATTCCTTTTGATGAGCATGAGATGGATGAAACTAGAAGGCACAACCTTCTGTACCTCAGTTTTTACTTTCTGTTATTTATATTAAATAAAATAAAATAGTATTTTTCTGTCTGTTATCTGATTATCCGTGCAATATAAAAATACCCCGAAAATAAAAGTTCTCCAAACGCCCTGAAATTTAAATATGATTTTTTCTGGAATATTTGAGAATATTTGGCACCGAGAACACAGCAAGGGGGCATCCACCTGGCCACGAGGGTGGAGGGCGCGCCCCTGCCTCGTGGGCCCACGGTGGCCCTCCTCCACTTATCCTTTCACCCACACACTCCTTCTTCCTCCCCCAAACACGAATATCCAGCTCAAGCACGAGTTCTTGCTCATTTTGCTGCGATTTTCGATCTCCTTGCTCAAAGCACCTCTCACAAAACTGCTTGGGGAGATTGTTCCTTGGTATGTGACTCCTCCATTAGTCCAATTAGTTTTTGTTCTAGTGCTTTATTCATTGCAAATTTTTTGCTGCTTAGGTGACCCTGTTCTTGAGCTTGTGTGTCAAATTTATATGGTAAAAAGTAGTTTTGATGCATGATATAGGCCCTAGGCACTTGTTGGAGTAGTTACTATCAATATTATTGAGGTTGGTTTACTTTTATTTTGAAGTTACTAAAAATTTCAGAAATTTTTCAGAGGAAGGAATATGCTTAGGAAAATGTTCCAAGCTGGTTCTTCAAGGAAGAAAGGACCCAGACTTGCAATGCGTGATGCTGATGAAGAGCCACCAAGGGACGCTCCAGTGCGTCCTTGTGAGTGGCCTTCGGAAAATTTTATGGATCGAGCGGGAATTAAGGAAGAATTTAACGCATATTTGGGTAATGCTGATCTTGTGGGCTTAGAGGAAGAAAAGTGCAGCCAATATCACTATTTCACTAGTTCCTTTGTGAGGAGGTTTGAATTTTCATCTTCGCGTAATTCTCTAACTGTCCTGTTTGATCTTTATGATAATTCTTACACTACGGACTCTGAGGATTTTACCAGTACTTGCAAACTTCCACAATGGGGTAGTGTCAGGGAACCTCACAAATCTGAATTTAGAGATTTTCTTGCTAGTATAACTGTGGGGGAATCTAGGGATATAACACAAGCTACCATAGGGAGCATTCACTTTCCTGCTATACATTATTTTGCTCTCTTCATAGGTAGATGCATTAATGGTAAAGATGAGGCATGTCACATGTGTGTCCCTGACCTCAGTATTCTTAGGAGTGCTGTGTTAGGAGTAAATCTTATAATTTGGGAGCCATTGTTGCACGTAGGTTGCACCTTAATAGATTTAATGGAGATTTCTTTGGTGGAATTTATGCAACCCGCTTAGCTAATTATCTTGGAGTAACTATACGTAATGATGATATTGAATTACCTCCTACTTACCCAGACTTTAATGCTATGGTTCACCACCAGTCTGTCGAGAGGAATGAATCACCTCTCCAGTATCGCTAAATCATTGACAGACGTCGTGCTGTCCATATTACTCTCCCTGCTCCTGCCTTCTTTGATTATCAGGCAAATGGAAGATATGTTATTACCAGAGAGGAGGCAGATGAGTACGAGAGGAGGGTGGGGGCTGCTCGTGGCCACGCTGCAGCTCAGGAGGCGATAGCCTCTGCATCGCAGTACGATCCCAACTATTATTATGGATATCCGACAGGCCAACCGTGGCCATAGACCAACTTAGGCCAAAAGCCTAAGCTTGGGGGAGTACGTATTTCTCACCGACATTACATTTATATTCACACACTCATTGCTAGATGTCGGTCCTCATACTTTTTCATTGGTATCATCCATGCTAGTTTATTTCCTTTTTATGCTTTCTTCTTGTGTATTTGATAAACCTTAAGAAAAACCAAAAAATTAGTTGTAGCCTCTAATTTGTTTACTTTCCATGCTTGTAGTAGTAATTAAAAAGAAAACCCAAAAATATTTCCTGTTCTTCTTTTGCTTGTTGGGAGCTTTCCCGTGTAAATAGTTTTATTTCTTTTCTTTTGTTTGGGGGTCGATAGGAGAAGACCATAATTAAATTGTTGAAGTAGCTCTTATATGCATTATTGTTGATCTGACAAAAGAGCCCATATTGCCTTGTCTTCTGCTGTTTATTGAATGCTTGCAGATTCTAGCTTAGTCCAATGCACGTGCACCATTATTATTATTCACATCGTTCGGTCGTGCAAGTGAAAGGCAATTATGACGATATATGATGGACTGACTGAGATGAGAAAAGCTGGTATGAACTCAACCTCTCTTGTTTTTGTAAATATGATTAGTTCATCGTTCCTGATTCAGCCTATTATGAATAAACATGTTTGCAATGACAACTAGAGATCATAGTGCTTATGCCATGCTTGATTAGCTATGAGTTATAATGGTTTACCTTGCGTGCCAACATGCTATTAAAATGGTTGTGATCTGGTATGATAGGGTGGTATCCTCCTCTGAATGATTTAAGTGACTTGACTTGGCGCATGTTCGCACATGTAGTTGAAACAAAATCAACATAGCCTTCACGATATTTATGTTCATGGTGGATTATATCCTGCTCATGCTTGCATTTGGTGTTGATTAATTTTAATGCATGTTCATGAATGTTGTCGCTCTCTACACTACAAAAAAAGACACATCCGTGACATTTTGGGCCGAACAAAAAAAAATTCTGTCATACATATGACACTTCTATGACGATAATTGTGACAAAACCCGATATCGTCATAGATGTGGTGGGCTCCTACTTCTATGACAAAAAATCATGATAGAAAATGGGCTTTTCGTCCTAGGCGGGCCGGAGACGCAGCTGCATGACATTCTTTGGGCCGTCCATGACGGAAAAAACCATGGTAGAAGCGAGGGGGAGGAAAATTTCGGGGAGTTCCCGGTTACGGTGGGAGGTCGGGGCCGAGCGATGCGCGTTTCTCTCGTACACGCACGCGCGTGTGTGCGAGGCAGGCTCTAACTGAACCCGAGCGAGGCGTTGGGCTCTAACTGAACCCGAGCGATTGTACTGCAGGCTACGTGTTACTGAACCCGAGCGATCGATCGATGGCTGTTAACTGAACCCGATCGAGCGATTCCTTCGCTACTGCTGCTAACTGAAGCCGATCGATGATGCCTCTGGGATGAACAGTGAGCGTTTCGGGGGGGGTGGATGAACAGTGAGAGGTGGCATTGCCTCTGGATGAACAGGACCCCGTGGTGTGGTGGAGGGCTGGATGAACAGTAGACGGTGGAGGGGTGCCCATGGAGGTATGGTTGAACAGGACCCCGTGGTGTGGAGGGCTGGATGAACAGTAGACGGTGGAGGGGTGGTTGAACAGCAGCCGGTGGAGTAGCGCGCGGTGGAGGCTAGATCAACAGGAGCCCGTGGAGGCTGGAGGAGGTCGACGGTGGAGATGAACAGTATCCCGTGGAGTCCTGTTTTGCGGTACGCCACACCCCTCCCGATGAACAGGACCCCCGTTTCGACGGTAGCGCTCCAACACAAGTCTGTTTCATCCATTTTGCGGTACGCCACACCCCTCCCGATCAACAGGACCCCCGTTTCGACCGTAGGAGGTCCGTTTCCTCCGTTTTGCGGTACGCCACACCCATCCCGATCAATAGGACCACGTTCCAAACGTAGGAGGTCCGTTTCCTCCGTTGTGTGGTACGCCAGGCCTCGTTTCCATCGTCTGTTCCGTCCAAGCCCTCCCGATGAACACGACCACACATTCCGTTCCGACCCAGCCGGTTGGCTCCCACGTGTTCCGTTGCCTCCCGATGAACACGACGCATTCCGTTGGCTCCCCATGAACATGACGCATTCCGTTGCCTCCCCATGAACACGACGACGCTTTTTCTCCGTTCCGACCCAGCCATGTACACGAGCCCTGGCCGTACGTATGCGTGAGTAGGCGTTCGAGACCCCGCCCGTATGTACACATACGTGGCCGTATTTTCTTTCTTTCACCCTAGCCGCTGTACGTATGTGTACATGCTACGTGCGCGCCTCTACTACGACACGTACGCGCCTCTACTACGACATGTGCGTGCCTCTACATCCACCAGTATATATGTACGTACACGTTCGCGACTAGAATGACAACGCTACGTACGCTTCGACCAGGTGGGTCCCGACTGTCAGGCACTTCCTTGCCTGCGAAGATTTAGCTGGTGGGTCCCAACAGTCAGGGGGCGAATCGTTTTTTTTGCCCGGACGCACTTCCTTGCGTGCGAAGATGTATCTGGTGGGTCCCAGCAGTCAGGGGCAAACGTTTTTTTTGCAAAATACAGTGGCCCGTCCGGTGGGTCCCAGCTGTCAGGTGGAGGAATCATTATTTTCCGTGTAATAAGGAGGCACTTCCTTGTTGCGGCCATGGACCCAGCTGTCAGCCTCTCCACGTACTGTCCATGTCCAATGGAAGTCGTTCCTTGACCATGTTGACCATGCCGCACCGAGAGCACCAGGGCGGTGGACGACGGCGAGGCCTAGGAAGGCGACGATGGGGAGCCAGGGAAGACGCGGCAGTGGTAGCCCGCGCAAAGAGGAGTACGAGAGTTCACTGGTTTGGCTATGGTGTGAGGCTGTCGTTGCCGCAGGGCCTGGCCAGCGGTGGGAATAGTAGGGGGCAGTGAGGCCTCCGCGGCATCACAACCGACCACGGGAGGTAGGAGCACGCGACACGACTGGCGCTGCTTTGGGCGGCTGGACAAAGAAGACCAGAGGATGAAGAAGCACTACGGCCGTTGGATGGACATCATACAATCACTACAGCTAGAATCGTTTATATTGACTAAGTTGACAAACCCTTGGTGAGCGACAACTTAGTAGGGCCACAGCTCGGATTTGGCAGAGAACATATAGCCCATTTGCGATTTGTAAGAATGTACATCCCATTTTTCAATTCTAATGGAATTTACTACAACCCATTTATAGTTTGTTAAAAGTATAGCCCAACTTCTTGCTAGGACAACGATTAATAATTTCAAACAACTGCTCAA